>NC_077242.1:28460096-28835096 GCF_947179165.1 Solanum dulcamara
TTTCCGTCAATTTTGTCCAAAAAAGTGATGGACTACATCACTTTTTGACCGCTTTTTAGTAGTGAACGACAATTTGAAGAGGAAAAGGCTAACACCAATGGTTGAATAATTAATGAGATTGATAACATGCTGATTTTGAAATGTAGTTGATTGATAGAAATTACAGATTGATAATTAAAAGATTATTAGTAAAGGATATTTTTCTTCTTTTTCAAATCTGATCCAAAGCCTTTTTGGGTGATATTAATACATGTCATTTTATCTATAGTTGATTAGATTAATTTTGCAAATTTTTTACACGAGAGTTTGAAAGCTTATTTGGAACCAACCATGGTAAATCCGTTTGAAAACTTATTTGGAATCAACCATGGTAAATCCGATAGAGATGGTGATGGCAACATCAGCTTAGAAATGGTGAGTGGTGGAGAAATTTGACCATTGTTGTTCAGGAGAATAAAGAAAAAAATATACATTTATGAAAGAGATTTAAAAAATGATATTTGTTTTTGGTGCTAAAAGAGTGAAATATGCTCACTTTACCAGCTAATTATCTGAGGAGGTAACAAGTTCAATATTAAACACTCCAAGGGTGATAAAACTCCCGTAAAATTGAAGTGTATAATTAAAAATCTGAATATAGATTGAGAGGACATTTTGCTATTTTCTCACATTAGAATGGAGGAAAATTTAAAAATTAAAAATTAAAACAGAAACAAGAGATAAAGAAAATGAAAAACAAAAAGAAAGCAGAAAAACGCAAAAATGAAGGAGCCAAAATTGGTTATGGAGAAAGAAGAAAATAAAAAATAACATAATTTGAAAACAAAATAAATGAACAATGAAGGAAAAAAGAACGGAAAACGAGAAAAAGGAAGGAAAAGAAAGAAAAAAATAGAGAAATAAAAAATAAATGAACAAAAAAGGATATTTATATTATTATTAGTTGTACACTGATAAGAACTTATATAAATTACTCTATGATTAAGAAAAAACAAACAAACAAAAAAGACATGGAAGAGATAAGAGAGGCGATGCTCAAAACCACCATTAGTTTTCTTTCAAGCAAACCCTTTCAACATTCTTCCAAGTCACCTAATTTAAGAGAAATCTTGCTATTTGTACAGATGTTTAGTTCTTAGGCCAATTGGAAACTAATACAAAGCATTGTGCCTTCACAAACTAAGCTTAAACATTAAGCTGGGCTGAATATTAATGGAAATGAGAGATGCATTTGCTTGCACACTAGCTGGTTACGTAGCCAAGATGTTCTACCAGGTTTGGCTTTAGAGCTTGGAATGTGATACTGATAACATCTCCAAGTCTTTATTCCGGAAAAGTTGCTTTTTAAACTTCTTCACAAGCCTCTTCCAAACTTTCTTCCATCAGTGGCATGGCCTAAATTGGACTTCTTTATCTTCAATCTCCTTTGGCAATAGACCTCCCTCCTCCTTGGAATGATCGACCTCCCTGATTTGGTATCACTCTCTCCTTGCAATGCTTCGACCTCAAACTGGGAAGTTCTAAACAAATGGCAGATAAGAACTTAAGAAAACAGAACTCATAACACACTACTTGTATAGCACTACAAAATGTACATAAACTTTCCATCTGATTCTAACCTTTGTTTCCTAACTAAGCATTTGCTACACAACATGATATCATTGTCAGTCAATGTTCATTACCTTCTAATACATCCCAGGTGTCTTAGGAAAACCCAAATGCCAAAAAGTGTTCCCAAAACCCATGTCCCTTGGGATATTAATGAGAAATCTCAATTTACATGGTCATATGTTTTCTGTATATCCGACTTGCATGGTAACCCTGGTTCCTGACCCTTCATTCTTGAATCAACACACTCATTAGCAATTAGAACTACATCCACAATTTGCCTTCCCTTCATAAAGATCATTGGTTGCTTGCTTAACAGTTTATCCACCATTTCTTCAACCTTTCAGACAAAATCTTGGACAAGATATTCTTATAAACAATGACAATTAAGCTTAGGAGTTTGAAATCCTTCAACTCTTTAGGCCCCCCTCTTCTTGGAAGGAGAACTACATATGTAGCATTGAAACTTTTCCCAAAATATGAATGGTTTCCATAAAATCTCCCTGAAGTCTTGACAACCTCCCAGCATGCATGCAAGAAACTCAGAGTACCTTTCAGGCCTGGGAGCCTTTTCCTCCTCACATCTTGATGCATTCAAGAACCTCCTGTTCCTCAAAATTCCTTTGTAAGAACCCCAATTCCTCCTCAGAAATACACTAAGCATTCTCCAAATTAAATTGTGGTCTCCATGTCTCTGTCTCTATATATAACTTCTGGTAAAAGGTAAAAAAAAAATCCCTTAATAGCTTCAGGGTCAGTAATCTCTGCCCCATCTACTAACAGTACATCAATGTGATTGTGCATGCATTAGCATCCTATGAAAGAATTTTGTTCTTATCTCCCTGCTTCAACCTGAGGATTCTGGACCTCTTGTCTTCAGGCTACCTCCCCATTTTGCAATTTCTTCCTCTCCATTGCTAAAGTTAGCCTTTTGAGATATTTCATCATCTGAAGGAACCCTCAGTTGTTGTACCTTGTCTAGTTGATGTATCCTATCTAATATATCACTCTTCTTTCTTTACAAGCTACCAAAATTCGCCAGATTCCACTCCTTTAACTTCCCCTTCAACATTTTCAGTTTGGTAGTTGGGATAAATCTGGTTGCCAGTCATCCACATTGCTTCACCTTCTCCTTAAAAGCTTCTATCAGTAACCACCATTTTTCAAGTTTGATATCAAATTTATTTACAACCCCTTCCCCACACTGTAACATAATAGGACTGTGATTAGATACCACTCTTGAAAGTGTGGATTGCCTGATGTCATTGAAACTGTCATCCTATATTGTGAAAAAAAAAGTAATAGTACAAATATAACCCCGAACTATCATAAATGGTATGTAAATACCCTCCATTATACTTTAAGATTATATATACCCTTACAGTCAATTTTTGGGTTGTGTATACCCAAAGGCTAACGGACTGACACGTGGCATCATCTTAATAATTTTACCCATAAATTAAAAACTCACCCATCTACCACAATCTAACCCACCCATGACCCATATATCTTAAAGAGCCTGATGGAGAGAGGCAGAATGGAACAGAAAAGAGGTCCACAGCCACCATTTATGAAGGAGAAGCCTAACAAGTACTGATCACAATAGGATCAAGATTATTATTTTTTTGAATTGAAACGGGAGAAGTCAAAGTTCTTGAAAAAATAGCCAAAGTGCACTTGAATAGTGAACCGAACCAGAAGCAAAAAAAGACCAAACCACCCAAATCAAGCAAAATCGAATAAATTGAAAGAGCGAAATTGAACCGAAGATAGATCTCACGCTTTGGTGGTAGTAACAACTAACAAGCCCATAATGTTGGAAAAGATTATTCTTGTATTGGATTAGGCTCTAAGTATGTTGAATCAGGAGCTGAAACAAGGTGGAGGGGGAGAGTGGGGCCTGAGGCTTGGCGGAGGGTCGAAACCCCTCTTCGTAAGCTTTTATCTTGGAGAGGACTCGGAGTGCCAAGAACAACTGTGATTCTCATTGAAATTGTCAAAATTATTGGTCGTGTGGTGTCAAAACAACACCAATTCTCTTCAAAAGCAGTTGAAATCAGTTGGGTCGAGCTGGAAGCCTAAAACAACATTGGTTAGTTTGACGTGAAATTGAAGAAGAAGACGATGTAGAGGGTTTTTTAGTCATTTAAATTTGGGTTAGGTGTTTAAGATACGGGTGGGTTAGATTGTAGTAGATGGGTAGGTTATGGGTAAAAATTAAAATAATTTTGGGTAAAATTATTAGATGATGCCACGTGTCAGTCCGTTAGCATTAAGGGTATACACAACCCAAAAAATTGACCGTAAGGGTATATATAATCTTAAAGTATAACAGATGGTATTTACATACCATTTATGATAGTTCGGGGATATATTTGTACTTTTTTCGGGAAAAAAATAATCATGTCCCTCCTGGAAACCTCGTCCTGATTGTTCCCTGTTCCAACTTCCAAGTATATGAGCTACCACACAAATGGAGACTCATTAGTTCTAGTTATTTTATGATTTTTTAAAACTCCTCCATAGCTCTAGTGAGATTAGAATTGTTACTTCTTTCATTTGTGAACCTTGTAACATTCAAATCCCCTCGGACAACACAAGGGCTCCTACAAACTCCTCTAGTAACAGCCACTTCCCACTTATAATAATCTTCTCTCCTCTATGCAGTTAGGGCCATATACTCATATGATACACCATGTGAATTTTTGATTCATACACGTCTTTTGGCATGAGAAATTGTTGCTACCTGCATTGATTAAGTCTCCCTTGTATCCTCTTTTGTCCAATATGATCACCATACCCCCATCTAATGCCATTTGCCTCTAGATGCACATAATGTACCCATCTGCTCCCCCATGTCTTGTATAGCAACTCAGATCTCCTTCTAACTTTGTCTCTTGTTGCCTTCTATTTCCCCAACAACAATTTTATAATATCCCTTTTTCCCTTTCAATTCAATCCCCTCATCAACACAACAAAAACATACTCAATATAGTCCCACAAAGTGAGGTCTGGGGAGGGTAGAGTTTACGCAAACTTTACCCCCACCTCAGAGGTAGAGAGGTTGTTTCCACTAGACCCTCGGCTCAAGGAAAAATAGTCCAAAGTAGTCCCAATTCAATCACCTCATATTCCATGAAATAATGTCTTCATTGATCGCCTGATTTGATAAGCTTGCCCCCATTCCTTGGTTCTCCATTCTTATATCTAATGTTGCATATCAAATCAACCTCTGTATTAGGTCCCCTAGGTTGAGTCATAGACTAGCACATCTGAACAGTACACTCCACCCTATTCCCCGTCTTCAGTCAAGGAAAAACAATTCTTAGAGAAAATATTCTCATGTTTTCTTTTATCAATCTTCATAAAAAGAGATAAAGCATCCCATTCACAACCTTGAAAATGAATCCCAAGGTCCTTACTCACCTTCTTCATTAAGAGAGAAACTCTTTGTACCTAGATTTTAAGAATTCTTCTACTGGCAATTATCTGAATCTTCCCCTTGTTCTCCCCATGCATGACTTGATTTCCTTCCTCCTTCATTTTTCCTACTTCCTCCCCATCTTCTCCCTTTTCAGATCAAGAGTTTAGCACTTTGGTTAATTGCATGTCATTGAATCCCATTCCAAGTTGCAACATTTCTTGTTCCTCTACGAATTCTCCTAGCTCCGTCTTCAAAAGTTATCGCAGAAACAATTTCAACAGAAAGTTTGATTGCTCTCTTCCATCATTGGATCTACGAAAAACCTTTGTTCCTCCATCATCTTTGTCTAGCTCGAACTGGCTTAATAATTTCAAAGGACATATCTGTCACCTTAATATATTCCCCCCACTTTTTAAATAGAATGGATGGACTACCCAACTCACTAACTCCTCGCTCATTTTCTAAAGATACCACTTGATTTAAATTTGGCCTATCAATTTTGCCCCCAACCACATCTTTTAGTACATCAGACCCCCCCTCCTTATCCAAAGTTGTATCCGCGCCAAGTGTCCCCTCATGTATCTTCATTTTAAAATTCAAATTTGCATCTCCTTTTTTGTAGCACCCCATCAATTTCTAGAACAGGACTACCACACTATAGATCCTAGGTACCCCCCTTTCCTTACCCACTTGTCGCTGTTTGCAAAACCTTTCACTCCAAATTGGAAAGTAGTAGGAATAATCCTCCCCATCAATGTCAACGGCTCGAAGGATCTATTCCATTGTCCTCTTCATCCTCATGCTAGCCCAATGCATATGATTTTTTAGCTCAATTTCTTCGTCATTTTCAATGCATCTATCACATTTTTTGCCTATTGCTCTCATCATTTCTTTTGTCCATAGATGTAAAAGGCAAGTCCAGCACTCTAATCCATGTCCCGACAAATTGATGCTCTTCCAGAACGCACCCAGATAATGGTGACCACCAGGTTAACTTCAGATTTTTTTTTCTTGCCATTTCCAATCTCCGATCAGAGTATGTTCCACCATTTTCCTAGATGGGTACTCGAACAAGATTTGATAATTGGTCTTTCTAAAGGCCCCAATGGTATTTCCCCATTTGCCTTATACCCATTTCTGTGCCACGGTCTGTTTTGGGATCTCTTCTCCGTCGAAGTGTCCCACGAAGCATCTGCCCAAAATTTCTCTATCAGCAATTTCCAACGCTTCTGTACCGCTGATGCTACTACCTTCACTTGCTTCCCCTGCTTCCATATTGATTTTTCTGGCCATAGCTGTCCATCTTCTTCTGTTGGTAACTCAGCAAAAGATGAAACCAGTTATGGAGTTTGTACCTCTTCTGTAATGTGAACCCTTCTATTAATACAACTTTCGATTTTGTTTGCTAGCTCATCCCATCCTGTATTGGATGCTATCCCTGGTAGTATAATGATTGATCTTTCGCTCCCCTGGAATGCTACAATAGAAATAAATCTGCCATAGTCATTAAATCTCTTTGTGCAGAAATAAATGGTGTGGTGGTCCCTAAGCTTCCACCTCTTAACTTCATCCCCTCTGCTTTCAGATGCCAAGTGCAATAAATGACATACCAAGACATAACTTTCAAACTAATTGTCGTTCTTCATAGAAAGTTCTTCCTTATTTCCTCCCAGTCAAACCATGATCCCACTGCAGTTACATTCGGTGATATCATATGACTTGTCTCCAGCATTAAAATAGATTTTGTCGTCCATCTTTTTGACCAATCACTGATTGATTGAAGAAAGCACAGTTGTCTAGATCGTTGGCAACTTGGAGTAAATACAACTCATTTGCAATCAAAGCCATATCTATATTTATTTTGCATTCTACAAAAACATTCATTTAGCACCTTCTTAAGCCTAAGGAGAGCAACTTAGAATTTTTTTTATACATACTCCCCACTGCACTTGTATGTCTAAAGCTGATGTTCACTGTACTTTCGGTCTTTGGTATCACTTATAAGAAGGGTGAAGAATGAACTTGAACCTTTTGAAATAGTTTCTCTTTTCAAATTGTCCAGTAGCATGGAAATGGTTGTGTGTGTTTACTTAATAAAGGAAATATTTTACCTGATAAGGCAGAGAAGACTCCTAGCAGTATGGCAAATTGATGGCCAACAACAACTATTGCTCACGCTGGTACTATCTGACCCTCTCTTCAAGTGTCTGAAGTAGTTCTCTTTCTCCCTCTCCCTCAATCTTTTCTGGTTATCCTCTGTGAAGTATCAAAAAAGAGGGAAATGTTGCAGTTCCTAAATCTTATGGCAATCTCGGCTCAAGAAATATGGAAATATAATAACTAAAATAATAAAACACAAAAATACAACCAGTATGGTTGCAGTATCGAGTAACCATGCTACCATATCCAATAAAAGAATAACATAAATGCAGAATCTTCAGAGGCATGCAAGACAAAATTTCAAAAGAGAAGATCCCGCATACAGTCAGACTTGACTCATATAAAAGCAATAGATGAGAATGCAACCTCCACAGGATGATGTACCCCAAACGCTACTCGAATTAAAAGACGGTTTTCCATCACAGTTATCAAGTGAGGAGGGAATCTGTCATAAAAATTCAAATCAGAGCTAATAAAAACCAGTTAGTTTAAATACGACCATAAAGTAATACCATGAAGAACGCAATTTTTCATTGCCCATGATATACCTGAGGTGCATTTTGCCTTGCTTTGATGTTAAAAGATTCCTTGCGAGTTGGTATCCTACAAACAGCAGGAGCGCACCTAATAGACAGAACATGGAACTTGCAGGTTTTAGCAATAGGCTAACTCCTTATAATAATAGATAGCAATGAGAACCACCAATAGATCACCCATAAGCCATGAGAGCTTATCCTACAATCGCAAACCATAAGAGTTCCTGAATAATATAAATGCCAAAAAAAAGTCATCATGATGGCAAATGTGGTATGCTAGATAGTAGAAGAAATTCACCAAATACGACAAAATGAGCAACTAAACCTATATAATTAGGCAACATCGAAACTGGTAACAGAAGGATGAGATGACTTAAATAAAATGGTTTTATTGAACACTTACAATTTATGTACAGAGGACATCATTTCCTTACCTGTATTGCTAAAATACAGTGTTCCTATGTACTATAACTACAATACTATCTTAAAAGTTGTACAAAATCTTTACAGTCAGAGTAAGTTGAAAGGGACAAAACCCAAAAGAGTGGGAGAGTTAACTCAAAAATGAAGTCGTACACAAGTATCTGAAAGAATACATTGCCCTAATTATGGACCGACGGTCACAGAAGCCTGTTTCTCCAGAGATCGGCAATCAATAGGAATTATAGCAAAGGTGACTTCAAACCATCATATTCAATTCTGACAGATCATCCATTGGAATCTCAAGGCCCATAAAGTCGTGATCTTGCAATCCATCATCATCTATGTTCAACCATGAACCTATGTCCTGTCCCTGACCATCAAAGTCATCGGGGGCACCTAAAACATCCATTCCAGGAAGTTGCAGACCAGATAAATCAATGGGATCCTCTAATTCATCCAAGTCATAATCATTCTTATCCTTGCCAGTGCCACTGGCACTGATATCACTTGGATTCACCATTGAAGACGCTGGTGCTTTAGGTTGCCCTGACATCTTGCCTAGAAGGCCATTGACAGAAGTGGATAATTGAGTAGTTTTCAGCTTAGATTTTGCTTTAGGCTTTCTTTCTCCCTTAACATTGGAAGAGGCAGGTCGACCAATCTTTATTGATCCACTATGAGATGATGCCTCTCTGCCATTTCCTTTTCCTTCTCGGTCCCTCTCACTTCTCTTCCCTTTTGTACTGCTTGAAAGTGAACATCCAATGCCTGACAGAGCACCAGAAGATGCAGCAATGCTAGTACCAAGGACATCTTCCAACTCCCTCCGCTTGACTCTACTTGCTTCAGAATATAAATTGGCTACAAAAACTGTGTCCTGGTTTAGAGATGGGCTCTGCTGTGGGCTAAAATAAGATTTTGCCGCTTCACTGTCAGTGTTGGATTCTGTTTGTCCATCACTAAGGCGGGATATAGCAGAAAGGAACATATCCTTGTACAACGGCTCCCTGAAGCAGCTTTTTCCTGTCTCCTCAAATTCTATGCATCGATCCAAAGTTCGCTTGACCAATGCTAAGGCAGCTTGCTTGGCCATTTTTCCACTAGCACTCTTTGCCCCATGCACATTTGGACCCCAACATCTCTGTCGAGGCAAGACAATGTCAATGAATAATTTTCATGATTCAAATTTTACAAGTTCAACTACAACTTGACACTGCGATAATACAGACACAATTTTGTTATCAACTACTAAAGGCAGTATACAAGAGTCAGCACAATTCAGTCACGCACTACAATGAAAAGAAGATACTATAGATAGATGATACCATTAGCAACCAAGATAACTCAATTCTAACCTAAAGGATTGCAGAAAAAGAGAGAACTAGAGACATACGCAAGCAGAATAGCCTTGAAATTAATCAAGAACACTGCTTTCACGAAGACACAGACAAATAGACAGAAAAATATCAACTCGTCAAACATTAGTGTGCAACGAATTATATGTAGAACACTGCAGATCCAACATTGAATTATATATAAGAAACAAAGACAGGAGCGTGACTATTGTTTCCCCCTTTTGCCTTGGAGGAAGAAATTGGAATGATATCAAGGCAGTCTGTTTTTGATTATAGGAAATATGGAAAGCAAAAATGGAGATTGATTCTGCGTAAAGTGCTGAGCAGAATTGAAGGGAATAATATGCATCTAACCAAGGGGGATAATTTTCCACAGTAGTAAGGCACCTAAACCTAACATTAGATACTCAGTTCAAGGTCTTTTAAGAGGGGAGATAAACACTCACCCACAAAGATGAAAGAAGCAGCATAAGTTCCAAAGCTATGTTAATTTAACAATCAGTTGATACCATAAACAGATAACTGAACTCTGATCCTCCATCCATCCATTAGTAGTATACAGTTCTCCCATTAAATTTTGGAGGACAATCTAACAACCAGGAAAGGAATTGGTTAAAATGTTCAACCTACCATATATTTCTCGTATGCCATTTCCACAAGTTTGTCAAGAGCATGCTGTTCGAATTCCCTATAAAACAATTAAATGCTTGAGTTATTATGTCAATGAATGATGTTAAGCAAGGATCAAGGTAATGCATCTGAAAGAAGCATAATACTTTTCTTGAAACTCCCTCATCTCTGCTGCTGAATTCAATAGCTTTCCCAGCATCTCTTTCTTCTTAGAAACCTATGCAACAAGCAATCACATGAGAAAGGCTACCAGCAGAGACAATCTAAGTAGGCTGCACACTCCATAAAGGTAAAAGTAAAAAGCACTATTGAAAGAATTATAGACAGCAGGCTGACAGGCAAAGGCACTTCACTGGTTCAAACACCCCAACTGTAAATAGGAACAATAGGGGAAGGAAACTGCTTAAACTTCAGGCCTATATGACTCACAAGAGGAGAAAGCAATAAGCTCTAGGAAAGTTAAAAGGAAAAGCTCTAGAAACTGTAACTTCCCTCCTTCCCAGTAGAAGTTAATTTCCCTTTTCCGAAACACCTTTGCTCTTCATACGCATTTGGCATGGTGCTAGAAGCTTGTGCAACGATGCTTTTGTTGTACTGACCCATATTTGGATATTCACATCAAAATTTATAGCATTAAAGAAACTTCCTTATTGGGGATGCTCATTCAAAGAGCATCTCAATGTTAATCCTTGAAGAGGTATCCAACTTCCATGCAAAATATCCAATTCTCTCTCATTAAGTGATGATAGAATGTAAATCAATTTAGGTTCGAAAGCTGAATCACTTTTGGTCCAGCAGCAGTTGGCTCAACAAATCAGATAAGTAAGAGGAACACTAGCAAGACACAAAAAAACAGAGGCAGACAGATTACTCAAGAATGTGCCAATTCAAAAAAAGACTTACCATTTCCTGGTGCTTCTCATCCAATCCACTCGTGTCCATGCTGATTTCTTCATCCACTGTATGTGGTAAATCAGACTGCATAGACCACCATAAGCAATTAGCATACCAAGGAACAGTAAATCGAAGTGAGAAGAGCACAAAATAGAGAACTATCACCATACAACAGGCTAAGGATCCTTAAAACCTACCTCCAATTGTGGATATATTCCAATACAGTGAATCTCAAGAAGAAGTTTCTCATCAATAGACATCTCATTATACTGATACTCAGAACAAACGAAGCCAGGCAAGGTTCGCTGTTGTGGAAATAAACATTTTTGTGAATGATCATAGTTTAGAAAAAACCCCATGTCTGAGACAGATGTAACATTATTAGAGTCCATGACTTGCTCCGAATTATAAAAGGGACCCACACTAGAATTTGTTATGCATCCATTAGAGGCAGGATATTTGGAAGTTTCACTGCCATATAATATTTGTGCACAAGAAGTATCCGATTCTAAATTCATCTCCATTTCAAATCCAGATCGATAATTATCAGAATTAAGATCTTCATTCCCACTCCAATAAAGATCTTCAGGTATTAGAGCTGTCATCACTCTTTGGTACAAGGAAATATCCTTATGTTTGCTCTTTCCAGACACCACATGGTCCAGGGTACTTTCAAGACTCCGCGTTTCATTTGTATCTCTTCCAAACCCATCCAACCCAAAACTATTTGGGACTAAACTGGAACCACCAGCATCAAAAGGTTCAGATACTAGTCCTGTCAGGTTGGTCTCATGATTTACCTGTTACAAGTAGAACAATGAAGATTAGTGCATCCAGCAAAAATCATAACTAGAGGAATGGCCTGTCTGATGATATTAAAGCAACTTCGATATGGTCAAACATTTCTTTAATCTTTATCAAGCAAAATTTTTAACAACCAGAAGGTAAGCATCACATTGACAATCGATGATAAATGCAAAGACTTCTCCCGGGACAGTAAAGGTGGAAAGTTATGCACATATCCCACCACTGACATACCCCCCCTCCCCAACTAGTTAAAGAGAAAAAAATGCAGTGACAAGATGGACCATAAGGATCAGGTAGTAGAAAGCCAAAAAGCATGCGGAACTTGAGCTCAAATTTTTTATGATTTCTTTTATAAGCTAAAGCTGGAAAAAATATTATAATGCAATATCCTTTTTTATAATAAAATATTATCTTCAAAAAATTCTTAAGAATACAGAATCAGAAGCCTCCAACTTCAAAGTATCATTAAAAAGAAAACAGAAAGAAAAGAATCGGGTTGCTCCTCTAGGATTGATGGCATGGATTATGAACCAGCTAAACACCACCCACCACACCCATCTGATTTCCAAAAAAAAAAAGAAGAAAAGGAAAGGGACATCTTTTATATGTAAATAAATTGAGAAAAGGACCAAAATTGTCCCTTTTTCTTTGCTTCAAGACTCGGAATGATCCTCATCCTTTCACAGAGAGCAATAATAGTCCTTCTATGTAAAAATGGTGCAGGTTTAGTCTCCAAAACATTTTCCGTCTATCACTAATGGTAGCCGCTCACATGCATGTCACACATTAAAAACAAATTCCCCTAAAAACTAGTTGTTCTGTCTTTCCTCTTCGTCTCATTGTAGAGAGTAGATCATACCTTGTTAATAGAATTTGTTATTCTTTGCTGTAAGCAATTTCCAATTAGCTTATTTGTTATTGCTTTTGTCGATGTTCCATAGGTTAGATAGGGAGATATGATCGGGTTTCTCTTTTCTCAGAGAAAGAGGTCATAGTTATCAAGTATCATGGAAACACTGATCAACCTTCAATTCCACTTGTGCACAATTAAAAATTTGCTCCATTATTCATAATCTCCATAGTATTATGAGCAGATGATTTATTTATATAATCATGTTGGTGTTGTCTACAACCTTTTTGGTACGAATCAATTAATACCTCGAATCGACAAAATATTATTGGTTTATCGGTAATGAGTTATTAATCTTATCAATCGGAAAGAATAACAACATACCTAGTATAGTACCATAAATGGGGTATGAAAAGGGTAGAGTGTGCGCAGATCTTACCTCTATCTTGTAAGGTAGAAAGGTTGTTTTCAAAAGATTCTTGGCTCAAAGAATTTACACTCGGCTCAAATAAAGTGTTGGCTCTAATGAAAAAAGGCGCAAAGGGAGAAAAAGATACAAATATATATGTTTAATTCAAGACCAATAATTAAAAACATGAATGACAAATATATGACCAAGAAATTTTAAAAAAAAAGTATGATAAAGTGAAATAACAATTGTTTAGTGTCACTTCTTCAAAAGAGGCTCATTGGCAAGGAAAAGTTTGCCTTAGAACCTTGATGACCACATTGAAGCGCACATAAAGCGAGGCGAAGTGCTCAACACGTTTTGAGCCTCGCTTCAGGGCTTAAGAGCGCTTAAAGTGCGCCTTTGACAACACTGAGTTAACCGAATTATTATAGGCAAATATTAAAGAATCCACGAAAAAAACAGCTATCACCTGCTGCCTTAAAAAGGTTGTATCTATTTCTGACATAAATCGAAAAATTGGCTCCATCTGCTTCCAGAACGAGCTCGAGAGGGCTTGAGCTGCAATAAATATAGGTCCATCAAAAGAACATATTTTTCAAAGAATTACAAATTAAACATGTCAAATTAATGCTAAAAAGATGGATGGTTAGCAGAAAGAAAACGGTGTTGATAGTGTACCAGTGTTGGCAACAGCACTTGCAGCAGCCAGAAGCTCTTCATGCCCATCATCTGAACCAACTAAGAGAAATGAAAAGAGAAGTGAACAATCAAAGCGGAGAGTAACTCAACACCTATACAATCCAGCTACATTGTTGCTACAACTACCTAGAAAATCAGTAGCAGCATTCATTGTCGCTTGTTTCTGTCGTTTGTAAGCCTTACGATCAGCGAGCTTTCTGGTAGGAGGTCGGCCTGCTTTGCTGCATAAATAGTCACGTAAATGAAGAACAGTTATTTCTTTCGCATTGAATATGGCAGAAAAGGCCCAACCATAAAAATATAGGGATAAGGTTCAACCTTTCAGTCTTATCGAGACCGTGTCTAGAGCTTCTGAGTTGTTTTGCTGTTCCAACATTTCCAAGCTTCTCAACCATCAATGTCATCGGATTCCTAGTGGCATTAAACCCCCTCCCAGTCCTCCCTTGCCTACGAATACCATCTCCGTGATCTTCCTCACTAGCCCTCTTACTTTTCCTTGGTGGGGGCAGCAAAGACATCTTCTGAACATGGGGCCCAGATTTTTCATCTACCTCATCAGATCTGTTGCTCTTGTCCTTGGACTTGATTTCAGCCGCCCCAGACTCCTCACTTTCAGAAGCAGCTGAAGAGAAGCGATCGCTTTTTAATTTGACTTGTTGAGGGGAAGAACCACAAAGACGCCTTTCATTACTGAGAGCATCACTTGTACTATCAAGAGAAGGGTTCTCATCGTTATTGGGAACAATAGGAAAATTAGCCCTTCTTGCTGGTCGAGAGATCTTCTGTGGCCTTTGGCTGGCCCACTGAGCTACAGGTGGTGATGACGACCTTATAGAAGAGGTGCGCTTACGATTACCTGCCCCAACAGCAGATGGAATTCTGCTTGTGCAGTGAGAGGTTTCCCAATCATTAGCAGCAGCTGCCTGTTGAACCACTGCAGATAATTTTGGTGCAACCCCTGAAACTGATCGTGGAGCACGGGCAACAGAATTCCCTTTTGTACTTGAAGCAGGAGTAGCAGATATGAAATTTTCTCGAGCAGCTGTCTTCGTTTTACTGAATAAATAGAATAAATGAACATCTAAGGACAGTAAGAATATGAGGAAAATAAACCCTAAAGACGGATATCTCTCATACAAAGATTTCAAAAGCATAAGAGCAAAGATGAAATTGCAAAAGTTTCATTGTACACATTCATCCAAAATGAACAAGGAAGGACAATAAAAGAAGTTGTGTCCCATACTTTTTGATGGCTCTGATCTTCACCCTTTCTTTCTCTGAACCAATAGGCTGTTGGTCTCTTCTATCAATGAGATGGAGACTGTTCTCTTGGTCAACCTTGGACATGGAAGAACGCATTCCTAAAGGCACTTGCTGTGATACACCATCAGCTTTTCCAGTTCCAGTACTTCCTGGAGCAGCTCCAGGTCTACTTGGAAATAATAAAAGTCAGTTTAGAGTAAAGAACAAGGCTAATACTTATCAGTTACGCTATAACAAGAATGATATTGAACAACCAAGGAAAGAAAGATTATAAGTGGGTACAATTAAGTATTGGTATTTTCTTTCACCACTGACATGATTATAACTTCTATTCTTTTGCACTTCCTATAAAAAAATATGATGCTATCTCTTTTAATCTCAACTACAATTTGTTAGTTCCCAAATAATCTACATGTGAGATAGAGAAGGCAAGTTTCTAAAGTATTCCCTCTTGACTTCAGTTCTCAATACTTCATCTAGAAAGGACAATGCTTTCCCAAATTTCTTTTGATGGGTAAAGCTCATCCAAATTCAAATACACCCAATTGATGTTTCCAGCACAATTGACACACTGAATGGTAAAACTTACCACTCTCTTATTCTTCAATGTTTATTACTACCTATTGCTTCAATTTCTTAGTATCTAGCTATTTTTCTGTCATATTATTGTTGCAATCCTGTTTCGAAAACAGTTCTTTTGAGATGAGGATTTATCGGAAACAAAGTCTCTATCCCAAAGGTAGGGGGTAAGGTCTGTGTACATACTACCCTCTTCAGACCCCCTTGTGGGATTAAACTGGTATTTTGTTGTTGTTGTGCAACATGGGATACAAATCATGGCTGAAGCAGACAAACAAATAAATAAACAAGTAACTGAGAGGTCAGTTTAACCCCATTAAGGTTGAAGAACTATCTTTTCTCCTATGGTCTGATTCTGTTCCCCTCTCTCCTATGGTCTAAGGTTTAATCGGAAACAACCTCTTTACCTCCAAAGATAGGGGGTAAGGTTTGTGTATATTCCTCAGACCCCCTTGTGGGATTAAACTGGTATGGTGTTGTTGTTGTGCAACATGGGATACAAATCATGGCTGAAGCACACAAACAAATAAATAAACAAGTAATTGTGGTGAAAGAACTATCCTTTCTCCTATGCTCTGATTCAGTTCCCCTTTCTTCATATGACCCCATAAGCACGCTCTGCTGCAAATTCAAGGAGACATTCACCGAATATGCAACTGCTCCCTCCATTTCAATTTGTTTGTTTGGTTTTGACTTGGCACGGAATTTAAGAAGGTAAGGAAGACTTCTGAATCTTGTAGTCTTAGATTAAAGATATGTAGAATGCACCAAAATGTCCTTTAATCTTGTGGTCTTAAACATGCCATGTGCGAAGTTAGAAATAAAGTGTTGCCGAAAAAGAAATTCTTTTTTAAACGGACTAAAAAGGTAAGTAAGACAAACAATTGAAATGGAAGGAGTAATTGTTTTCCCGGTCAACCCAATCCTTGGGGAGGTTAGGAAGCTTATTTCTACTTCTACTACAGGATTTGCTGCTCTTTGGATCAGTGCTCCTAATAGATAATTTAAAGCAAGGTTTCACAGATAAGAAGTGCTTCCAGAGTCCAAACGATACTTAACCACAACAAAGAAAGGTAATCTACCAATAGAACATCAGCAATTCATATACGTATATATGTTCTCATAGAAAAAGGGCAGATAAAGACAAATCAAAATCTAAAACACACACATTGAAGCTGGAGGTTAAATTTGACATTGATATTTGACACAACACCTGAAGCCATGGGTATCACTAAACCTCAAGCGGCCATCAGCTATAAGACGGGATGGCAATCCTTGCTTTGGTTCCCTGTGGCCATCCATAGGTTTTGATGTCGATGAGCTTCCAGTAGTATCTGGCTTTATTCCAGATCGCTTCTTTTTCATCTTAGACTTCTCCCAGCCCTCTACAGTAATGGATGATGTCCGATCCTCTCCCTGAACAGTGCTACTATTTGGAAGTCTCAATATCTCCCTATCTCTATCCATGAACCCGGATGGCCTTGATGGAGCGCTTGCTTGTACCTCCGGCTAATTCAACAAAGCATATCCATCAGTATTGAGGATGTCGGAACTGATTCCATGCATGGTTGATGGATGAAAATGAATAAATTGAGGTGAAGTAGCATGTTGTCTAGCCAAAAGATGACATCAAGAACAAGGAAAGAAATTCACCCATCCATAACAAGAAAAAAAGATATCTTAAAAGGAATCTACCTATAAAATAAAATAAAGACAAGGAACTCCATAACCAAACATTTTTTGTTTTTTGTTATTTTTATAAGAAATACAATTTTATTGATGTGGGAGAACTCCTGAATACAAGCACTATACCAAATATGGACAGCCTACACAAAATTATGATTCTCTACAAAAGCCACCTAATCATTTATACTAACGTGGTCTCATGGCTGCCATCAAAATGGAAATAAGAAAATTCCTTAAATACACAGTTATTATCTATCCCTTCAAAAGCTTCTTCCTTCTGTACTTCCTCAAACGTAATAGACCAAGAAAGTATCTGAAAAGCACTTAACAATAAACTCAACATTACGCAAGTTAAGGTAGAGTCTATCCTAGCGGTCAACAGCATCCAATTCCATTAGCTTTTTAGACAGCCCTCAGCAATATTGTGCAGTAACAACAAGCAAATCAGGTAAGGATAGTGTCTCTCTAGGTTATTTATTCATCAGTACAGATGCAGTGATGGGAGGTGCATTAAGAAAGAGAATCTTAACTAGGAAGTATACATTTAAAGGAAAATTCTCAATTTCAAAAAAAAACTGAATAAAGTTTAAAAAGAAAATGCAACAAAACTGCAAATGAAAAATACAAACCCTCAGATCCACCATAGAAGTTCGAGTGCGCTTATTTGGAACAGCATTTTTGGTCCTTTTTTCGGACTTCTGTAGCTCAAGCTCATAACCACTCTGGGTTCCTATTTTACCAATGCCTGCTCCTGAAACTGACCGGTCACTTGAATATAACACATTGGGTCGTTCATTCGATAAGACGTCTGACCGAGATCTCTTCCTTGATGGAATGCTTGGAAAGCATTTGTTGATCACAGATAAGGATTCAGTGAATATCTTTACACGTTCCCTGGTATTTTTTCATGGAAATAAATCAAAAAAAAATCTTTATTCATGTCGACCAGGTAAAAATAAAGCAATGGAGCTAAGTATCCTAATAACTACCTTGCTTTAGTGCAGCTTTCCCGAAGACCAGCCTTCAGCCGTCTGGCTTCCTCTGGAAAGGGAGAAGAGGACGGTTTGCCTTTAGAAGACACCACAGGTGAATCCTCTACTGGCATGCCTAAAGCTAAACCAGTGAGTCTCTTAAAATCACTGTGCCTATTAAGTTTGTGCTCTGTCACCATTGCTTTTGGATCAAAACGTAAGCACTGAAAAAAGTTAGTGACATCTGTTTGTGTAATTGTTGAAGTACTTCTTGTCATGTTAGGAAGAGAAGATAAGATTGGATTCTCCATGTTCTCGCGGAAACTAGCCGACCTATCCAATGAAGCAGATGCATATGACCCACGCTGCCCAGAGGCATACAATGGCCTATCTGGGCTATTAGAAGATAGATCAAATCTGCTAGATGCTGACATCGCATCAGCTTAAACACGCTTTTCGTGTTACCCACCCAACTGACACAGAGGTGCATGGCAATACTCTACAGCAAGAATGCATGAAACCCAGCTAATTATCCCAATAGTGATGATTACAACCTGCAAGGATACCATTATGACTACATAAGATCTGCTCAGAAGAGTCCATGAAGACCATAAATAAGAAAAAAAGAAAGTAAATAACTTAATTACAGTCTAAAAGTATAACTTAATTACAGTCTAAAAGGGAACGTGCACAGCAATAGAACAATTTGTTAACATTCTTCATCAAGAAAGAACAAATTGCTAACATGAAGGAGTTTAATGCATATAAAGAAGTTTGAATACTGAAAAGTCATCCTAAATGCATTATAACCTTTAAAAGTGGTATTCAAGAGATAGGGTGATAAACTAAACCACGATGTAAACAGGTTCAATATGTGTAACCATGGAATTCCAGAAAGATAAAAGCAAGAAGATAAACACTCATAAACATTGAAGCCGTCAATAATAATCTGAATTAATAAAGGTTTTAAAAAGCTTCTGACATGATAGAAACTGTCATGCAATCCTGCAACTTCTGTGCATTAACTATCATTCACTTAATTAAAGTATCCAAGCCAACAAAGAGCTAAAATAGCCATTAATGGAAGAAAAGACAGGGGGTGACATCTAAATGTTGAAATAGTAAGAAGATGTTGCACGTCTAGTTGTCTACACCTTCGAATAGATGAGCTAACATTTACGTCAATAAATGCTCTACTGCTAATTATTTTTTACCTTTTCTTAGACTAGCACATGTATCATCACAATAAACATTGAATTCAATCTTTTTGTTCTCTCTCTCTCTCTCTCTCTCTCTCTCTCTCTCTCTCCCTCCCTCCCTCCCTCCCTCCCTCCCTCCCTCCTTCCCTCCCTCTCTCCCTTATTCATCAAGTAGGGTACACAATTTAGACAATCTTGCCATACTAAACCTTAACTCAACTTTCTACTTGGAATCATTCCACTGATGCAAGATCCACAGTTCTACTAATGAATCTTCTATGATCAAAACAAATCATCACCTTTCAAGTCAAATGCTCATATTTGACACCCACGATTTTTAGTGATACTCATACTACTAAGCTTGAACAGAAATAATAATCTCCAGAACCAATAACTTTGACAAATTTACTAAAGAATCATTAGGAAAAAAAAATTTACCTGGTAACTTATATACTGTATAAATCCACTTTTACAAAACCAAAAAGACCGTGTGATCTGGACAACCTTCGATACCAAAATTCTGAAATGATCAATAAGATACATCAGAAAGTATACTAACTCGGAGTTCAATTAGGGTTTTGAAATTCTCAAATTCTAAGATAGTTACCCAAATAATTTATTTTAAAAAATCTGGTATGCAGTAAATAAGAAAAAAAATAAACTATATCCAAATACAAATTTATTGTATATTTGCATAAACGAGGAGAAAAGGATTTTACACAGACGGAGGAAGTCGTTGATCGGTGAGAAGAGAAGGTGGTGGTGGAGGGTCGGTCGAGAAATAGCATGGATCCTTTTTTTTTTCCTTCACCGGATTTTAGCCCGCTTTTGATTTGAGCCCGGACCAAATTATTGCTAAATTTGTAAAAAAAAAAAAAAAAAAAAAAAAAAAACAATAAAAAGACTTGTTAATATTGAGTATTTTACACAAATTCCGTAGATTAAAAGCTAATTATATTTTATCACTATTTTTTTTCAAATTACAAATATTTTTAAAATATGATGGAATTCGGATACATTTCAAAATGTTTTGATACATCGCGTCTCGGTTTCGAATACATCCATCAACAGCTCGATACATTGTGTCTCGATTTCGGATACATCACTCAATGTTCTGATATATCACGTACGTTTTTATATATTGCGTAAAATGATGTATCTGATCGATACATCACGTAAAGTGATGTATCCGAGAATAGAAGTGAGTAGGAATTTTTGTATTTTTTTCAAATCGTAAAAAAAATCTAAAAATATGATAAAATAAGTTGTGTATTTAGATAATTGAAGTTGAAATTTAAATTTGAAAAATTGTTTCAAAATTGCTTTCCAGCTTCATTTTTATAAATTTCAAAATAAAATATTTTTTCTCTTTTACATTATATATAATCAAACGAATTTTTATTTTTTTTCTAATTTCATAAATTCCAAATAAAGTAAAAAATATTTGAAATTCTCGATAATTTCATAAATTCCAAATAGAAAAAAAAGAAATTTTAGCATATAGTATTATAGAATTCAAACTTTATTAATTATTCAAGGAGTTTTCAAACTTCAATATTTTTTCATTCATTTACCACATTTCAAATTACAACACACTTTCATATAATTTGAACTTTAGACCAATCAAATTACATCATCAAGAATTTAAATATTAATTACAATAGTAAAATTAATCTTTTGGGTTATTTTATATTTCTTAATTATTACAAAACTTTTGTTTCATTATCCTTTCTGATCAAAGAAGTGTATGTCCTTAATTTATGCACACATCTTTTGTGCATGTAAAAATTGTTGATAGTATTAGACATAGCGAAGAAGAAGAAATATAAATTTTTCGTGATTTATTTTTGTCTATTTTGGTAAAGCTAATTACAAAGTTATTAAATGATAACTGATTTTGAGATGATGACTAAGTTTTGTTAATTTATAAAAATAGTGACTATTTTGTCGATTTAATTCGTGAAATTTTATGAATTTTTTTACACTATTTGGCCATTGAGAAAGAATAATAATATCAACAATCAATTATTTACTCGAACTAACTCAATTTTTCAAAAAAAAAAAATTACAACCTATGATCTTATGAATGTAGTTTTTCTTTAGGATTTTCTTTTATCAACAAAAAGTCTAAACAAAACTATAGAAAACGGCTACTCTAGAAACTACAATAAAATAGTAAAAAACTAAAGTAAATATATTTAGTTTGAAAAGCATAGATGAGTGTAATATTTTTCATGTCTTTGGAATCTCTTCATTTTTCTGGTCCTCTCATGCTTATCTCTGAGCTACCATTTATCTAGGCGAGTGTTATTGCTTTGAATTCTTTTGCATCTCTTATATTCTTTTTTTACGTCTTACTAATTTTTTATCTATATTTTGAAGTGTCTGTGTCCTCTGCATACGTATATTAATGAATCTCTTGAAATATAGATCTAAAATTCAAAGTCCTTAAATATATTTTTGTTGTTTCAATATCTACGTGTATCCTGCACAGGCTAAATCACAACTGAAGACTTTTCATATTCCACATTCTCTATTTTATATACGTTTTTCTTGTAATTATTTTTCTAACATACTTTATTTTTCTTTTTTGATTATGTAAATTTTAACATATTTTTGCAATCTTCTTTTACTCGTGGTATATATAAAATTGTCAAAATTTAATAGTAAGGGTGAAGAAGATATTGTTTTGAATTTTTTTTTGTGGTCCATTGGTAATGATAGCTTAATAGAGTGATTAAGCTAAGACCTGATCTTTGACAGTTTTTGATAATTATTTAAGATGAAGAGATGGTGAAATGAAAATGAAGAGGTTTTAGAAATTCTTATAAATTTGTTGAATATGTTACAATTTTGATTTTTTTAAAATTATCTAAAAAAATAAAACATTAAGCGAAAAAAATATTATTATATTAAAGTATCATCTTGAAGAAATTATTCATCATACATGTATGATGTATTTACATACTGTAGCACTCCAAAAATTTAAGTTTGATTTAAAATGTCAAACGTTATATGTTTTAATTTGAGCTATGGTAAATCACGATATTGCCTTTTTATATGAGCCAATAAGATAGAGGATAACACAATAAATATTGATTGTAAGATAAATTTTATAAAGTGTACCATAAATTTAATCTTATTTTATTGGACATTGATTTGATGTTGTTTTTCTATTAACACATGTACATTATTTCATTTTTTTCAGTAAAGACCCACTCTCTTCTAGGTCTTTTTTATTTCGCCATTCTCTTTCTTCACTTAGAGCCAGAGGGGCGATTTCTCAATTCCTTTTTTATTGGTCTTTTTCTTTAGTCATTCTCTCTTGTTTCGCTCTCCCGTAATATCAATCTTTAATTCTTATGAATTTATTGTTATTTCAATTGCATAAAATTAAAATTTTTGCTTTAATACCAGTAAGAATCTTTCATGAAAACAACGATTATTCTGAAGCAGAAATGAGAATCTAAAATATTGTATTTTTTGTTAAATTTTCGGACAGAATAAAAAGGAGTCTTATTCTTCTTCTACTCCTTCGTATCTTTTATCATTGTTGACCTTTATGAAATTTCTGAGTCTTTGGATCTTTCCTTAACTGATATTTCATATGCATATCTTCATTGACTATTTTTATGTTAATTTTATAGTTGTCAATGACATTAAGAAAAACTCAAAGATAATAGTGGAAAGCTATGTCAACACATTACCTAAAGGTCAGTAATGTACTTATACTTTATCAATTATTTTTGGCGATTTAGAAATAAGAAAAGAATATCTTACATCATTCAATTTTTTCATGATTAAAAAGCTATCTTCTCATTCAAACCCTTGAAATCTTAGGATCCTAACGACTTGCATCCTATATTTTTTCAAAAATATTGCCATGATATTGAAGAATCTGTAACCAAATTATGTGTGGAGGTGTTTCGGAATAACTTCATTCCCCCAAAAATAAACAAAACTTACATCTGTCTCATTTCTAAGATTAAAAATTCTGAACAAATTACCCATTACAGACACATTAGCCTCTGTAACTCATTATTTATATGCATAGTAACTATATCAAAAGTTATAGTTAAATTTTTAAAGTTGCAATATTTTTGTTCATTCAAATTTGATGGTGGTATTTGTAGAAATGGTTCTTTTTTTTATTAATAATCTATAAATTTAAAAATTACAAATTAGCATTTATTTTTAAAAATTCTACTTCTTAGACCAGAATTTACTCATATTCAACAACATGATGTTAAAATTAGCGCATATGAATGACTTGTTTGGGGAATATTCAATATTAAAAGAAAAAAAGATGAAGAAAAGATCAAATATGTGACAATCAAGCAGAGACATCTCTTTAGCCAAGAGAAACACATACAACCTTAATAAAATCTTCATTGCAGTTGCACCACTCACCTGAGAACTCAAAAGTCCAAAATTAACGGTAGACATGATTTTTCTATTTCTTGAGTGCTGGGCATAAAGGTATCTCTATAAGTAACATGAACATCAAAAATGACACTGTAAAGCTGTAAGCATGAGAAATGAGATGATGATAAAACTCTGTAATTTGTCTTATTTGTTGACAAAGCTTAGACACACCTTTTTTTGGTATCAATTTTATTTGTTCAAATTTTAAATGTCATATATCAGTTTTGTTTGTTCAATTCTTTTTTGAAAAATGAGGCTATAATTTAAATGACATGCTGATGAAAAATCTGCAGAATATTAGGCAATTGACGAGTGGCTTCCTATAACTTCTTCTAGGAATGTAAAATGGTGGTGTTCGACATTCCACAATGTTATGCCTATGATTGAAGCCAGTGTCCTCAGTCTTTCTTATGCTATACTACAGCTTGGATGGTACGTGTTACTTTTAGAGATTTATATGTCCATAGAAAATAAAGCATATTTTGGGGCTTTTATTATGAAAAAACATTTATTTTGGATGTAATTTAATTTTAGTGAACTTGATATAACGGTGCTGGTGATATCTTGGATCATAACTTTGTATAATTTATGAAAAATGATTGAGAAGCACGAAATAATTTCAGGAAAATGTTTCGATAGAATATCATGAGTTGGGACAATATGATTTTTGGGAAAAACTTAGGTTATTCTGGTGCCTCAACATCTAATTGTCGAAGTTGGTGTTGACATTGTTTATATGGTGATTGTGACATGACTATTAGAATGCCAAGGAACTCCAACCAAGCCTCTTAGCATACATAGCATGGCATAAATAATATGAAATCAAGAGTAAACATAAATGTGGAAGATAGACTCTATATAGAAATCTCAAAATAAAGAGAATTCAAATATAATACTCAAAATGAATGAAACATACTTCTGTAGTATGACAATGCTTCTACTAAACTTAGATGGGGCATAGGACAAGCCTTAGCCCTCGAACCATGAGGACTCACAAAAATAGCTAACTCTGAGTAGGATCTCGATCTAGCCATGGAAATGAGTAGAAGCGTGTCCTATATTATGAAATAATATAGACAAAAGTATGTGTTAGTACATTGAATGTACTAAGCATGTGAGAAATATGAACAACATGAGAGAAGGAGCGTAATAGGCATAAACATGAGATGCATGACCAAAATATCTTAAAAATTATGAAATAAATCATAAAAATCATGGTATAAGGTCAATGCATAATAAAACATCATTCAAGAGCTTGTAAGAAAACATAGTCATTTTGTGGAATATGGACCATAACCGATAATAAAATTATATGAGCTATAACATGGAGTCCAGTGTAACTCCTACACCAAAAAAGGAGAGGCTACTTGCCAAGATAGGCTTCGTATCATTATCATCATGGACCATTTGTGGATCCACTAGCTAAGTCATTTAAGAAAATCTATGGGGGCACGTAGTTTGGGACTAGAGGTTGCTACTAGAAGTTTCCTTACGAAGCCTCCACCTCAGATCCTCTCGGTGCTAAGTCAAATCACAATAGAATATATAAAAGCATTAACATTAGGAAAGTCAATAAGAATATACCGATCCACATTCATAAAATCATATAAGTGTAGTTCCTTAAATCTTGATTTCATAACATCGTTCATAAGATACTTACCTTTCTAAGCATCTAAATCATGATTTCATTCATATTGTGAGAAAACCTTTCATAATTCATTGATACATGCTTGAAAGTATACTTGAAAAATAACTCATTGCTTCTTTCAAACATTCATAAATCCTTCATAAATTTCATGATCATAGTTCATAGTTCATACTTAAAAATCCTAGACATAATGCATGGGTCCATGTGAAATCAGTTGAAAATAATTTATCATAGTAAATTCATGCATAATATACTAGAATAACATTAATGGAAATCAATTTAAAAGACCTATGACTAATTGACATGAAATCCCCATTGAATTGGGTAAATATAACTCTGGAGAATTGAGATCTTTGGAGACCCAATGGATGAAAGGAATCCATTGGTGAATTTCCACATACCTGGATTATCAAAGGCCTAATGGAATGGAGATTGAGCTTGACTTGAATCTTGAACCCTAGCTTGACTTGGAGAAGAAACTTTGGAGAGAATTCTTAGAGAGAAATTTTTTAATTTGGGAGAGTGTTTGAGAGAATGAGTAGGTATTAAAGGGTTTGGGTAGTTATAGGTATAGTAACATAACCCCAAAATGCCCTTGCTTAATTATTAAAAGAATTGGGAAATGTCTTGAATGCCCTCAACATTAATAGTCGGAACTGCTTTCAGGGAGACTAGACGAACCGTGAAGTATCCACGATCCTAGAGTGGTCCATAAAAGTGAAGGGGAGAGCTCTGGGTTTTGTCATAAGTCCACAGACCCTTCTACGCCTCGTGTAACTTACCACGAGCCGTGTACGGGCTCGTGAAGGGAATTTCCCAAGTCTTGGAAGGTTGACGTCCATAGAGACTTTTACAAGCCGTATAGCATATCATAGGTTGTATAGGCATGTATCATGAGTTCTTTGAGGTTTGGTTCTATGGTTCGATCTATAGCCCATGAAACTTCCACAACCCATAGACATTGGAATGTCCCCTTGACTTGATGACTTCCTGTTCACTTCCAAGGGTGTCTTCCACAGACCATGGAGCATCATACGGTCTGTGAAGGATCTCATGAAAAGCAAATATGTCAAGATCCAAGCTAAACCCTAGGTGCGACACGAGGATTGAAATTTCGGGGGACCCCAACCAAGCCTTTTAGCATATCATACATGAGCATACATAAGGTAAGTATAGCAAGTAAGCAAGACGTAGACGTGAAAATAAAGTCTCAATATGAAAGTCTCAATAAAGGAAGATAAATCTCAAACTCGAATGAAAGACAACATAGACTCCATAAAATCCAACATGCCTCTACTAACTAGACGCTGGCTTAGAAAAGCTCCCAGCTCACTCCGTATAAAAGATAAAAGAGTCATTAGGCGTAAAGAAAATAGAATATCTTATCCTCAAAACATAAGGATTTACCACAAGTACAGACATAATAAGCTCTAGCCACGAACGAGAGGATTAGAGTAATCGTTGGACCCTACATTATGATATAATGTAGAAAAAAAGTATGCATTAGTACATAGAATGCACTAAGTATGTGAGAAATATGCATGAACAATAAACATAGGACATAATCAATATAAATTACCAATATCTTAAAACATTAGTAGAACCATGAAAACCTTAAAACATCATAATCATTGGTCAATGCATCAAAACATCATCATGAGAACTTTATACCTTTTCTTTAACTTGATGTGGATAGGAACTTTAACCGACATATAAAAGCATGCGAGCTATAACATGGAATTCAATGATCCTTACATCGAAAAGGGGAAGGCTACCTTGCCAAGGTAGACTTCTTGATGGTACTTTCTCTAACTTTGTGCTATATGTGGATCCCCTAGCTATGCCATATTGGCATCATAAACCTACGTAGATAACATAGTTATGAACTAAAGGTTGCTACTAGGATTTCCTTAGGTAGCTATAATGGCTATCAGACCGAACTCCACCTTAAAGTATTTTAGGTGCTTAGTCATTATCCTAACTGAACTTCATGAAAACATAGTCATTAACATCATATAGGAAAGAAAATAATAGATATCAATCATCGTCATAAGAAAATCATAGGAACAACTCATTAAATTGATTGATTCATAAGAATCCATGAGTTGGTGTGAATTGTCCTTATCACCTCTTTAACATGATTGTGTGAGAACTACCTTATCAAACCATAACCTCTTTGCTTAAAGCATCATTTATCATCATTCATAACCTTTCATGTGTCATTCATAAATCTTGATAATCATTCATAAAGCTTTCATGGAAGTCTCTTGAAATTCATGATCATAATTCATTGAAAACATACTTGAAACTAGTATAAAACATGGATCATTGAAATTCATCTTGAAATCATGCAATATAATGTGAATTTTGCACAATTTAATCAATAATCATAATATATATCATAATTAAGAAGTCCCAATGCAACATCATAGAATTAGGGCTTTTAGAAGAATAATTCATAAGAGACTTTTAGAGAAAACTTGGGATTCAATAGGTGAAAGGGATGATGAATGAATTTCTACATACCTTTGATATTAAGAGCCCTAAATTACAGAGAATTAAAGCTTAGACCTTGAAGAAATCCTTTTAATTACTCGAGGAAGAAGAAGACTCCTGAGAGAACACTTTTAGAGAGAGGATTTTGATTTTGAGTGTTTGGGCGAGAATGAGAGGGTTAGGGTAGTTAATAGGATAGAATAAACCCCTAAAAATCGTCCACATTCATTAATGGAAACATAGAAAAAAAAGACCAAAACACCCCTAACTTAAACTGAGAATTTACATGGCTGGGGGACCCACCATAGTCCGTCAAGCTCACCATGGCCCGTGGTGGTAGCCGTGGGGATGGATATGACTTGGGTCTTGAAGGTGGTAACCTCTATGGAGGCCACCATGGATCTTGGTGCTCACCACATCTCATGGAGCCTTTCATGGTATGCACCCTAAATAGGAGACTCAGGAGTTTGGGTTCATAGGCCTTATCATGGCTCGTGGTTCACACCACGGGCCGTGGAGTCATCCGTGGTCCCTTCTCCAAATCCCATGATACCAGTATACCATCATGGTTGCTCTCCACGGCGCATGAAGTGCACCATGGCCTGTGAAGGGCTCCATGAAGGACTACTTATGCCTAAAGTTGAGATTTTATGAGAAACTTCTTTTGAATCCTCGTTTTCTGACTTTTCAACTTTTGGGGTCTTACAATATCTTTCCCTTGGGAACATTCATCCTCGAATGAGACTCAAACTAGCATGAATAGGATAGGAAAGAGGCATAACAACCCAACATAAATGCAAAACATCTCCAAAATGCATAAAACATGAAATATTCATTCTTAAACTAAAACATGATTTTAAAAACTCATTTCATGAACATGAATGGATATGAAAACATAAGAATGACTGAGACACATGGTTTGGGATGAATAGATCGTGAAGGAACTCAATACCTCAACTAGGAATGGAAGGAAAAAGATGAGGATATCGTGACATCATATCAGCTTCGGCTTCCCATGTAGCACCCTCAACCTCTTGGTTCCTCCATGGAACTTTAACTGAAGATACTTCTTTATTCCGCAACTTACTAACTTATCGATCTAGGATCTCAACTGGAACTTCCTCATAAGATAGAGTCTCGTTCACATCAATGCTGTCCAAAGGCAAAATGGAGCTAGGATCACCAATTAACTTCCTCAACAATGACACATGAAACACCAGATACATCGATGCCAAATCGAGTGATAACTATTATTATAAGAAAACTCAATCAATGGCAAATGGTCATCCTGATTTCCTTCGAAGTCAATAATATAAGCCCTCAATATATCTTACAAAGAATGAATAGTCCATTTGGCTTGACTATTGGTCTGAGAGTGAAAAGTTGTGTTAATCTTAACTTGAGTACCAAGACCCTATTAAAATGACCTCCAAAATAGAGATGTAAATTGAGTACCTCAGTTGGAGATAATAGACAAAGAAAGCCCATAAAGCTTAGCCAACTCTCAAATGTAAAGTCTAGCATAATCATTGACTGAAAAAGAAGTCTTAACGGGAAGAAAATATGTTTACTTAGTCATTCAGTCTACAACGACCCAAATCGAATCATGTTACCTATGAGTACGAGGCAAACCTGTAATATAGTCAATATTCAAGTCTTCCCACTTCCAATAGGAATCTTAATGTCTTGAGCTAAATTTCTCAATTTTTTGCACTCTTCACTTGTTGACAATTTAGACACTTAGCCACAAACTTCACAATATCCTTTTTTATGCCATTCCACCAATATACTTCCCTCAAATCATGTGGTGGATCCCTAGTGAATAGAATATCGGGAAGTATGAGCTTTGGACAATATCATTTCCCTCAAGCCATCAACATTGTGTTACGACCCAAGCTAGGCCATAGGTGTGACACGACGATTAAAATTCTGAGGGACCCCAACCAAGACTCTTAGCATATCATTCATGAGAATACATAATGTAAGTAAAGAAAATAAGCAACAACATAGATGGAGAAGTAGTGTCTCAACATGAAAGTATCGATAACGGAAAATAAATCTCAAACTAGAATTAAAGACAATATAGACTCATCTAACATGCCTCCACTAACTAGATAGGGGCATAAGACACTCCTAGCTAACCCATGAAAACATAAGAAAGTCATAAAACTGATAAGGATGAAAGTCTTTTCCTTTAATTATGAGGACTTACCAATAATAAAAAAGTAAAGCTCAACTCTATCCACGAGTAGGTGGTGCGTAAAGATCGCCTGACCCTACATTATAATACAATGTAAGCAAAGAGTATGCATTAGTACATAGAATGCACTAAGTATCTGAGAAGTATGCATGAACAATAAATATAGGACATAATCAATATGAATCATGAGATGCATGAACAATATCATAAAACATGAGTAAAACCATGAAAACCTTCAAAACATATCATAATATGGTCAATGCATCAAAACAACATCATGAGAAATTTATACTTTTTCATATACCTCGATATGGGATAGGACCTTTAACCGATATATAAGACCATGCGAGTTATAACATGTAATTCGATGTGCCCCATATTGAGAAGGGGAGGCTACCTTGCTAGGGTAGACTCCGTGATGGTACTTTCCCTAATTTTGTGCTATATATGGATTCACTAGCTACACCATATTGGTAGTTTAAACCTACGCAGGCAATATAGTAAAGTCTGAAGGTTGCTACTAGGATTTCCTTGGATAGCTACACTGACTATCAGACTGAACCCCACATTAAAGTCCTTTCGGTGCTTAGTCATTATCCCAACGGAATTTTATGAAAATATAGTCAATAACATCATTAGAAAAGAAAATAATAAATATCAATTCTTATCATAAGAAAATCATAGGAATAGCTCATTAACATGATTGATTCATAAGAATTCATGAGTTAGTAAGAGTTACCTAATCACTTCAACATGATTATATGAGAACTTCCTTATCACACCATAACTTCTTGCTTAAAAAATCATTCATAATCTATCATGAATAATTCATAGGCTTTGATAAGCATTCATAAAACTTTCATTGAAATTACTTGAAATTCATGATCATAGTTCATTGAAACATACTTGGAAACTAGCATATAGCATGGTTCATTAAAATTCATCTTAAAATCATGCAATATTATGTGAATTATGCATAATTAGACTAATAATGATGAAATATATCATAATTTAGAAGACCTAATGCAAATTCATGAAACTAGGGCTTTAGTAGAAGAATTCATAGAGAAATCATAAAGAGAACTTGAGAAGAACTTTGGGACTCCATGGGTAAAAGGGCCCATGGATGAATTCCTTTATACCTTAGATCTTAGGATCCCTAAATTGCAATGAATTGATGTTCTAACCTTGAATTTTTCTTGGAACTAGCTTGAAGAAGAAGAAGACTCTTGATATGAAACTTCAGAGAGAAGATTTTGAGTTTTGAGAGTTAGGGTGAGAATGAGAGTATTAGGAGGGCTTAGGGTAGTTAATAGGTCAGTATAAACCACCCAAAACTATCCATATTCATTAATGAGATTAGGGAAAAGACCAGAACACTCCTAAACTTAACTGAAACTTCATCTGGACTAAGGACCCATCATGATCCATGAAGCTTATCACGGCCCGTGGTGGTGGTCGTGGTGAGGGAACTTAGGTCTGGAGAGGTGACTTCTACAGAGGCCACCATGGCTCGTGGTGTCCACCACGTCTTGTGGTCCCTCTTATGGCACTCACCCTAATCTTAAAGTCTGAGGAGGTGGGTTCACAGACGTCATCATGGTTTGTGGTTCATACCATAGGTTGTGGAGCCATCGATGGTCCTTCTTCCAAAATTCCATATCACCAGTGCACCTTCATGGTTTCTCTCTATGGCTCGTGAAGGCTCCATAAAGGGTGACCTGGTGCTAAAATCTGAGATTTTTTAGGAAAGTTCTTTTGAACTCCATTTTCTGACTTTCCAACTTCTAGGGCCTTACAATATATCCCCCTTGGGAATATTTGCCCTCGAATGGGACTCAAACTAGCATGAATAGGATAGAAATTGATGTAGCATCCCAACATGAATACAAAACATATCGAAAATACAAAAACATGGAATATTCAATCTCAAGCTAAAACATGACTTTAAAACTCATTTCATGAACATGAATGCATATGAAAATATGAGAATGACTGAAACACATAGTTTTGGGCTAAGTGGATTATGAAGGAACTCAATACCTCAATTAGGAACGAAAGGAAAGATATGAGGATATTGTGACATCATATTGGCCTCATCTTCCTATATAGCACCCTTAACCTCTTGAGTCCTCCATAATACATTAACTGAAGTTATTTCCTTATTCCTCAACTTTTTAACCTGCCGGTCTAAGATGTCAACCGAAACTTCCTCATATGAAAGATTTTCTTTCACCCTAGTACTTTCCAAGGGCACAATAGAGCTAGGATCACTAATAAACTTCCTCAACAAAGACACATGGAACATCGGATGCACTGATGCCAAAACAGAAGGCAAATCCAACTCATATGTCACCTTTCTTATTTGCCTCAAAATCTAATATGGGCCAACATAGCGGGGACTTAGTTTTCCTTTATTGCCAAAATACATCACATCCTTCATGGGTGAAATATTCAAGTAACCCAATCATTAACTTCAAATTCAAGTTCCCTTATTCTTACATCTAAATAAGACTTTTCTTTACTCTGGGCAGTCTTCAATCTTTTTCTAATCAATCTCACCTTCTCCATATCTTCATGGACCAACTCGGGTCCTATCAAGGCAACTTCTCCAAATTCGAACCAACCAATAGGAGACCTATACCTCCTACCATATAAAGCCTCGAATAGAGCTATCTGAATGATAAAATGATAACTATTATTATAGGTAAACTCTATCAATGGATAATGATTATCCCAATTACCTTTATAATTATTAGCACAGGCTCTCAACATGTCCTCTAAGGTTTGAATGGTGCATTCGGCCTAGCTATCCGTTTGAGGGTGAAAGGCTGTACTAAGCTTCACTTGAGTACCAAGACCCTTTTGGAAAGATCTCCAAAATTGATATGTAAACTGAGTACCTCAATCCGAAATAATAGATAATGGGACACCATGAAGCTTAACCAACTCTCAGATAAACAATCTAGCATAGTCTTTGGCTGAATATGAAGTCTTAACAGGAAGAAAATAAGCTGACTTAGTTATTCGGTCAACAACCACCCAAATTGAGTCTTGTTGCCTATGAGTACAAGGCAGATGCCTCTCGCTCGCACTCCCACTAATTGGATTGAACTGAGGCTGGTACTAGTTGACTAAAAAGAGTATCTATAATGAAGTCCATATTGACGTCTTCCCACCTTAAAGTAGGAATCTCAATGTCTTGAGCCAAACCTTCTGGTATTTGATGCTCAATCTTCACTTGCTGACAATTAGGAAATTTATCAACAAACTCCACAATATCCTTTTTTATGCCATTCCACCAATACAATTCTCTCAAATCACGATACATCTTTGTGGAACCCAGATAAATAGAATAATGTGAACTATGCGCTTCAGACAATATCATTTCCCTTAATCCATCAACATCAGGAATACACAATTGTCCTTGATATCTCAACACACTATCTCTCCTTTAGGAGAAAGTATTAATGGCTTTTTTGGCAACTGCTTTCTTCAACTCAACCAAGGTAGGATCATCATCTTGCTTGGCCTTAACATCCGCAACAAGAGACAATTCAGAACTATTTTGAACATTAATACCACCATCCTCGAAATCAACCAATCGAATACCCAAATGGGCTAATCTATGAACATCCTGAACCAACTCTTTCTTCTAATCCTCAACATGGATAACACTGTTCATGGATAATCTACTTAGAGTGTCAGTAGTCTCATTCCCTTTTTTGCATTGTACAACACACTCATGCCATAGTCCTTTAACAATTAAAGCCATCTCTTTTGTCAAAAGTTCAAATCTTTTTGAGTGAACACATATTGTAAGCTCTTGTGATCAGTGAATACATCAACGTGGACACCATAAAGGTAGTGTCTTCACAGCTAACTCTAAATCATGAGTCGGGTAATTCTTCTTATGGACCTTGAGTTGCCTAGAAGCATAGGCTATCACTTTATTATTTTGCATTAGAACACAACCAAGACCAACTCATTAAGCATCACAATAAACAATAAACCCATCAGAACCTTCTGGCAAGGTCAACACCGGAGTGGAAGTAAGACTATGCTTATATTCTTGGAAACTCTTCTTACATGCCTTGGACCATTGGAATTTTACCTTTTTGAGTCAGAGTAGTCAAGGACAATGCAATGGAAGAGAAACCTTCCAAAACCCGTCTATAATAACTAGCTAAGCCCAAGAAACCCTGAATATCAGAAGGGGACAATAGTGTAGGTTAATTATTAACCGCTTCAGTCTTTTTAGGAACAACCATTATACCTTCACGGGAGATAATTTGGCCTAGGAAAGCAACTGACCTCAACCAAAGTTCACACTTGCTAAAATTAGCAAATAACTGATAGTCCTTGAGGATTTGCGGGACAATCCTCAAATGATCGGCATGCTCTTCCTCACTCTGAGAATAGATCAAAATATCATCGATGAATACAATTATGATCATATCTAAATATTGATTGAACACCCTATTCATCAAGTCCATAAAAGCTCCAGGATCATTCGTTAGTCCAAAAGACATAACCGAGAATTCAAAGTGACCATATTGAGTTCTTAAAGTCATCTTGGAAATGTCACATTCTCTTACTCGGAGTTGATGATAACCCAATTAGAGATCAATCTTTAAAAAGTAACTTGCTCCTTGAAATTGATCGAATAAGTCATCGATTCTTAGAATGAGATACTTATTCTTAATTATGACCTTGTTCAATTGCCAGTAATTAATTCACATATGGAGAGAACCATCTTTATTCTTAAAAAAGAGAATCGGAGCACCCCATGGAGAAATAGTTGGTCTTATGAAACCCTTATCTAACAAATCCTTCAACTAATAATTTAACTCTTTCAGTCCTGTCGGGGCTATTCGATAAGGAGGAATAGAAATTGGTTGGGTATCAGGAAAAAGATCGATACCAAAGTCTATTTCCCTTTTAGGAGGGATACTTGGGAGATCATCGGGGAAAACTTTTAGAAATTCATTAACAACTGAAACTGAATCAAGAGTAGGTTCTTTGGAATTCATATCTATTACCTGGACTAGATGATAAATTCAGCCTTAGAATTAATTTTTGAGCTTTAAGGCACAAGATGAATTGACATTTAAACACAAAATTACTACCTTTTAATTCTAGGACTTGCTCATTAGAAAACTGAAACTTAACCACACGGGTTCTACAACATATAGAAGCATAACATGCATGAATCCAATCCATACCAAGAATAACATCGAAATTAGTCATAGTAAGCTCTACAAAATCAACTGAGATTACCTTATGAAAAACAAAAACTGGTTAATTATGATAGACTCTTTTAGCCACAACTGAATCATTGACATGAGTATAGATCAAAAAAGGCTCTAACATGATTTCAGGACTAACAATGAATTTCATAGAAAGATAAAGAGTAACAAATGATAGAGTAGCACTTAGATCTAAAAATGCATAAACATCATAGTTGAAGGCTTTCAACATACCAGTCACAACATCGGACGAATCCTCTAACTCTTGATGAGTTTGAAGGGTATAAAATCAGTTTTGATGTTGATTGCCACCCAAAGTAGTACCATGCTGATTCAGACGGCCTGTAGCCTAAGTCTAAGTCTTTGTTTTAGCACCACCCCTAATGATTACCTGAATTTCCACACCTATAGCACACATCCGATCCCACTAAGCATTCTCCCTTGTGGTTTCTCTCACATTTCTTACATGGAGGGATGACTTGACCACTCAGAGCTTCTCCTTATGCCTTAGTATTAGGCACCTTATTTTTATCAAATTTTGGACCTGGAGTGTTAGAATAATTTTGGTTGGAATACTTTTGATGAAACTGAGGATGACCACTATTTCTCAACTTACCATGTGAGAAACTACCACTATCGGTTCGAGCTCTCTTGGACTCCCTTCTAGACCTCTTTTTGAAACTTTCCTCCTTAATTTGTTTGGCATGTGTCATATATCTCGAAATATCCATCTCTTTAATAAACATGAAAGTTTTACATTTCTTGACCACCAAATTGGACACACTCGAAACAAACTTGCTCATTTGAGTTCTTGGATCCACAACCATGAAAGGAGCATATTTTGACAAATTTATAAACTTGAGGGCATACTTCCTCACACTCATATTACCTTGGCACAAATTTATAAACTCTGTCACCTTAGCCTACCTCAACTCCAATGGAAAGAATCGGTCAAGAAAAGCATCCTTGAATTCCTCCCAATAAATGGAACTGTCTTCTTTACCTCTTTCATCTTTCTATTTATCATACCAAACTTGAGCAACCCCTTTGAGTTGATATACCTCCAAGTCTGCTTTTTCCACTGAGCTAACACATGTGATGTCAACAATCTTACTAATTCCCTCTATAAACTCTTATAGATCCTCATCCACTTTAGATCCATGAAACTTGGTAGGGTTTATATGGGTAAAATTATGAACTCGGTTAGCCTCCGTACCCACATTTGGGTTCATAAGAGCTACCACCTCTTGGTTAACTTGCACCACCATGGATTAAGCATGAACTTAGAAAGTGGCTCAAAACTCTGCATGAGACACTTTTTCATTGAATGAGTCATTTGGAGCTTGCTGCTCCTCTTCAACGTTCCTTCGGACAGGGTTCCTTTGTGGGGGCATATTTCAAAAATCGCAAAGAGAAAGCATTAGAGGGAGAATCCTTAGAGTTCAACCTTATCGAATAATGAGATCATAAAAGAAGTGATGTCTTTCCTAAATAACTCATAGCCTCCTATTTATAGATATGGTGCACTTCACACTGATGAACAAGACCCTACTTGATGCGGTATGTTAGATTCCATAGGACACTTTAAATCGTGCTCTAATAATAAGATTTTCATGACCCAAGCTAGGCCCTAGGTATGACATGACGATTAAAATTCCGAGGGACCCCAACTAAGACTCTTAGCATATCATTCTTAAGAATACATAATGTAAGTAAAGCAAATAAGCAACAACATAGATAGAGAAGTAGTGTCTCAACATGAAAGTATCGATAACGGAAAATAAATCTCAAACTAGAATTAAATATAACATAGACTCATCTAATATGCCTCTACTAACTAGATAAGGGCGTAAGAAAAGCTCCTAGCTTACCTATGAAAACATAAGAAAGTTATAAAAATGATAAAGATGAAAGTCTTGTCGTCGAATCATGAGGACTTACCAATAATAGAAAAGTAAAGCTCAACTTTAGCCATAAATGGGAGGTGTGCAAAGATCGTCCGACCCTACATTTTGATACAATGTAGGCAAAAAGTATGTGTTAGTATATGAAATGCACTAAGTGTTTGAGAAGTATGCATGTACAATGAATATAGGACATAATCAATATGAATCATGAGATGCATGACCAATATCTTAAAATATGAGTAAAACCATGAAAACCTTCAAAACATATCATCATGTGGTAAATGCATCAAAACATCATCATGAGAACTTTATACCTTTTCATATACCTTGATGTGGGATAGGACCTTTAACCGACATATAAGACCATGCGAGCTACAACATGGAATTCGATGTGCCTCACACTGAGAAAGGGGAGGCTACCTTGCCAAGGTAGACTTTGTGATGGTACTTTTCCTAACTTTATGCTATGTGGATCCACTATGCTATGCAATATTAGCACGTTACCCCTACATGAGAAACTTAGTTAGGGACTAAAGGTTGCTACTAGGATTTTCTTGTATAGCTACAATGGCTACCTAACCAAACTCCACCTTAAAGTCCTCTCGGTGCATAGTCATTATCCCAATGGAACTTTATGAAAACATAGTCAATAACATCATTAGAAAAGAAAATAATAGATATCAATCCTTAGCACAAGAAAATCATAGGAATAGCTCATTAACATGATTGATTCATGAGAATCGATGAGTTGGTGAGAACTACCTTATCATCTTTTTAACATGATTGTGTGAGAACTACCTTATCACACCATAACTAATATTTTGAAAAATCCTTGAACAGTCATACATAATGTTTCATGAGTCATTCATAGGCTTTGATAAGCATTCATAAAAATTTCAGTGAAATTACTTGAAATTCATGATCATAGTGTATTGAAACATACTTGGAAACTAGCATATATCATGGGTAATTGAAATTAATCTTGAAACTATGCAATATTATGTGAATTATGCATAATTAGACTAATAACAATAAAATATATTATAATTAAGAAGACCCAATACAAATTCATGAAGCTAGGGCTTTAGTAGAAGAATTCATAATGGAATCATAAAGAGAACTTGAGAAGAACCTTGAGACTCCATGGGTGAAACGAACCATAGATGAATTCTCTCATACCTTAGATATTAGGAGCCCTAAATTGTAATGAATTGATTTCTTGACCTTGAATTTTCCTTAAAACTAGCGTGAAGAAGAAGAAGAATCTTGACATGAAACTTTATAGAGAAGATTTTGGTTTTTGAGAGTTAGGGTGAGAATGAGAGGATTAGGAGGTCTTAGGATAGTTAATAGATTAGTATAAACCCGTAAAACCGTCCATATTCATTAATGAGATTAGGAAAAATACCAAAACTCCTAAACATAACTGAAATTTCATTTTGACTGAGGACCCACCACGATCTGTGAAGTTTATCATGGCTCATGGTGGTGGTCATGGTGACAGAACTTATGTCTAGAGAGGTGACTTCCATGGAGGCCACCACGGCTGATGGTCCCTCCCATGGTACTCATCCTAATCTTGAAGTTTTAGGAGGTGGGTTCACAGACGTCATCATGACTCGTGGCTCGCTCCACAGGCCATGGAGCTATCTGTGGCCCTTCCTCCAAAATTATATATCACTAGTGCACCTTCATGGTTGCTCTCCATAGCACGTGAATTGCACCACTACCCATATAAGGCTCCGTGAAGGGCCACCTGGTGCCAAAATCTGAGATTTTCTAGGAAACTTCTTTTAAAACTATTTTCCGACTTTCCAACTTCAGAGGCCTTATAGATTGGGATCACATAATCGACCTTGATATCTAAGTAAATCATCCCCCTTAGTAGAATAGATTTTTCAATAACCTCTTTCTTGAACTCTACCAAAATTGGATCATTATCTTGGTTTGCCTTCACATCCATCACAAGGGACGACTCTGAACCATTTTGAAAAACTATACTACCATCCTCAAAATCAACAAAGCGAACACCCAAATGATCTAATCTATGAACATCACGAACTAACCCCTTCTTTCCATTCTAAATATGGGAAATACTATTCATAGACAGCCTACTTAGAGCATCGACAACCACATTTGTCTTTCCTGTATATTAGTGAGCACTCATCTCATAATCCTTCAATAACTCTAGCCATCTCCTTTGCTGAAGGTTCCAGTTCTTTTGCTTGAGCACATATTGCAAACTCTTATGATCGATGAATACTCAACATGGACACCATAAATATAGTGCCTCTATATCTTTAAAGAAAACACAACCGCTTCTAACTCCAAATCATGAGTCAGATAGTTCTTTTCATGCACCTTAAGTTGCCTAGAAGCATAGGCTATCACCTTACCAGTTTGTATCAGAACACAACCAAGCCCAATCCTTGAAGCATCACAATATATAACAAACCCATCGGATCCTTCTGGTAAAGTCAACACTGGAGCGGAAGTAAGTTGATATGTCAACTCTTGGAAACTCTTCTTATATGCTTCGAACCATTAGAATTTCACCTTCTTTTGAGTCAGAATAGTCAAGGGAGGTGTAATAGAAGATAATCCTTCCACAAAGTGTCTATAATAACTGGATAAACCTAAGAAACTTCGAATAAGGAGATAAAGTTCTAGGCCACTTCTTCACCGCCTCAGGTTTCTTGATTTGAATACAATCATTGGAGACAATATGGCCAAGGAACGCTATCAACCTCAACCAAAATTCACATTTTCAAAACATAGCAAATAATTGACGATTCGTGAAAACTTGAAAGAAAATCCTCAAATGATTGGCATGCTACTCCTCACTTCCGAAATAGATCAATATATCATAAATGAATATAATGATGAGCATATATAAATATTTCTTGAATAACCTGTTCATAAAATCCATAAAAATTGCATGAGCACTTGTTAGTCCAAAAGACATAACCAAAAATTTAAAATAACTATACCGAGTTTAGAAAGACGTCTTTGGGATGTCACATTACCTCACCCAAAGCTAATGATAGCCCGATCAAAGATCGATCTTTGAGAAATAACTAGATCCTTGAATATTACTGAGCAAGTCATCAATTGTCATGACTCAAGCTAGACCTAAATATGACACGATGATTAGAATCTCAAGGGATCCCAATCAAGCCTTATAGCATACATATCAAGACATTCAAAGAATGAAATAAAAGATAAACTTTAAATATGGAAATAATCTCAATATAGAAATCTCGAAATAGGGAGAATTCAAACACAATATACAAATGAATTAAACATACTTCTAGTCTAGATCTGCCTCTATTAAACTAGACGGAGGCATCTGGCAAGCCCTTGCTCACCCAAGAACATATAAAATAAAATAGTCTAACATGAAGAAATAACATAGTGGGTTCGTCCTTGAATCATGAGTACTCACCAAAATTGTAAACTCTGAATAGGGACCAAAATTAGGCTCGTGGAGGAGCATGAGCTTCATGACCTATATTATCAGACAAAATAGGCAAAAGTGTGTGTTACTACGTAGAATGTACTAAGTATGTGAGAAATATGCATATCATGAATAAGAAGGACTTTATAATAATGAACATGAGATGCATGACCAAAAGTATCTTGAAAAACATGAAGTAAAACGTAAAATCATAAGATAAGGTCAATGCATCAGAAGACATTATTTAAGAGCTTGAAGAAAACATAGTCGTTTTGTGGGATATGAACTGTAACTGATAATAAAATCATGTGAGCTATAATATGGAGTCCGGTGTAACTTCTACACCGAAAAAAGAGAGGCTACTTGCCAAGGTACCAACCATTCCACTAGCTAAGTCATATAAGAAAATCTATGAGAGCACGCAGTTTGGGACTAGAGGTTGCTACTAGAGACTCCCTTACCAATCCTCCACCTCAAGTCCTTTTGGTGCTAAGTCAAATCCCACCAGAATAGATAACATAATCATATCATAGTCTAAGAAAATAAGAATCTTGTAATGTATATCATCGTGGTTGTCATACTAATTTTCATACTAATAGTAAACTCTGATTTATAAGAAAATCGATCCACAATCATTGCTAGTATTCTGGTTACCATACTAATCGGGACTTGCTTGTAGGAAAAATATTCAAAAGCATTGATGGCATATGTGGATGTCATACATGTCATGTATCTACATAAGACAAAGTAGATCCTTTCAAATCACGATTCATAACAACATTTGTATAGACACTTACCTTTATAAGCATCTAAATCAAGGTTTCATTCATATTATGAGAAAACCTTTCACAATTCATTCATACTTGAAAACATATTTGGAACATAATTCATTACTTTCATAAACTATTCGTAAATCCTTCATGAATTTCATTATCATAATTCATAGTGCATAGTTGAAAATCATAGACATAATTCTAAGGGTCATGTGTAATTTTCACACCCCAAGTCTACACCTAAGGCATGACCAACACTCAAAAACTATTGCTGATTTCTAAGCAAACCCTTAGCATGATTAACTCACTAGAGGAAGACTTAACTCATAAAAATATAACTCAGATGGGCACAATAAGTATATGCAAACTTAACTTTCTCAATTTAAAGCTCAAAACTCAAATGTATATATATGAAATATAACTTAATGTTTTAAAAATATGAACTCTGAATATAACTGAATAAACTCAAATTTTGTCTATTTAGTCCATGAAGACTCTAAATACTGACTTTGAATAAGTACCAAAAAATGCTCATGTCTACCGAAAAATAAATAATAATTTAAAGAATAAAAATAAGACTCAAGAGCGCCTTTAAATGCAAAGAGGTCTCACCAAATGCTGGACGGAAATTTGATCTTTAACGATGAACCTGTTGAGGATCTCTATCACTTATGTTTGCATCATAAAATGATGTAGCACCAAATGACTTCAGTACATGAAATGTACGATACATAGAATAGTTGAAAAGAAAATTACTCAAAGATACTCAACTCAATTGACTCAAAAACTAAAATCTGAAAATAACTCAACTCAATAAAGCATGCAATTCATATCAAAAAATGCTTTAAAAGATATGAATTAGTAAATGTAACTCAGCATATAAAAATATAATATTTTACTCTTAGGGACTTTCTACGACCGACACCCATCACTTATGAGCTACGTGATGATACAACAATCTGTTGTTGTTGTCACAACCATCCAATACCTTTCCAGGGTATGAGACACAACTCATCTCATGGATCAAATAAAAGTCCTCCTTTGGTACTATGTAGAGTCGTCCAAATGAACAAAATGATCCTATTCTATGCTAGCTATGTAGTTTGTGACGTTCAAGTTATTCTATACTCTTACCCAAATCGGTGCTCAATACTACTCTCAAGTGAGTGTATATACTCAATTAAATCATTTAGTCTCTTTTGAACTTTTCTCAAAACTCAATTCTTCTCAACTCATCTCTTCTCTTTAAAAATAATTATAATCTTAACTCAATGAATGCATTTAAAAGCATAATTTGACTTCTCAACTCAATCTCAAAATAGATATTGAAATGCATTAATACTTGACTCATTTAGACTCAATAATGCCGACTTCTCAAACTGAACTCATCCTCGAAATCATTCTCAATTACAAGATGAAAATATATCATTCGTTAAACTCAAAACAATGCATAAAAATCACTAATGCAATTACTCAACTAACATGAACAATAATTTTGGAACTGAATTCGTGGGAATCATCACATTATATCAATATATAGAAGGAACTCAATAAGGAATTATATAGATAACTCAAGAACTCAATTTAACGGGCTGAAACTCAAACTCAAAACTCAACTTGACTAAATGAAGATATAGGGCACAAGGACGAACTTAGTCTAACGTTGTGATTTGTCTTACATACCTGGAACAAAGATTATCTAAGAAAAACTTAGAGATCTTGCTTGAAACTTTTGCCCTAACTTTTCCCCTTCTCTCCAATTCTTTCTTTCAAGAGATTCTAAGTGTTAATGAGAGAAAAACCTTATTGGGTATTGATAGGGGGATAATTCTAGTCCTAAAACGTAAAGGTTTTGATTGGAAAAAGGTGGAAAAAGACAAAAATACCCCTCATTAAAATTGAGTGAGGCAGTCCACGAGGGACCCTTCCCGGACCGTACAAACCTTCACAACCAGTGAAGGTGTCCATGAAATGAGGCGCAACTGCTCTAAAGGGATGGGTTCACGGATCATCTCCACAGCTCGTAGAGGACTCCATGGCTCGTTAAGGTGCCTGTGAAAGGGATTGGGAGAAGGGGAGCTTCACGGATCACTTCCATGGCTCTTGGAAGTTTCCACGACTCATGGAGTGGCCTGTGGTGTCAAACTTCCTTTTCCCCCGCTTTTCTCTTTGTTCTTGAAATTTATCTAAGTAAAAATAGAATGGGGTGTTACAATATCTCCCCGATCTAGGGCCTAGTCATAATACGGTGATAGAAATTTCGAAGAGCCCCAACCAAGCCTCTGGTACATATTATAAGCATACATAAGGTAAAGCAAAAGAAGAAACATCATAAGAGGGTCTAAATTGATTGGGCTTCATGGATGAAAGAATCTATGAATCAATACCCACATATCTTAAGTGAGAACACCAAATAATTTGGAAGAACTTGAGAGTTTTGATGGAGAGCTTGAGTGAATTTACTTGGAGTCTTCAATGGAGTCCTTGAGAGTCTTTTGTAGAGAGAGAAATATTTGAGTAGGTGAATTATAGAAGAATGAATAGAATTAGAGGTTTAGGTCAATTTATAGAAATAAATTAGGTCCTAAAAATATCTAGGTTCATTAGATAACAATTTAGAGAAAGGTCTAAAGTGCCATTACTAAGAAATAAATTCGTCCAAAAACACATTGCCAGTTCCGTGACGCCGAGGTAAGCAAGTTCGTGATGCGCACCTTACTATTTTGCGCAATTCATTCAAAAATCTATCTTTCGATATATGCGTCCTAAAAATCCACCGAGACCATTTTTCGACAGGTTTTGAACCCCTTATCGATATTCCAAACTCGTATTTTTTACCAAAAAGATTAAGGATAATGCATTACATGAGCGGCCTATTCCCAAGGCATTCTTAAGTCACTTATGAGCATTTTGAGGGATATTAAAATACCTCCCCCTTGGGAACATTCGTCCTCGAATGAGATCCAACTAATATTAGAAGGACATGGAAAAAGGGACTTAGAAACCCAACATGGACATGAGGACACTTTGAAAAATGCATAAAACATGTGAACTTCATACTTAACATAAGACATAGTCCTTGAGAGAAAATTATTTTCATAAATCATGAATGCATATAAATGACATATGGAATTGAAACGTAGAAGTTTAATCGATTTGATCATGAATAACATAGTACCTTTAGGCTCAAGTGGAAGGAAATAGATACGAATAATGCTTCATCATGTCTAATTCTGCTTACCATGTAGCACTCTCTACTTGTTGATTCCTCCATAACACTTTGATGGATGCGATGTCTTTATTTCTTAACCTCTTTACTTGCCGATCTAATTGGGGCATCCTCAAAAGTCAAATTCTCTCAATACTTACATTCTCCATTGGCACAATAGAATTTGGATCACCCACAAACTTCCTTAATATTGACACATGAAATACCAGATGAACCAAAGCCAACTCAAGTGGAAAGTCTAACTCATATGCTACTTGGCCAATGCGCTTCAATATCCTATAGGGTCCTATATATCAAGGGCTGAACTTTCCTTTCTTACCAAATCGCATTACCCCTTTCATAGGTGAAATCTTCAAATACACCATATCATCCACATCAAATTCGAGCTCTCTCCTCCTAGTGTTCGAATAGGACTTTTGACGATTTTGAACCATTTTCAGTCTTTATCTTATGAGCCTTACTTTCTCCATTGTATCAACTATCAAATCTGGACTAATTAATGCTATCTCAACTACTTCAAACCACCCCACCAAAGACCAATATCTTTTTCCGTACAAGGCTTCAAAAGGAGCTATTTAGATGCTACAGTGATAACTATAATTGTAGGATAACTCAATCAATGGAAAAGGGTCATCCCAACTTCCTCTAAGATCAATCACACATGCCTTTAACATATCCTTCAAGGTTTGAATTGATCTTTTGTCTTATCCATCGGTTTGAAGATGGAAAGTGGTACTTAGCTTGACTTTAGTGCCAAGACCTTTCTGAAATGACTTCAGAAAATGTGAACTAAATTGAGTACCTCTATTCGATATAATCAACAAAGAAACACCATGAAGTTTCACAAATTCATGAATGTACATCTTAACATAGTCTTCGGCACCATAAGAAATCTTGACCGGTAGAAAATGTGTCGATTTGGTCATTCGGTCCACAATGACCCAAATAGAATCATATTGTCTTCTACTACGAGGCAAACCCGGGATAAAGTCTATATTCACATCTTCCCACTTCCAAGTAGGAATTTCGATTTCTCTAGACCTCCCGGCCTTTGATGTTCAACTTTCACTTGTTGACAATTAGGATACTTAGCCACGAACTCCGCTATGTACTTTTTCATGTCATTCCACAAATACACTTCCCTCAAGTCACGATACATCTAGGTGTATCTCGGATGAATTGAATATAGAGAACTATGAGCCTCATTCAATATCAACTCTTATAATCCATCAACATTTGGAATATACAAATGACCTTGGTAACGTAGTACCCCATCTTCACCTAAGGAGAAAGCCTTAATGGATTTTTTTGCAACCGGCTTCTTCAATTCGACCAAAATTGAATCATTTTCTTATTTGGCTTTAACGTCTGCTGTAAGAGAAGATTCCGAACCATTATTTAAAAGAATGGATGCATTATTGGAGTCAACCAAACGCACAGCCAAATGTGCCAATCTATGGACCTCTTTAACCAATTCCCTTTTACCTTCCTCAACATGTGCAACACTACCCATAGACAACCGACTAAGAGCATCGACTATAATATTTTCCTTACCCGGATGGTACAATACACTCATGTCATAATTTTTTAGGAGTTTAAGCCACCTCTTTTGCCTAAGGTTCAAGTCTCTTTGACTAAATACATATTGCAAGCTTTTCTAGTTGGTAAACACATCAACATGCACCCCATGGTGAAATACTCGGTCTTTTAAAACCCTTATCCAACAAATCATTCAATTGTTCTTTCAACTCCTTAAGTTCCGCTGGAGCCATACGGTAAGGAGGAATAAAAATAGGTTGGGTATCGGGAAAGAGATCTATGCCAAAGTAAATTTCCCTTTCGATAGGAATACTGGGCAAATCATCGGGAAACACATCAAAGAACTCATTAACTATAGGGACTGACTCAAGCATAGGAGTTTTGGAATCGATGTCCCTAACTCGCACAATATGATAAGTGCACCCTATGGAAATCATTTTTCGGGCCTTAATACGTGACATGAATCGACCCTTAACCACTGAATCATTACCATTCCATTTAAGAATAGGGTCATTAGAAAAGTGAAACTTAACCACACGAGTCCTACAATATATAGATGCATAAGCAGTATGTAACCAATCCATACCAAGAATGATGTCAAAATAGGTCATATCAAGTTACACAAGATCATATGGAATAACTCTATGCAAGACCCATATGGGGCACTTTCTATAAGTTCTCTTGGCTAATACCGGATCACCAACGGGAGTATAAACCGAAAAAGGTTCTATTAACACTTTGGGGACACATCAAATCTCATAAAAAAGTAAGGCTTTACAAAAGACAAGTTGACACCCGGATCAAACAATGCATAGACATCAAAGTTAAAGACTTGTAACATACCCTTGACCACATCAAGAGCCTCATCAACCTCTTGCCTAGCATGAAGAGAAAAGAATCGGTTGTTGCATTGTCCACCCTTAGGTTGATCTTGGGCGCCTTGTTGCACTTGTCCTCCTAGATGACAACCTTCTCTACCCTTATTGGCAATTAGAGGGCACTCGGATTGCTTATGGCCCGTCTTGCCACATCCATAACAAGCACCCATTCTCATCAAATACTTTCCTCCATGATTCTTTCTACACCTTGCACACTTAGTAAAATAAGGGTTACTAGCATTTACATCTCCTTCTCCTTGAGCTTTAGGGTATGTTACCCTATCCTTAGAAAACTTCTTTCTTGAGCTTTGGCCCTGTTGAGAGCGTCCACTACTACCAATGGTCCTAGTATTGGAGAACCCACCTTCATACCAGGCCCTCTTAGAATTCCTCATCCTCATTTCCTTGAGCTATTCTCTTTTAATTTGTTCAGAAAAAGTCATGAGTCGAGATATGTCCATCTCCTTGACAAGCATAGCAGTGCGACATTCCTTAGCAACTAAGTCAGACAACCCCGATATGAATTTACTCATTTGGGCACATGGATCAGCAACTAATGAAGGAGCAGACTTGGATAGCTTAGTAAACTTGAGGGCATAGTCCCTCATCCCCATATTTCCTTGTCGAAGATTTATGAACTCCAACACTTTTGCCTCCCTTAACTCAAGAGGGAAAAATTGATTAAGGAAAGCAAGTTTGAAAGTTTCCCATTCAATAGGACCTTGATCCACCCTCTCCAACTTCCATTGAGTGTACCATATTTGAGCAACACTGTTAAGTGAGAACACCAAATAATTTTAAAGAACTTGAGAGTTTTGATGGAGAGCTTGAGTGAATTTACTTGAAGTCTTCAATGGAGTCCTTGAGAGTCTTTTGTAGAAAGAGAAATATTTGAGTAGGTGAATTGTAGAAGAATAAATAGAATTAGAGGTTTAGGTCAATTTATATAGTTGAATTAGGTTCTAAAAATGTCTAGGTTCATTAGATAACAATTTAGGGAAAGGTCTAAAGTCCCCTTACTAAAAACTAAATTCAGCCAAAAACAAATTGGCAGATCCGTGACACGGAGGTAAGCAAGTCCGCAATCTCACCTTACTGTTTTGCAAAATTTATTCAAAAATCTGTCTTTCGATATATGGGTCCTAAAAATCCACCAAGACCATTTTCCAGCTGGTTTTGATCCCTTGATCGATATTCCAAATTTGAATTTTCCAAAAAGATTAAGGATAATGCATTACATGAACGGCCTATTCCCAAGGCATTCTTAAGGCACTTATGAGTATTTTGGGGGATATTACAATACCTCCCCCTTGGGAACATTTGTCCTTGAATGAGATCCAACTAATATATGAAGGACATGGAAACAGGGACTTAGAAACCCAACATGGACATGAGGACACTTTGAAAAATGTATAGAACATTTGAACTTCATACTTAACATAAGACATAGTCCTTGAGAGAAAATCATTTTCATAAATCATGCATGCATAAATGACATATGGAACTGAAACGTAGAAGTTTAATCGATTTGATCATGAATAACATAGTACCTTTAGGCTCAAGTGGAAGGAAATAGATACGAATAACGCTTCATCATGTCTAATTCTGCTTACCACATAGCACTCTTTACTTATTGATTCCTCCATAACACTTTGACGGATGCAATGTCTTTATTTATTAACCTCTTTACTTGCCGGTCTAAAATCCCAATCGGGACATCCTCAAAAGTCAAATTCTCTTCAATACTTACATTCTCTATTGGCACAATAGAATTTGGATCACCTGCAAACTTCCTCAACATTGACATATGAAATACCGGATGAACTAAAGCCAACTCAAGTGGCAAGTCTAACTCATATGCTACTTGGCCAATGTGCTTCAATATCCTATAGGGTCCAATATATGTAGGGCTGAACTTCCCTTTCTTACCAAACTGCATTACTCCTTTCATAGGCAAAATCTTCAAATACACTATATCATTCACATCAAATTCAAGCTCTCTCCTCCTAGTGTCCGAATAGGACTTTTGACGACTTTGAGCCATTTTCAATATTTCTCTTATGAGCCTTACTTTATCCATTGCATCAACTACCAAATCTGAACCAATCAATACTATCTCACCTACTTCAAACCACCCTACTGGAGACCTACATCTTCTCCCGTACAAGGCTTCAAAAAGAGCCATTTGGATGATAGAGTGGTAACTATTATTGTAGGCAAACTTAATCAATGGAAAATGGTTATCCCAACTTCCTCTAAGATCAATCACATATTCCCTTAACATATCCTCTAAGGTTTGAATTGTTCTTTCAACTTTTCCATCAGTTTGAGGATGAAAACGGTACTTCGTTTGACTTTAGTGCAAAGACCTTTCTAAAATGAATTCCAAAAATGTGAACTAAATTGAGTACCTCTATTCGATATAATCAAAAAAGGAACACCATAAAGTTTCACAAGTTCACGAATGTATATCTTAGCATAGTCTTCGGCACCATAAGAAGTCTAGACCGGTAGAAAATGTGCCGATTTAGTCATTCGGTCCACAATGACCCAAATAGAATCATGTTTTCTTCTAGTATGAGGCAAACCTTTGACAATTCATGTCTTCCCACATCCATGTAGGAATTTCGATTTCTTGAGCTAGACCTCCTTGCCTTTGATGTTCAAATTTTACTTGTTGACAATTAGAACATTTAGCCACAAACTCCGCTATGTTCTTGTTTATGCCATTGTACCAATACAGTTTCCTCATGTCATGATACATCTTGGTGGATCCCGGATGAATTGAATACCGAAAACTATGAGCCTCATTCAATATCAAATCACTTAATCCATCAACATTTAGAAAACACAAACGATATTGGTAACGTAGTACCCCATCTTCTCCTAGGGAGAAAGCCTCAATGGATTTTTTGGCAACCGACTTCTTTAATTCAACCAAAATTGAATCACTATCTTGTTTGGCTTTAACGTCTTCCACAAGAGATGATTCCAAACCATTATGTATATGAACGACTACATTATTAGAGTCAACCAAACGTATACCCAAATATGCCAATCTATGGACCTCTTTAACCAATTCCCTTTTACCTTCCTCAACATGTGCAACACTAACCATAGATAACTGACTAAGAGCATCGGCTACAATATTTGCCTTTCCTGGATGTTACAATATGCTCATGTCATAGTCTTTTAGGAGTTCAAGCCACCTCCTTTGCCTAAGGTTCAAGTCTCTTTGACTAAACACATATTGCAAGCTTTTGTGGTCGGTAAACACATCAACATGCACCCCATGGTGAAATACTTGGTTTTTTAAAACCCTTATCCAACAAATCATTCAATTGTTCTTTCAACTCCTTAAGTTCCACTGGAGCCATACGGTAAGGAGGAATAAAAATAGGTTGGGTATCGGGAAGGAGATCTATGCCAAAGTAAATTTCCCTTTTGATAGGAATACTGGGCAAATCATCGGGAAACACATCAAAGAACTCATTAACTATAGGGACTGACTCAAGCATAGGAGTTTTGGAATCGATGTCCTTAACTCGCACAATATGATAAGTGCACCCTATGGAAATCATTTTTCGGGCCTTAATACGTGACATGAATCGACCCTTAACCACTGAATCATTACCATTCCATTCAAGAATAAGATCATTAGAAAAGTGAAACTTAACCACACGAGTCCTACAATATATAGATGCATAAGCAACATGTAACCAATCCATACCAAGAATGATGTCAAAATAGGTCATATCAAGTTACACAAGATCATATGGAATAACTCTATGCAAGACCCATATGGGGCACTTTCTATAAGTTCTCTTGGCTAATACCGGATCACCAACGGGAGTATAAATCGAAAAAGGTTCTATTAACACTTTGGGGACACATCAAATCTCATAAAAAAGTAAGGCTTTACAAAAGACAAGTTGACACCCAGATCAAACAATGCATAGACATCAAAGTTAAAGACTTGTAACATACCCGTGACCACATCAAGAGCCTCATCAACCTCTTGCCTAGCATGAAGAGAAAAGAATCGGTTGTTGCATTGTCCACCCTTAGGTTGATCTTGGGCGCCTTGTTGCACTTGTCCTCCTAGATGACAACCTTCTCTACCCTTATTGGCAATAAGAGGGCACTCGGATCGCTTATGGCCCGTCTTGCCACATCCATAACAAGCACCCATTCCCATCAAATACTTTCCTCCATGATTCTTTCTACACCTTGCCCACTTAGTAAAATAAGGGTTACTAGCATTTACATCTCCTTCTCCTTGAGCTTTAGGGTATGTTACCCTATCCTTAGAAAAATTCTTCCCTGAGCTTTGGCCCTGTTGAGACCGTCCACTACTACCAACGGTCCTAGCATTGGAGAACCCTCCTTCATACCAGACCCTCTTAGAATTCCTCATCCTCATTTCCTTGAGCTTTTCTCTTTCAATTTGTTTGGAAAAAGTCGAGTCGAGATATGTCCATCTCCTTAACAAGCATAGCAGTGAGACATTCCTTAGCAACTAAGTCGGACAACCCTGATTTGAATTTACTTATTTGGGCACATGGATCAACAACTAATGAAGGAGCAGACTTGGATAGCTTAGTAAACTTGAGGGCATAGTCCCTCATCCCCATATTGCCTTGTCGAAGATTTATGAACTCCAACACTTTTGCCTCCCTTAACTCAAGAGGGAAAAATTGATTAAGGAAAGCAAGTTTGAAAGTTTCCCATTCAATAGGACCTTCATCCACCCTCTCTAACTTCCATTGAGTGTACCATATTTGAGCAACACCGTTAAGTTGGTAAGTCGCAAACTCTGCCTTTTCTTCCAAAGTCATCCCCATAATACTCACTATCTTGTAGACCTCATCAATGAACACTTGAGGATCCTCATCAACCTTTGAACTATGAAACTCCAGAGGATTTATTCATGCAAAGTCCCTTAACCTTGAGGCCAAAATAGGAACATTTGGAAGAGTCACAACACCTTGGTTGGTTACCACTCGGGCTAGCATAATAATGGCAGTTCGGAACTTTGCATTAGTCACTTGGTCCGGTAGGGGACCATTATCTTGGGGAGCCGGGGGAGCTTGGGCTTCATTAACATTATTTCCCTTTAGAGATGGTGGTCTTCTTGGAGCCATCTTTCTGAAAATTGCAAAGTAAGACCGTTAAGGAAAAGAAGTCTTACAGTAAACTCTATAGCACGACATGGATCATGAAAGAAGTGAGAATTCCTAAAATGCCTCATAGCCTCCTACTCATAAGTGTGGCGCACTTCACACCCATGAATAAGACTCTACTTGATGCGGCATGTTGGACACCCTAGGACACTTGAAAAAAGAACCATGTGCTCTGATACTAAGTTTGTCACGACTTGACCTAGGGTCTAGTTGTAACACGACGATTGAAACACCAAAGGGCCCCAACCAAGACTCTTGTACATATCATAAATATACATAAGGTAAAGGAAAAGCAGATACATTATAAGAGGGTCTAAACTATGGATATAAATTTAAGAATGTCACATAACAACATAAACTCAAAACATTTGCCCAACTAGATGCCTCTACTCATGAATATGGGCGGGGCCTAAGACATGTCCCTAGCTCACCCTCAATATGAAACATAGTCAACATAACCGCCGGTGCACCCTGGGCATTCTTTTGCTGTATTCCACATTCATCACCTATAGGGCCTACAGATAGCCAGCCCACCGGACCCTATGAACCTAACACCTAATGCTGCTTTAGGGTCTGAGCCTCTACCCTGGTCTGAGAACCCTCGGGCATACCTATTGCACCCACACTTAGTGTAAATCCCTCGAGTGTACCCAATACTTGTATAAAAGCATTCTGAAGCAATGGCACATTACCAAGCTCAAGAGGGCCCTGTTCCTCTCTAACATTTATATTTACCTCAAGAGAGGCCTTTTTAGCACAGCCTATAGCTGGTGTAGCTCCTCGAGCAAGACCGCTACATGCCGCCACTCCATGACCACGACCTCTCGCTTGGACTTTACCTCTACCCTATGCTGGCTTCTAACATCAGCCATGGGGATTGGATCCCCTCTTCTACCACTAGTAGTATCTCTAGTCCTAGCCATTTATAAAAAAGGGCATGTGAAAACTCATCACCAATGCAAGTAACCATGCATGATATGAATTGAAAGAACAAAAGAGGAAGTTTCTAACAGTCTTTACAGATGTCTCCATATTAATCCTTGGGAATCTATTAAGACTTGGCTTGTACACTTGTGAGGCCTAAGAACTCGAGGCTCTGCTACTATTTTGTCACAACTCAAATTCGGGTGTGATGGCACTCGCCTCAACCCATTAAGACAAGTTAGCCTAAAACCCAACGAAAAATAAATGCGAATGCAAATGAAATGAAATGAGCTAACTTAATCAAATAGGTAAAATAAATTGAAAAATCCCCCAAGATTGGTTTTCACGTGTACAAGTCTCTAAATAATACATAGAAAGTGGAAAGAACTACAAGTATCATTGTCTTTATCTTAAACATGACTAAAAACAAAAAATAAGAGTAGAGGTGGCCGCCGAAGTAATGTATTAGCTACCTCAGTTAGTCTAGATAGTAGCCTTGGTGACGGATGGGGAGAAAGATATATCACGCTGACCCGGGCTCACAACATATACAAGTATAGAACTAAGGGGTGACTACTAAAAACACAATAGCCAGCAAGCATACAACTAAACATAAGAAAAGCTAAATAAAACTCAAAACCCCCTGCCACACCAACCGAATCTCTATAACTATAACCTGCATGCAAACCACTCCAACCTAGCAATTTATATTACAAGTAGCACATAGGTTCAATCATTCTCAATATTTTAAATAACTCAATCAAGTATCAAGATATATCTATCACAAGGATATATTAGGGTTAAATACTATCTATAAGCAATCAATAAAGTACAATACAATGCCGTGTGGTCTTAGATAATATGATGCATGTCTATCCTACCGATATACATCTACTGAATCTCAGTCCGAAACCTATAGGATATATATCTATCCATGTAACTTACCATGGAGCGTGTCTCCCAATCCCTATTATGATACCATCTATAAAGCGTGTGGCCCGACCCTTATTTTTCATAATGATTTCCACGAAGCGTGTGGCCCATTCCATATTTCTCATTGTTATCATAAGTGTTTCATTTGAACTATGCCATAGAACAAGTACAATATAGGCATGATCGCACGTATAGGAATGTACAATGACAATAACAAAAACTCATGAGTCATATCAATATAGTCAAGGCACGCTATCTTAGGTAAGTAAATATCATCAATCATATTACACATAATGATAGAATTCATCAAATTTCCTTTTTATTACCCCATTCCTTATCCTTAATTCAATCTAATTTCACATTTTATTCCAAAATCTGACTCTCTATTTCTCCCAAACACACATAGCACGAAGTATAGAATTCTATAAGCTTAACAAAGGTTTAGAAATCCACTTGCCTCGAGTTTAATCAAAACTAATCCAAAATTTGAGTCGTGCCTTTACGTCGGTGCTTCGAATTGGAAAAATCTAATCACATATGAATTACCAATAAGAGTACAAATCTAATGACACCTAAATCATAATTTTTGAAATATGGACCAAAATTGACCCAAAAACTGAATCTCGGAAACAAAGAGAAATTTTGAATTTTATTACGTGAAAACGTTCCTCAGAGCATTTTGGAAATCAATGTCGAAAACCAATTTGACTTTGGGGTTGACATTAGTTCGTATCCCATTTTTATAAAACTCAAGTTCATGGGAAAACCCTTAATTTTTGAAGTCTAAAACACAAATTAAAAGCCAAAATTACTAAATAATCATTTGGTAATGAGGTTATGGGTTGAAATTACTTACCCAAACGAAATCACCTAACAATCCTTTTTCGAATCGTCCTTCCCGAGCTTCCAAAGTTAGAAAATAGAGTAAATGGGTCTAATTGTTGACTTTTTGAAGTCACTGGTTTTAGGGATTTTTTATCCTTTCGCGATTGCGGCCCACTTAGCCCATGATTTTTTTTTTTATGGGAACAGACCCTACACGAGGCTCCCACCTCTCGTGCACAGTCAGGGGTTAAGCAACACCCCCAAGCCTTAACATAAATAATCAAAATAAAATACAAGGAGGGGGACATAAACCTTACCTCCGATCCTATGGTGGTTCATAAGTCGGCTAACCTATTAAGGTCGGCTAACTCATCCCCGATACAAAAAAGAGACTAACTATAACTAGAAAGCAGTAAAACTGTGAGAGGACTCCTCCTGGTACAATTCAACTATGAAAGCATAAATGAGGGAGACTCTCCCCTTCCATGAGAAAAAAGGAAAGTAACCTACACTAGTCCTATTCCAACTATGCTACATACCAGACATAGCTACATTGAAGAAGAACAAGTATACGAAACTTCTATCTCGCATGGGATGGGAAATTCTTTTCATCTTTGCTCTTTTTAGTCTTGTCGTACCAAGTAAATCCAGGTGAAGTATGCCTTTGTATCAGTATCATGATTACCAGCTAAGGAGGCTGAAAGGAGAGGAAGTATATGGAGCTATAGTAGCCAACAGCCTTGGAGTTGTTGTGGAGAAAAGTGTGGCTGCATTCGAACACCTGCATGGGGGTCCAAATGTATGGTTGCTGCAGACCTGCACCTACAAGTAGCCAAGGCAGCAAACAAACATGGTTGTTGTAGTTCTGTACATGGGAGTGTGTTGCTTTTGGCATCTGTTGTTGCTGATGCTGTTGAACTTCATCTTTCAAGTCTGCACTTTCAGCTTCAGCTCTATGGTTGAGTTGTTGTTTGGTGTGTGGTTGAGCAGTTGTTTGGTGTTGTGTTCCCACAGTATGTATATAAAGTTGATGGAGATGTAACATGTTACAGCTACTCATGATATTGTTGTTGGTTCTTGGATGTTGTCTATGAGGTTGTTGGAGTTCCATCTGAGTTCCACTGTTGCCTGTATCTCCAACAACCTGCACAAACAAACAAGCAAACAAACAAGCAAACACACAATTCCAAGAGCAGTTCCAACAGTTCTGAATGTGGTGCCATTCCTCTGTTGCAGCTGGCTTCCTCAAATTCTGTATTTGCAATATTGAGAGACTCCCATATGCTGTTTGATGTTGTTGGTTGTTGCAGTGTGTCAGTTCAGCAGCTTCCATGTGTAGGAGTTCTTTAGTATACCTGCACAAGCAACTAAAAGGAAAGCGTACAAACCTGCCAATCTACAGGTTGCTGGAGCTTGCATTTTGGACTTGTAAGTGCTCCTTGTGTACTGCAGATTGTTGGAGCTCATTTGGTGTACCAAAGCTCATCATCAATCCTATACTTAATGGACTTAAAGTTGCCACCTGTAGGCAGCTTCTTGTTGCCTCCAATGGAGAGATGAGCAGCTCCTTTGAAGGTATCTTATGTGCCTGCACATAACAAATGCAATGGGGCTGCTGCAGCTTAGTTACAGATGTTACAGGGAGGGTGTTGGCTTGAATGAGAGGCTGACTATTTAGTGAAGTCCTAGCATGCCAGGTTGTTGTTTCTCTTTTGTTGAAGTAACTTGAACCTGTAAAGACAAGTGACAAGAAGACAAACAAGGAGGATAGATGCACAGGCTGCTGCAGGTTCTTTTGTAGCTCCAAGTTACTTCCATAGTAAAGGAGGTTAAGAATTGCGATGACCAATTCCAGCATTGTTCCGCGATCGTGGCCTTGACCTTACGAATGTGAGGGTCTGGTCAATGTCCCTCCAGGATCGCAATAATATTCCATGAATGCGGAGACCTCAAATATCCCCTCCATAAATGCGACTCGGATCCTCCCAATAACAATAAAGGAGATGACGTACACCAGATAAAACCAATCACAACAGCTCCCTAAGTTGAAGTTCTTGAATTGACCCTCAGAATTCATTTAGAATCCCGTAAACACAAACCCTATATGCTACCATACTAATTTTGATGTTTTGGACTCAATGAAACTGTCAGAATTTGAATTTTAGGTCTTCTTGACCCAAAACTCAAAAATTCTCAACTAAACTAGCTTCAAGCCTCAAAATACCAAAATGATCTCAAGACCTCAAAAAATTCAACAAAGACAACTCCTAGATCTAAAATCATCCCCCGAATCCAAAAGAATTGTTGGAGTTCCATTTTGAGCATCGAAACTTCAAACGTTGACCAAAGTCAAACCTTGGCTAATTTTTTTTTAAATTTTCAACTTAAGACCTCAAATCTTCATTACAAATACAAATCTAATTTTGTCAACTCTCCCGAACTAAATTCCACATTTCAAACCTGTCAAAATAGTCCAAATCCCATTTCGGTGCTCGTAGATTCGGTTAATCCCAAATACCTCTTTAAAATAATTCAAGCCTCTAAAATCTCAAAATTTCCAAAACCCAACTTTTTCAAAGAATTTCACAAAACCAACACCTAATACTAATTAGAAACGATTCAGGGAGATTATTGGAAGGAGTAAAATGGTCATTTCAAAAATATTTCCAACATTGACCTTCAGGGTAATTACATAATATCTAGAGCTATAAGCCTCTGAAATTATTCTCTCTCGTATACCATCAACACTCAAAACACAAAGCCTGCCTTGATACCTCAACACTCAATCTCCTCTTTGGCAAAATCTATCACTTTCTCTTTATGAACATCTTTTTTCAACTGAAGTAAAATAGTGTCTTGATCTTGCATTTCCTTCACTTCAACTACTAGTGAAGTCTCAACTCCAATTTGAACAATAACACCTTCTTCATCAGAGTCCACTAGACGAACTCCCAAACATGCAAGTCTATGCATTTTTTAGCCAACTCTTTCTTTTCTTCCTCAATCTTTTCTTCCTCAACATAAGCTATACTGTCATGACCCAAGCCTAGGTCCTAGACGTGACATGACAAATAAGACACCCGGAGGTACCTGACCTAAGCCTCTTAGCATTCATTAAGCCTTTCATAGTAATGACATATAATAAATTGTGGAAGAAAATGGGGTAACAGGACTATGGGAGATAACATAGAATAGAAATCATAGGAAATATCAAACATCATCTATTTTTCCAATAATACCTCTACTTTTTTTAGACTTCGCAGGGGCTAAGACATGTCCCTAGCTCACCCTCACGATAAATATCCAAAAGTACCACAAGATAAGTAAAAGTCTATAAATGGAAATAGCAAGAAAAAGAAATGGAATGTTATTCTCGGAACATGGGAACTCACCAACTAAGTAGCCTTTAATGATCAAACTAACCACGTAGAGGAGAATGTTGAGAAATGTCCATCCCTACATGGTGATATCATGTAGGCAAAAGAATATGTTAGCACTTTGAATGTACTAAGTATATGAGCATGCAATGCAATATATCATTATATAATAAGGTGATGTAATGGACCATCATAGAACCCTAGAATAATTTAAAATACCCTTTAGAGTTATGAAGCTTAGTCAATGAAATATAGAAACCACATGAACCATAAAAGAAACTTAAACATTATATAGGTAATCATGAGTCATTATAAGAAACCATATACTTGTAAAGTACCATGAATCGTAAATAAGTATACCATAAACCTTTTGAATGGAATCTTTATACTTTGTGAGAGCACATACTTTCTTTGTGCTAGATATAGTAGACATAATATGTTATATCTTAAACATTGGAAGAGGGACCTTGTACCTTGTGAGAGCGAATGTTAACCGACATAAATTATGTGACCTATAACATGGAGTCCCGATGTTACCCCTACATCAGAGGAAACAGAGGAGACTATTTGCCAAGGTAGACTCCATCATGCCTAAGTGGATCCACCAATCTATTTTGTAAACCGGGTACTCACCCTAGTTCTTAGACTTAGGTACTCACCTCCAAACCTTGATATTTCGGGTACTCACCTCTTAGAGATTTGGGTAATCGCCTCTATCTCCTTTATAACTATGGTTCCAGCTCGGTGCTAGATAATCTCTCAATGAAATAATATTTAAATATCATAATAACATAAGCATTTATATAACTTTAAAACCTTTTATTTGATTTAATACGAGAATTGTCCTTTCATATTAAAACTATACTTTGGGTAAGAAGCCCTTTCATCGTTCAATCAATCATAAGATTCTCATTTCATAAATACTTACTTTATATCATTTATTTTGGAGTCAAACTTTCATTTCAAACTTCATACAAACATAGTAAAACTAGGTAGGGACACTTTTCACAACCATTCATTCTTTCATTGAAAGGACTCCCATGACCATAGTCATTAACTTTCTTAAATATTTAATTGGATTCCATATACTTCAAGTCATGATTTAGTGAAAATAGAGTCAAAACTAGGTGGGTTCAAATCAATCAACTTTCAAGTCATTTAAATCAATGCTTGTATGCATGAATATAAATAAATACATCATTTAAACATGTTAAAATAACCCACCAATATAATTTGAAACTACTTTCAAGCCTTCACATAAGGACCTTGATAAATCATCCATTCTATGTAAATAAGAATCAACATAGGTCAATATAGGTAAATAAACTTCAAATATTCAAAAATCTATATATTTGGAATCATTGTAAGAAAATGCATAAAACTCATCACTTGATATATATATATATATATATATATATATATATATATATATCTACATGAATAAATAAACTTAACATATACTATAATCTATGCATTTGGAACCATCATGTAAAAGCCCATATGATTTCATCATTTAAAATTGAAATATGAAGTTGAGAAAATATTTGGGCTCCATGGGTGGAAGAACCCATGGATAAAAATTCACATACCTTAGAGAGGAGCTTGAAGAAGAATCGGACAAGTCTTGATGTTAGGTCTCCAATGGAAAGCTTGAACCCTTGAGTTTGAGAGAAAATTTGTTGAAGATGATTTGAGAGAGAAGAGATGAAGTTTAGGGTTTTGGGGAGGTAAAAGACTACAAACATGCCCCAAATGCATCCAAGTTCGTATATATTTGTTTAGGTAATTTTCCAAGATGCCCTTCATAAATAAATCTGGAAAACGGGTTCAAAACCCTGTAGGCGTGATAATGGTGCACTGTGCCAGAGCCAAAACTACTGCAGTTGATTTTTGGCACGTTACTGGCGCGCCGCACCAGGCCTTAAATCGCTGCAGTGATAGTCTGTAGTAAAATTATCATAACATTTTACTCCGAACTCAAAATGAAGAAAATTTGGTGGAGTTGGAAAGAAGACTCAAATACCTTTAAAGTGATAGGTCATGAGTCATCTAATTTGTTATATGCTAGGAGACATGAGCATTTGAAGTTGACCCTATTATGAACTTATACGAAAACTAAGCCGATGGAAATTCTTTGGCCTTGGCTTGGTGTTAGAGATCTCTTATAACCCTACAACATAGTAATATATTTCAAATACTTAGGAATTGATTCTAACTTATATATACAACTAGAAGTCATCGATTTCAATCTTATACGCATATGAAGAATGGTTTGGGTCTTGGTGTAGAAATTTTTGGGGTGTTACAATATCTCCCCCTTGGGAATATTCGTCCTCGAATAAGAATCATTAGCATAGAAGGGGACATGGCATGAGGAATAGAAGCCCAACATGAACAAAATGACACTCGCAATGCATAAAATATGAGATCTTTAAACTTAGCATAAAACATGACTTTAAAATTAAAATTCATGAACATGCATGCACATGAGGACTTATGAAAATTGAAAGATAAGAGTCTTAAATATTTGAACATGAATGACTTATTACCTTAGGCTTGAGTATAATGAAAGAGATGAGGATAATGTTTCATCATATCCACTTCCACTTCCCATGTAGCATTTTCGACTTATTGATCTCTCCAAAGGACTTTAATGGATGCAACTTCCTTTTTCCTTAATATCTTGACTTGCCAGTCTAGAATTTCAATCGGAACCTCTTCATAGGTCAAATTCTCTTCAATATTCACTATCTTCAAAGGAACATAGAGCTAGGATCTCCCGCACATTTTCTCAACATAGAAACATGGAATACCGAATGAACCGAGGCTAACTCCAATGACAAATCAAGATCATAGGCCACCTTACCAATATACCTTAGGATGCTACACCTCTATAGGAAAATCTTATCCCAAGAGTACTATTTCTAACCACCATATTTAATCAAACCTCGAGGCCTAATCAAGATGCACCCAATACACCGCACACTCATCTACATGCCATCAACAACACATTTAAGCCTAGTTCTATAACCACTCTAATACACACACTTGAAACCCTTAACAAGAAGTCATCAATAGCCTACTACAATCATTCACATATGTACAAATACATATTTAAGTCTACCATTCTAACCACTTTATGGCTCTCTTGAAGTCATCATTACTTAAGAATTTTCATGTCTATATTAGTATCTCTACATCTATATTTGCATTAATTCCTACTAATGGGCACACCAATATACTCTTACCTATATATTGTACGCAACAAGATCCATCTAGCTCTTCCTCCATATCTATTAATTTTAAATGAAATAAGCACATTTCAATCATCATAATATGGAACACCCACTCTTCTCTATCTATCATGACTCATCTAATATCATTAACCTTGGAACACATAAACGATCTTGATAACTACATACTCTATCTCCCCCTTGGGAAAAGACTTCTACTTTCTTATCTCCCACCAATTCCTTCAACTCTACCAATGATGGATCAAGGCCTTGTTTCGACTTAACATCTACTACCAAAGATGATTCAGACCCAATTTGCAGACCATAACCAAAACCACTCAACCTCACCCCCAATCTAGACAACCGATGGACATCCCTTACAAATCCCTCTTCCTTTCATCAACATGAGCCACAATCCCCATAAATGCCTATTAAGTGCACCGACCATAACATTGTCATTACTCGAATGAGAATGCCTACTCACATCATAAATCTCATCAACTACAGGAGCCGATTCAAGAGAAGGACTCTCGGAGTTGACATCCCTAACCCATAATATGATAAATGCAACCCTTAGAATCAACTTCCGGGCCTTAAGATAAGAAATAAACCTGCCCTTAACTACTGAATCATGACCCTTCCATTCTATAATAAACTCATTTTGGAATTGAAACTTGACTCAACTAGTTCAATAATCTATAGAAACATAAGGTGTATACAACCAATCCATACCAATCATTACCATTTCAAAAAATAAATTTACACTTATAGAATGTGGAGCAACGTCGATCCCTACATGGTGATATCATGTAGGCAAAAGTATGAGTTAGTACTTTGAATGTACTAAGTATGTGAGCATGCAATGTAATATGTCATTATATAATAAGGCGATGCAATGAACCATGCTAGAACTTTACAATTATTTGAAATACCATTGACAGTTATGAAGCTTAGTCAATGAAATATAGAAACCATCATGAACCATAAAAGAAACATAAACATTATAAAGTTAATCATGAGTCATTATAAGAAACCATATACTTCTAAAGTACCATGAATCATAAATAAGTATACCATAAACCTTTTGAAAGGAATCTTTAAACTTTGTGAGAGCACATACTTTCTTTATGCTAGATATAATAAACATCATATGTTATAACTTAAATAATAAAAGAGGGACTTTGTACCTTTGTGGGACCGACCATTAATCAACATAAACTATGTGAGCTATAACATGGAGTCCCGATGTTACCCGTACATCAGAGAAAAAGGGGGAGACTACTTGCCAAGGTAGACTTCGTCATGCCTAAGTGGATCCACCAAGCTATTGTGTAAATCGGGTACTCACCCCTAGTTCTTAGACTCAGGTACTCACCTCCAAGCCTTGATATTTTGGGTACTCACCTCTTAGAGATTTAGGTAATCACCTCTATCTCCTTTATACCTATGGTGGCAGATAGTTCTAGGACATTGGTCAATTTGATTGAGTCTCAATTGTTATTTATGCCTCGAGTCTATTTCTAATGGCTCTTCATTCGAGGATGAATGATTCAAAGGTGGAGATAATGCTACACCTAATAAAATTTTCAAAATACCCCTAGATGAAAGAATGCTCGCACAGTGCATCATCCTTAACCCATTTGGAAAATTCAAGGTCGGAATATCGATCAGGAAAAAAATCATGTGAGAAAATGATCTCAGTTGAATTTTAGGCCAATCGAATTAAAAGATAATTTTTTAGGGAAAAAATGCAATTCATGAGAAGTGCGGCAAGAACGTGATGCGGACTTGGCCAATCTTGGTTGAAAAATCACCATTGAAAATTTTTGGAAAAAAATGAATTATGAGAGAACAAGTCTGCGTTTCGCACTTGTTCCCCCATAAGCCAAATTTTTTTGCCCATTTTTATTTTTAAGGATGGGCATTCTCATATTTTACTCACCCCTCCTATACTTAAAACCCGACTAATATAAATCATTTTCGACCTTAAAAGACTTTCAAAACTTTTCTAAGTGCATTTTATGGGCATTCTAACTAGAGATCTAGGGCTAAGGAGTGGAGAAAAGGCTAGGATTCAAGAGATTGAAGTGATTTCTTGCCAGATTTATTGTCCTGTACTCATCCCTGCTATATAAGGCTAAACTAAAGCATATGCCTTATTGTTCCATGCACCGCATGATTATGATAGTTTGATTTGTGAATAAATTGAGTCCCCATGATTGTGTTTTCTTGAGAGTTTTCCTTAAACTTAACACATTTTTACATAATATTGCATAATTGATGTTTTCTCTGAACTTGTTCTTGAACAAATTATTTTTGACTAAATATCGAATGAATATGATTAAGAATTGAGTCTAGAGCCTTGAACTTGTGAATGTATAATTATGATTAGAATATGAGCATGATGATAGTATTGATAGTGTTGATAAATTGATAGTCTTGAATGTTATCATAAATGATTATCTAAAACCTCTCTTAACTAAATGATTATGATTGATTGGGAAATTAATTGGTTGAAAAGATTGATTTGATAGAATGAATGAGTTGAAAGGAGTTCAAAAGAGACTTACTGATTTGGTTAGATTTTCTTATGAGCATTGTGTCTTAAGAGGAGTATCAAGCACCGAATTAGGTAAGAGTAAGTAATAACTCAAACCCAATAACTACGTCGCTAAATATAGGAGAGGATTGAACCATTAAAGTCGGATATTTCCTAAATTATTGTCTTGACATGAAAGAACTTGATTGGTTATGGATCCATGATTGTTGATTCATTCTTACCTGGCAAGGTAAATGACAAATGTGGTAAAAATGTCAGTTTGTTAAACTTTCACTGCTCATAAGTGAGAAAAGAGAAACTCCCATATAGGTTTTGATAGTACTCTGAGTTGAACAAGATTGGAATGGAATGGATTGGATTGTATATGATTGGTCTTTGTCTAAATCTTATTCTTGTTTTTGACTTAGAATATCTTGATTGGGTTATTCACCTTCCTAATTGAAAATCTCTGAGTTGATTTGAATCTACCTTGATGTCTATTTCATTCAACTATTTTATATACTTGTACATTCGATGTACCGACATCCATTGAGGCCTGCATCATTTTATGATGCAGAGATAAGTACTGGAGATCATCAACAGGTGCTTCATTGAGGATCTATTTGCATTTAACTAGTTGGTGTGTCCTCCCTACTTTTGGAGGATACCACATTAATCTTTCAAGCTTTTAATTTAGTTTTCTTCACTTGATTTTAGGTATCCATGAACCTGTCATTGGAACCACTAAAATTGTTGATAGAGGCTTCATAGATTAGATTGATGATGATGTTGAGTCATTTCGTTCTAACTAGTTTCACTTTTAAAAGTTGTTGATTGGATAGATGGTTGGCCTTTGGCCTTATTTATGATTAGTATTCTTAATGAGTTGAGTATTCCACTGATAAAATGTGTTTGAATGAACGTGTGATTGGACTAAGTGGTTTGCTTGAGGACCAACAATTGTCTTTGAGTGTTAGAAATATATAGGTTACCCTCTCGGGGCATGACAATAATGGCTCAGAATCGTCTCTTGTGGCGGATGTTACAGACAAACAAGACCATGACCCAATTTTTGTTAAATTGAAGAAGTTGGTTGCCAAATAAACTATTGAGGCTTTCTTCCTAGGGGGAGATGGAGTATTTTGCTACCAAGGTCAGTTGTGTGTGCGTAATATGGATGGACTAAGAGAATTGATACTGACTGAGGCCCATAGTTCAAGGTATTTGATTCATCCAGGATTGACCAAGATGTATCATGATTTTAGGGAGGTGTATTGGTGGAATGGCATGAAGAAGTACATAGCAGAGTTTATGGCCAGGTGTCCAAATTGCTAATAAGTGAATGTTGAGCATAAAAAAATGGCAGGTTTAGCTTAAGAAATTTAAATTCCTACTTAGAACTGGAAAGATGTGAATATAGACTTTTTGATGGGTTTGCCTGGTACTCGAAGGCAACATGATTCAATTTGGGTTGTTGTGGACTTAATGACTAAGTTAACATATTTTCTACTGGTTAAGACTTCTTATGGTGCTGAATACTATGCTAAATTATACATTTGTGAATTGGTAAAGCTTCATGGTATTCCCTTGTTCAGTATATCGGATAGAGGTACTCAATTCACCTCATATTTTTCGAAGTTAATTCAAAAAGGTCTTGGTACGTAAGTCAAGATAAGTACCGCATTTCATCCTCAAACTGATGGTCAAGTTGAAAGAATAATTCAAACCTTAGAGGAAACGTTAAGGGCATATGCCATGGATTTTAAAGGAATTTGGGATGAGTATTTCCCATTGATTGAGTTTCTCTTCAATAATAGTTATCACTCTAGCATCCAAATTGATCCTTTTGAAGCATTGTATGGAAGAAGATATAGATCTACAGTGGGATGGTTTGAAGTAGGTGAGATGGCATTAATGGGTCCTAATTTGATAGTAGATGCAGTGGAAAAGGTAAGTCTCATAAGAGAAAGATTAAACATGAGTCAAAGTCGCCAAAAGTCATATTCGTACATAAGAAGGATAGACATTGAATTTGAGGTGAATGATTGGGTGTATATGAAGGTTTTGCCCATGAAGGGCATAATGTATTTTGGTAAGAAGGGAAAATTGATCTCTAGGTGTGTAGGACCTTATATAATATTAAAGCGTATTGGCAAAGTGGCATATGAGTTAGATTTGCTCTTTGAGTTGGATATGGATCATCCGGTGTTTTATGTGTCAATGTTGAGAAAGTTTTTAGGTGATTCAAATGCTATTGTACCATTGAGAAATGTGAACGTTAAAGCAAACTTCACTTATAAGGAGGTTTCAATGGAAATATTAGACCAAAACGTTAAGAGATTAAGGAACAAAGAGGTTGCATCCATCAAGGTGTCATGGAGAAATCAACAAGTAAAGAGTGCTACATGGGAAGAGGAATCAGACATGATAAAGTGTTACCCATATCTCTTTACTTCCACTCAAGCCTAAGGTACTAGGTTGCACATGCTCAGATTGATTCACCACCTACATTTCAGTTTCGATGTCTTTCATATGCATGCATATTCATGAAGTTGGTTTTAATGTAGTGATTTATGTTAGGATAGAAAATCTGATGGTTTATGTTTTGCTATGTGTCATTGCATTCATGTTGGGTTGCTAGTCCTTGTTCTGCTTCTTTCCATGCTAGTTGAAGCTCATTCGAGGATGAATATTTCGAAGAGGGAGTTATTGTAAGACCCCAAAAGTTGAAAAGTCAAACAAAAGAGAATTAATGGAAAATTTAGACAGTTCATGAGTCTACGAATAAGTCTACGACTTGTACAAACTCTTATGAGTCGTAGAGGTGACTCGTGGAAGTGAATATCAGGATGGAAAATATGATAAGTTGAGTGTGTAGGTCTATGAGTCATTTGACAACTAGTGAAGGAGTCTAGGACTTGTAGAAGGTAGTCCTAGTGCAGGGTTTGAACTCCTACAACTTGTGAGCTTCAGGACCTCTTCTACACCTCAACATGATGAGTCATACATGGAAGTATGAATTGTAAAGATGAGTCGTATGCAAACTTCAAAAACACAATTTTCTAGGATTTCCCAAAACGTGTAGGACGAGGTATTCCTACGACTCATCAAACATTGTATGAATCGTAGAGTCCCAATTATAGGTCCAATGATCCGAATTTAATGAAGGGTATGAGGGTGTTTTCCCAAGTTTAATTCAATGAACCTAAATAATTTTATGGCCAAGTTCAAAGCTTATATTTACCCAACTCTTCAAATTTCCCTCCTATTGTAATTCATTCTCCTAAATTCCTTAAGGCAAGACTATCAAATCTCTCTCAAGTTCCTCCTATAATTTCAATTTAGGGTTTCAAGTTCAACAAGGTTCCTCTTTTAATTCTTATTTTATTTTACCAAGGTATGTGCAGAATGATCCATAGGTTCCTTTCACCCATAGAGTCCCAAAGATTTCCTCAAAGATCTTTTTAAATTTCATCGGTTTTCTAGCCCTAATTTTAATGAATTGCATTGGGTTGTTTTAATTATGTTTTTAATTATTATTAATGATCATTATAAGCATGATTATTCATCAATTGCATGATTTCAAGTCCAATTATAAATGTCCATGTATGAAGCTATTTTTAATAATGATTTACATGAATCATGATTAGGAAGTTCAATGATTTTTAAAGTGCTTTCATGATTTTCAATCAAATTGATTATAAATTCAAGTTTTACCTTAATTTTAAGTATGAATTATAATTATGGATTTCAATTATGTTCAAGTTATGAATTTCATTCAAGTTATGAAGAAAGGTGACTTAGGATCTTTAATTGGTGACTTAGGAACCTAATGACATGAATTATATATCTATGATGTGTGATATTGAAAGTATTTTACTCATATTTCTTTTATAAGAGCTTAGTGGTTAGTTTCTTCTAGGTGCTTATCTTGTATAACCTACGTACATGATGTTAGTAGGGATGGCCCTTTAGTTGATTCAGTTCCAATAGTCCAGCAGTTTGTGGATGTGTTTCCTAAAAACCTATCTAGCCTACCTCACGAGTGTGATATCGACTTTTCTATAGACTTGGATCCAGGCGCCCGTCCTATTTCTATTCCACCTTATCAGATGGACCCAATAAAGATCAAAGATATCAGTTTTTAGCTTGAGGACCTCTTAGGTAAGGGTTTTAATCATCCTAGTATTTCTCATTTGGGTGCCCCAGTCCTTTTTCTAAAGAATAAGGATGGTACTATATGGGAGTGTGTTGATTATAGGTAGTTAAATAAGGTGACGATGAAGAACCGTTACCCCATGCCTTATATTGATGACCTCTTTGATCAGCTTCATGTTGCCACAATAATTTCTACAATTGAATTGAGATCCAGTTACCATAAGCTGAGGATTAAGGAAGTGGACATTCCTAAAAGAATATTTAGGACTCACTATAGCCTCTATGAGTTTCTAGTGATGTCTTCTTGGGTTGACTAATGCCTATGCCACCTTCATGGACTTGGTGACATGCGTATTAAGGCTATACCTTAATTCCTTTGTGATAGTCTTCATAGATGACATTTTGGTATACTCACAGAGTAGGAGTGAGCATGAGCAACATTTGAGATTAGTTCTCCAGAGAGATCAACAACTTTGTGCCATGTTATCAAAGTGCGAGTTTTGGATTGATTCTATAGAATTCTTAGGGCATGTGGTACCTAAGGATGGCATCATGGTATATTTGATGAATATTGAGACTATTTTATATTGGACCAGGCCCAACTCTATTTCTGAGATTCGCAACTTGGTCGGACTATTGGGTCACTATCGTTGATTTGTTGAGGGGTTCTTTACCATTGCAGCCTCATTGACTCATTTGACTTGGAAGGATGTCCCATTTATATGGTCTGAGGAGTGTGAGTTGAGTTTTCGAAAGCTTAAGAAGTTACTTACAAGCACTCCCATATTGACTCTTACAGTCGAGGGATAGGGATTCACTACGTATTGTGATAAATCTGAAATTAGTTTAGGTTGTGTGCTGATACAGCATGGCCGAGTTAACTCTTATGCTTCAAGTCAACTTAAGTTGCAAGAGAGCAATTACACCACACATGACTTAAGTTGGCAGCAGTAGTTTTTGAGCTCAAGATATGGAAGAATTACTTGCATAGAGTCCATTGTGAGATATACACCAATCACAAGAGCCTTTAGTGTATCACAAGATAGAAAGACCTTAATTTGAGGCAGCACCATTGGATTGATCCTCTGAAAGACTACGATCTCTCTATTCTGTACCACCTGGGAAAGGCAAATGTAATAGCAGATGCCTTGAGTCTTAAGGCAGGAGTATGGGTATTCTACCTTTCCTTCATATGGGGGAGGAGGGTGGGTGACCTTTGGCTTTGGATATCCAGTCCTTAACTAATTAGATGATTCAGCTTGATATTTTAGATTTCAGGCGTGTGCTAGCTGATGTGGGAGTTCGGTCATTTCTACTAGATAAGATTCATGGTCGACAATTTGAGGATGAGGAGTTAGTAGTACTTCTAGGTAGAGTTTTGGCTGGTGACGCCAGTCAAACTACCTTGGATCTAGATGGGGTTTTGTCTTTGATCTTTACTTATGTGTTTCGAGTGTTGGGGGTTTGATTCAGTTGATCCTTAGAGAGGCCCATGATTCCAGATACTTTATTCATCCAGGCACATCTAAGATGTATATTTATGTGAGGCAACATTACTGGTGGAACAGTATAAGAAGAGACATTGCAGACTCTGTGCCTCATTGCTTAAGTTATCAGTAGGTAAAGGCCGAGCATTTGAGGCCTGGTGTTAAGTTTAAGAGATTACATATTCTTGAGTTGAAATGCGACCGTTTCACCATGTACATCATTGTCGAGTTGCCCTACACTTCCAGAGGTATTAATAATATTTGGGTCTGTCACAACCCAAATCATGGAGTTATAATGGAAACTACCAAGACCCATCAGTAGGAAAGCTAACCCATATCCCACGACTGCGAGTAATGGGATGTAAGGAAAAAAGACTGATTTTGGGCACATTATATTCCCTTGCGCCTTGCTTTTCCCATATTTAATAGTTGTTTTGAGAATATTTTATATATAAATTATTGTGTTTGTGATTGAATGAATAATAAGTGTGCACTATTGTGTCTGTTTAGTGAATGCAGGACCTTTTGAGAAAAATAAGTGCTCGGAAGCAAAATATGTAGTGGTACAAACTGAGTGGGAGCGAGAAGGAAGAACAAAAGGAGAATCTGGGCTGGGGCGCATGACAAGCGTGCTTCCCTAGCACTTAGACTACTAAATCCAGACACGGGGGAATTGCATGCACACAGCCCTAGCCCCTGAACAACTGAAGGACTAGCTGGGCGCACTTGTGGCACACCGCGCCAGAGTTGAAACTGATGAAGGGCATTCCCAGCGCTATCCTAACGCGCTGCGCCACATTATCCCTGAAGAATTTCTAATTTTTTTAAATTAGTCTGGGTCAACAAGGAAAAAGGTGTTGTTTCCCAAACACTAAATATAGACCCTTAGGGCTTTTTAGACGAGACACGCATGCTTTTGAAAGAAAAATAGAGAGAAGTGGCTACACACCATATGTTTCTTTTCTTCTTCTTTGTTTTGAAAATGAAATTTTATGAAACAATTTACTTGGGTTTTTTGTTGAACATGAGTTGCTAAGCGCCCTAGTTATAGGGCTGTAGCTACAAATTTATGGATTAATATTATTTGAGTTTGGGTGATGATGAGTTATTTCATCTAATTACTCCTGCATTTTCATTTTTGTTATTTTAATTTTCATCCAACATTAGAATACGTGTTTTGTCTACCTTGTATTTAGAAGAAGATGAGGAGATAGAACAAAGAATGTAGTGAGGAGATAGAACAAAGAATGTAGCGAGTGTTTTAATGCTAAGGTAACTTATGGTAATTTCTATATAGGATTCTAGTGACACATACCTCTATACCATATTTGGTTAAGAAATAGGAAGAAAGATTAATGTGTTTTTATTGATACATGCCTATCCCCACACAATGATGTAGTTAAGCTATCGATAAAGAAAGACAATGAGAGGTCGAAAGACCATGATTGTAATATCAACCTTATGAATCAGTAATTAAATAGCCCATCATATACTAAAAGAAGAGAATATTATGCTTCACTTCTTTTTATGCTACAACCTTAGAATCTCCCATAATCAGATTAATCCACGTAATCATTAAATCATTGCTAATGATGGTTATTTCATTTTTTCTGAATTTAGTATTAGAAATACCTCAATTTCTTAAAACACACGCAATTAGTTTAGTTTGTTGAAAAGTAATAAGTAGCCAAATTAAGGTCCCTTGTCTTTGACAATCCAGCTCTGAAAATAGTCACTTTACTAGTTGTGAGACTGTGTACACTTGCGTGTGCTTTGGTAGCAACAAGTTTTTAGCGTCGTTGCCGGGGACTTTATATTAGGAAATTTGTTCTTTACGAAGTTTCTCTATAAATTGTTAGTGTTGACAACTTGATCTTAGCTGTGAATTCTGCTAGGTAACTCGGACAATACACTGGACAGAAGTGGGGAGATTGTAGAGCTACTAGCTGAGCTTGAAAGATTCTTACATTAAAAAAGAAGAAGAGTGGTTTCTGAATATCCAGTACAACTTAATTTGGAGGATAATCAATAAGTGCCAGAGGTGGTACCTGTAGAGATAACAACGAGAATAATACATGATATGGTAGTCCCACTGACAGCGAATGTCACTTCAGTATTCAGAAACCTCTAGCTAGAGATAGATTTGAGCTGAAGCAGAATATGGTCAACTTTGGCACAATATCGGGCAGTTTATTGGTTTGCCTCATGAATATCCTGAAGTACACATCCAGAAATTTCCAAAAATTAGTGATACTTACACGCTAATTGGGGTATCTACTGATTATGTGAGACTGACATTGTTTCCCCTTTCTCTATTGGGGGAAGCAAAATGGTGATTGAACTTGGAACCATAAAATTCAATCACTTTGTGGAATGATTTGGATCGCAAGTTTCTCATTAGGTTCTTTCCTTCGGGGAAGACAACAAAGCTGAGAAGTGAAATCTTTAGGTTTAAACAAAAATCTAGAGAGAACTTTTACCAAGCGTGGGGCAATTTTAAATCCTTCCTCATTAATTTTCCTCATCATCATCAAGCGAATGAGGTGTTTCTCCATACCTTGATTAAGGGGTTGGAACCCAAGACCAAAATTCTTCTTGATTCTAATGTAGGTGTATAGGCACTGGAGAAGACCTATGATGAACTCTACACATTGCTTAATTGCATATCTCAAGAAAATTCTGAGTGGAACGGAGGGAATTCAAGGCCTATAGTGTAGAAATAAGCAGGCATGTTAGAAGTTGATGCTATGACAACCTTAACTGCTCAGATTGCAGCAATGCAAAATATGATTACCACACATTTCACCAATTTGGAATTGGGATAGAACAAGGATCTGATAAATATAGTTCAGTAACAACCAATGTGGTGTGAGGTATGTTAAAGTAGTTAATATGTATCCGAGTACTGTGGAGCTAATCCTGAGTCTGTGAACTTCATGGGTAATGCATCAAAGGGTGGAGGTCAATAGAACTATGGTAATACTTACAATCCAATTTGGAGGAACCACCTAAATTTCTCTTGGGGTGAAAATTAGCATAATCAACATAAAGGAAAGACCCAATTCAGGCCACTAGAAAGTGGAAAACACTATAATCATTAAGGCCGGGGACCCAGCAAATAGGCAAATTAGGAAACTTGATTGTTTAAGATATGCTGAAACTGATCATGGCCGACTAAGCCAAGTTGGCTGCTGATGAACACCAAAACCCACTAGCAATATAGAACTTAGAAAACCTGTTAGGGCAATTGGAAAGCTCATAGAACTCTCGCCAACAAGGAGGTTTGCCAGGTAACACTGACCAAAACCCTAAATAGGTGAATGTCATGAGCACCCGTAGTAGTTGCCCACTAGTAGAATTAGCTCATCAAACTGAATTAGCCAAGGTGAGAGGTAAAGGAAAAGTTGGGGAACAACGTGAATCTAGTAGGTCAAAAGAAGATAAAGTACCAAAAGCAAAACCTCTTCCGCCATTCCCATAAAAGTTCAAGAAGAATAAGAAGGAAGAGTGCTTTGAGAAGTTCATCCACTTGCTAAAATAGGTACAAATTAACTTACCTTTGATTGATAGTTTTAAGGGTATCCTAAAATATACCAAGTATGTCAAGGAAATTGTGGCTAATAAGAGAAAGTTAGCTTAGTATAAAATATTGGCACTCTCTGAGGAGTGCAGTTCTAGAACTTTGAATAAAGTTAAGTTCCCAAACCAACAAGAAAGATCCAGGAAGTTTCACTTTACAGGTTACCATTGGCAGTGTGTTAATGTAAGACGACTCCGTAATATTGGTGCAAGTATTAATTTGATGCCCATCTCTATGTTTAAGAAACCAGGCTTGGGGAATCTAATGCCTACCACCATCTTGCTGCAACTAGCAGATCGCTTAGTAGCTAGGCAATGAAATCATTGAAGATATATTAGTCCAGGTGGGATCTCTCATTTTCCCTATGGACTATATCATCTAATATTTTGAGCTAGACCTGAAGCTCTCTTTTATTCTGGGACACCCATTCTTAGAAATAGGAGAGGCATTAATAGGTGTAGCAGCTAAAAGGCTCACAATAAAATCTTATGAAAAGGTGAAGGTGTTTGATGTGTATAATGCATTGGACTTGCTTGTTGTATATGAGGAGTTGTCTGTGATAACTATGATTGATGAAGTAGTGGTAGAAAAATGCGCAAAATCAAAGGACCCTATGGAAAAAGTATTAATGGGTCTAACTATAGAGGGTGATGTTGTAGCATAAGAAATTGATGGCGTTAGATACTTCCAATGTAAGAATATGGTTAAAACACATGAAGACATTGAATAGAGTATTGGGTCCATCACCCAAACCTTCAACTGTGGAAGCTCCTAAATTGGAGTTGAAACCATTTCCATCTCATCTCAGGTATGCATTTCTTGGTGCCAATGATACTTTACATATAATCCTTTCTTCTTCTTTATCTGAAGTGCAGGTTTTAATAGTTCTGAAGGTTCTTAGACAAAGAAAGAAAGATATGGGCTGGAAAATGGCTGATCTACATCGAATTACCCCAACTTTATGTATGCATAGGATTTTCATGGATTAAGGGTATGAACCAGTTGCATAGCCTCGGCATAGATTGAATCCTGTGATGAAGGATGTTTTAAGAAAAGAGGTTATTACGTGGCTGGATGTAGGAATTATATACCCTATCTCAGATAGCAAATGGGTGAGTCTAGTCTAGCTTGTGCCTAAAATAGGGGGGATGACTATGATCATAAATGAGAAGGATGAGTTAATCCCCAATAGAACAGTCAATGGATGGAGAATTTGATAGACTACCGCAGATTGAATGAGGCGACAAGGAAGGATATCTACCCAGTTTCATTTATTGATAAGATGTTTAGAAGAGTGTCTAGGCATGAATACTATTTCTTTATTGATGGGTACCTAAGGTATAAACAAATTTCAATTGCACTCGAAGACCAGGAAAAGACTACCTTCATATTTCCTTATGGAATATATGCATTCAAGCATATGACATTCATCTTGTGCAATGCTACAACCATTTTTCAATGGTGTATGATAGAGATTTTCTATGACATGGTCGAGGATTTCATTGAGATTTTTATGGATGAAGTTTTAGTCTTTGGAGAGTCTTTTGAGTTGTTTTTATAGAACTTGGACATAGTCTTAGCGCGGTGTAAAAAGACCAATCTTGTCCTAAACTGGAAAAATGCCATTTCCTAGTGAAGGAGGGGATTTTTTGGTTTACAAAGCGTCAAAATAGGGACTAGAGGTAGATAGAGCCAAGATAGAGGTGATAGGGAAGTTACCTTCCCCAATTTCGGTGAAAGGTGTATGCAGCTTCTTAGGACATACTGGGTTCTATAGAAGATTCATTTAGAATTTTCCCAAATTGCTAGGCCCATGTGCATTCTGCTAGAAATGGAAGTAAAGTTCATCTTCAATGATAAGTAAATGTAGGCATTTAAGTTATTGAATAAGAGCTTTACTGAAGCCCCAATCTAGGTAGTTCCCAATTAAGAGTTACCTTTTGAGCTCATATGTGATGCTAGTGACAAGGTAGTAGGGGAAGTTTTTGGGCAAAGAAATGAGAAGATCTTCCATTCTATTTACTATGAAAGCAAGACTTTTGATTCAACCCAAGCTAACTGCACAAGCACAGAGAAGTAGATGATGACACTGGTTTATACATTTACTTAATTCAGATACTATATGGTAGGTATGAAACTTATTGTTTATACTGACCATGCAGGTCTTAGGTACCTGTTTAAAAAAACATGCAAAGATAAAGCTCATTAGATGGATCTAGGTTCTACAAAAGCTCGATATTGAGATCAAAGATTACAAGGGTTGTGAGAATCACGTTGATGACCATCTCTTTAGGTTGGAGAGTTCAACAAAAGTTGGAGAGCAAATGCTGATTAAAGAGGAATTTCTAGATGAGCAGTTATTTGGGTTGGAGGTGACACAATTTCTGTGGTATGCTAATATCATCAATGACTTGGTAGGTGGAGTGTTCCCACCAGATGTAACTTTACAGCATGTCCAAGGTTCAAGAAAGAAGTTTGTTAAAGATAAGGTACCATACCTAAGAATCAAGGTGGAGGTGTGAGTGCTAGTAGCCCCACTTTTCCAAATTGTTCCAAGTTTGGAAAGAATTATGGAGGAAGATGCTTTATGGAAATAGGTGCTTGTTAAGGATGTGTCAAGATGGTCCATAAGAAATTTGAGTACCCTAGTGTTGCTAACAAAGGAAGGGAAGGTCGTCATCATGGCCAAGTCCCTCAAGGTGGCCAAGTTCGACAAGGTGTCCAAGCTCAACCAATAAGTGGCTAATGCAACAACCAATTCCATGCTCTCCATGTGAGGAAAGATGTTGAGGAGTATCCCGATGTCATCACAGGTATGTTACAAGTCTTTAACTTTGATATGTATGCATTACTTGATCCGAGTGCCAACTTGTCTTTTGTTACTCCTTAGATTGCTATATGGTTCAATATGTGTCTTGAAGTCTTATTAGAACCTTTTTCGGTTTATACTCCCGTTGGTGATTCAGTGTTAGCCAAGAGAGTTTATAAAAATTGTCATGTGTTGGTCTTGTATAAAGTTATTCCTTGTGATCTTTTTGAACTAGACATGACCGACTTTGACATTATTATTTGTATGGATCACTTACATGCCTTTTATACATCCATTGACCATAGGACCCATGAGGTCAAGTTTCAAGTTCCTAATAACCATATTCTTGAATGGAAGTGTAACGATTCAGTGGTTAAGTTCGATTCATTTCATTTCTTAAGGCCCGAAAAATAATTTCCAAAGGGTGCATCTATCATATACTTTGAGTTAGGGATATTGATTCTGAAACTCCTACTCTTGAGTTGGTCCCTACCGTTACTGAGTTTTTTGATGTGTTTCCTGATGATTTTCTCGGTGTTCCTCCCGTAAAGGAATTTGACTTTGGCATAGATCTCCTTCCCAATACTCAACCCATTTCTATTCCTCCTTACTATATGGATCTGGTGGAACTTAAAGAGTTCAAAGAGCAATTAAAGGATTTGTTGGATAAGGGTTTCATAAGTCCAATTATTTCACCATAGGGAGCTCCTGTGTTGTTTATTAGATAGAAGGAGGGGTCACTTTAAATGTGTATAGATTACCGATAATTGAATAAGGTCACCTTAAAGAACAAGTATCCAATTCTGAAGATAATTGATTTATTTGACCAATTGGAAGGGGAAAGCTACTTATCAAAGATTGATCTCTGTTCTGGTTATCATTAACTAAGGGTAAGGGAGTGTGATATTTCTAAAATGGCATTTCGAACACGGTATGGCCATTTTGAATTTTTAGTCATGCCGTTTGGTGTGACTAATGCTCTCTCTATCTTTATTGATTTGATGAATCGTATTTTCAAGCCATACTTGGACATATTTGTGGTAGTATTTCAAGCCATCTTGATAATTGAATAAGGTCACCTTAAAGAACAAGTATCCAATTCTGAAGATAATTGATTTATTTGACCAATTGGAAGGGGAAAGCTACTTATCAAAGATTGATCTCTGTTCCGGTTATCATTAACTAAGGGAAAGGGAGTGTGATATTTCTAAAATGGCATTTCGAACACGGTATGGCCATTTTGAATTTTTAGTCATGCCGTTTGGTGTGACTAATGCTCTCGCTATCTTTATTGATTTGATGAATCGTATTTTCAAGCCATACTTGGACATATTTGTGGTAGTATTTCAAGCCATCTTGATTTACTCCCGAAATGAGGAAGATCATATGGCCCACTTGAGGATTGTGTTGCAAACATTGAGAAATAAACAACTATCTGCCATGTTTAATAAGTGTGAATTTTTGCCAAGGAAAGTTGCATTTCTTTTCCACGTGGTGTCCAGGGATGTAATTAAGGTTGATCCAAAGAAAACAGAGGTGATGAAGAATTAGAGGTTTGTTGAAGGGCTCTCCTCTATTGCATAGACTTCGACTAAGTTGACCCAAAATAAAGTGAATTCCAATGTTCAGATGAGAGTGAAAAAAGTTTCAAATTATTGAAGGATCGTCTTACATCGACTCCTATTTTGACATTACCCGAAGGTTTGGATGGGTTTGGTTTTTTTTATGCCTCACGTGTTGGTTTGGGTTATGTTTTGATGCAAATGGTAAGGATATAACATATGCCTCTAGGAAACTTAAAGTGCAAGAACAGAACTATCCAATCCTTGATGTTGAACTTGCGGTAGTTATGTTTGCTTTGAAAATTTGGCATCATTATCTTTATAGGGTGCATGTTGATGTGTTTTCCTACCATAGAAGCTTGCAATATATGTTTAGCCAAAGTTACTTTAACCTTAGGCAAAAGATATGGCTTGAACTTCTAAAGGATAATGACATGAATGTGTTGTACCATCCGGGTACAACAAATGTTGTAGTCGATGCTCTTAGTTGATTGTCCATATATAGTGTTGCTAATGTTGAGTAGGGTAGGAATGAATTGTTTAAGGATGTTCATAGATCGGCATGTTTATGTGTGCGGTTGATTGATTATAATGATGGACGTGTTCTTATGCATAACGGCTCGTAATCATCTCTTGTGGCAATGTTAAGGCCAAGCAAGATCATGATCCAGTTTTTGTTAACATAATGAAGTCGGTTGCCGAAAAAGCTATTGAGGCTTTCTCCCAAGGGGGAGATAGAGTACTTTGATACTGAGTGAGGCCCATAGTTCTAAGTATTTGATTTATTCGAGATCCACCAAGATGTATCGTGATTTAAGAGAGGTGTATTGGTTGAATGGCATGAAGAAAGACATAGCAGAGTTTGTGGCTAACTGTCTAAATTGCCAACAACTAAAAATTTAGCATAAAAAACTAGGTAGTTTGGCTCAAAACATTTAAATTTCTACTTGGAAGTGGGAAGATGTGAATATGAACCTTGTGATAGGTTTGTGTGGTACTCGAAGGCAACATGATTCTATTTGGGTTGTTGTGGTCCGAATGACTAACTAGGCACATTTTCTACTGGTTAAGACTTCTTATAGTGCCGAAGACTATGCTAAATTATACATTAGTGAATTGGTAAAGCTTCGTGGTTTTCCCTTTTCCGTTATATCAGATAGAGGTACTCAATTCATTCATATTTTTGGAAGTCATTTAAAAAAGGTCTTGGTACAAAAGTCAAGCTAAGTACCTCTTTTCATCCTCAAATCGATAGTCAAGCTGAAAGAAATATTCAAACCTTGCAGGATATGTTAAGGTTGTGTGTCATGGATTTTAAAGGAATTTGGTATGAGTATTTTTCATTAAATGAGTTTGCCTACAATAATAGTTATCACTCTAGCATCCAAATAGCTCCTTTTGAAGCATTGTATAGAAGAAGATGTAGATCCACTGTGGGATGGTTTAAAGTAGGTGAGATGGTAATGATTGGTACTGATTTGGTTGTAAATTCAATAGATAAGGTAAGTCTCATAAGAGAAAGATTGAACACGAAAAAAATTGCCAAAAGTCATATTAGGACATAAGAAAAAGAGACCTTGAATTTGAGCTAAATGATTGGGTGTAGATGAAGGTTTCTACCATGAAGAGCTTAATGTTTATTGGTAAGAAGGGAAAATTAAGCCCTAGGTACGTAGGACCTTATATAATATTGAAGTATGTTGGAAAAGTGGCATATGAGTTAGATTTTCCATTTGGGTATTGTTCATCTAGTGTTTCATGTGTCGATATTCAGAAAGTTTGTAGGTGATCCCAACACTATTGTACCATTAGGAAATGTGAATGTTGAAGAGAACCTAACTTATAAGGAGGTTCTAGTGGAAATCTTAGACTGACAAGTGAAGAGATTAAGGAACAAAGAGGTTGCATCCTTAAGGTGTTGTGGAGAAATCAACAACTAGAGAGTGCTACATGGGAGGCAAAATCGTACATGATAAAGCGTTACTGGTATCTCTCTCCTTCTACTCAATCCTAAGGTACTAAGTTGTTCATGTTTAGATCAATTCAACTCCTACGTTTCAGTTTCGTATGTCTTTCATATGCATGCATCTTCATGTAGTTGGTTTTAAAGTAGTGATTTATGTTAAGATTGGAAATCTCATGGTTTATTTTTTTCTATGTGTCATTCCATTCATCTTGGGTTTCTAGTCCTTGTTTCATGTCTTTCCATGCTAGTTGAAGCTCATTCGAGGAATACTGTTCCCAAGGGGGAGATATTGTAAGACCCTGAAATTTGAAAAGTCAAATGAAAGAGAATTCAAGGAAAATTTGGATAGTTCATGAATCTATGAATAAGTCTACAACTCGTAGGGACTCTTACGAGTCGTAGAGGTGACTCGTGGAAGTTAATATGAGGATGGAAAATATGATAAGTGGAGTGTGTGGGTCTATGAGTCATTTCACGACAAATGAAGGAGTCTATGACTCGTAGAAGGCACTCGTAGTGCAGGGTCTGAACTCCTTTGACTTGTGATCTTTAAGACCTAGGGGAGTAGAACTCATAAACATGTGTCGTATGTAAACTTTAGAGACTCAATTTTCTGGGATTCCCAAAACTTGCAGGACTAGTTGTTCCTACCACTCATCAAACATTATATGAATCATAGAGTCCTAATCGTAGGTCCAAAGATTTAAATTAATGAATGGTATAAGGGTCTTTTTTCAAGTTCCATTCAATGAACCTAGACACTTTTATGGCCAAGTTCAAAGCTTATATTTACCCAACTTTTCAAATTTCCTTCCTATTATAATTCATTCTCCTAAATTGCCTAAGGAAAGAGACTATCAAATCTATCTCAAGTTCCTCCTACAATTTCAATCTAGGGTTTCAAGTTTAACTAGGTTCCTCCTCAAATTCTGAGTTGATTTTACCAAGGTATATGGGGATAGATTCTTGGTTCCTTTCACCCATGGAGTCCCAATATTCTCATTAAAATGCTACATGGAAAGAAAAAGCGGACATGATGAAATGATATCTCTATCTCTTTCCTTCCCTTCCAAACTAAAGTTTTTAGCTCTTCATGCTTAAGTCCTCTAAGCTCCTACGTTCCAATCTCTCCATGTATGCATGCACACTCATGAACCTATCTTTAAATGATGTTTAAATTACATTATTTCATTCATGCTGGGTTGTTAAGTTATACACTCTACTCTACTCAAGCTAGTTCTACCTCATCAAGGACAAATGTTCTCTAGAAGAGAGATATTGTAATATCCCGGGCGTTTAAGGGTAGGAATATGATATATGAAGGTTAAGCATTCCGTGTCACGACCCAACCTAGGGCCTAGTCATAATACGGCGATCGAAACCCCGAAGGGCTCCAACCAAGCCTCTTGTACATAGCATAAGCATACATAAGGTGAAATATAAAAGCGGAAACATCATAAGAGAGTCTAAAACATGAATAGAAATATGAAAATGTCTTATAAAAATATAGACTCAAACATATGTCCAACGATATGCCTCTAAACATGAATATGGGTAGGGGATAAGACATGTCCTTAGCTCACCCTCAATACACAACATAAGCAAAAGTCTTTTGACAAGAAAATAGTAAGTAACTTGAAACTAGTTCCTGGTCAATGAGGACTCACCACAACTCCTTGGGATAGGAACGCCTACTAGTTACGTAGATGATAAAGATCTTCAACCTCAACCCCTACATTATGAGACAATATAGGCAAAAAGTATGCATTAGTACGTTGGAATGTACTAAGTATGAGGGCATGACATGCAACGTAAATCATGGAATGCAAAGGTCAAGTAAAACACATGATAAGTTTGAATACGTAAAGCCATGAGAAAATTATATTGACCAAAGCATTTAAAAACATAAATTCAAGTCATAACATACTTAAGAAATCATACATATGTGGGATAGGAACCATAACCGACAATAAGACTATGCGAGCTATAACATGGAATACGATAATACCCACATCAAAAAGGACGAGGCTACTTTGTCAAGGTAGACTCCTAATCATGAACATGTGTTATTTATGGATCCACTAGCTAGGCCATACAGGCAACCTATGGTGGCATGTAGTTTATGGGATATGGGGTTGCTACTAAGGCTTTTGGTAGGGCCCCCACCTCAAGTCCACTCGATGCTAAGTCAAATCCCATGAAATACATACATAACATAAGATCATAATATCATATATCATAGTCATGATCATAGGCTTGAAATCATAGAGTAGATCTTTTTCATAACATACTTGTAATGTCAGAATTGTCCTTTTATCATTACAATTACTTTTGCATAATTCATATCAATAGGCCTTAGGTCACCACATAGGATTCTAAGTCACCTTACTTCATAACTTGCATGAAAGTCATACCTTGAAACATACTTATAATACACGATCATCATGGAAACACATAGTCATAATTCATACTTTGAAAATTCATGACCATAACTTGAACTTGAAATTAGGGTATGACATGAATGCATGATCAATTGACTTGAAAATCATGAAATTTACTTGAAAACATGCATGATCATAAACTTTATATCAGCCCATACATAATTCATATAGATAATATTCTTTAGAAGTATAAATCAAAATACCCATAATTTACATCATGAACCCTAGAAATTAAAATAGGAGAATTCATGGAAACACTCTTCAATTTAATTCAATAACCATCAATTTATATGAAAATAAACTCATGATCATACATTACAATCAAAATTAATGCAATTGGAATAGAGATCACAAAACCCATAAAATACCATACTTTAATTTAATAGAAAACCTTGAGAAATTGATTGAGCTTCATGGATGAAAGGATCCATGAATTAATACCCACATACCTTGAGTGAGAACACCAATTAATTAGGAAGAACTTGAGAATTTTAATGGAGAAATTGAGTGAATTTGCTTGAAGTCTTCAATGGAAACCCTTGATAGATTTTTTGTAGAGAGAGAAATATTTGATAGATGAATTGTAGAAGAATGAATAGAATTAGAGGTTTAGGTTAATTTATAGAGTTGAATTAGGTTCTAAAAATGACTAGGTTCATTAAATAATAATTTGGAAAAAGTCTAAAACACCCAAAAAAGACTAAATTCGACCAGAACTACTTCCCAGGTCCGCGACGCGGTCCTGTCGTGGATCACTCGGCCAGAAAACTATCCCCGGGTCTGCAATGCAGTCCTGTCGTAGACCACACTGTTTTTTGGATTCTTCGAAAATCCTTCTTCTGTTCTACGAGTCCTAAAAATCCACCGAGACCATTTTCTCGCAGGTTTTGACCCCCTTGACCAATATTTCAAACTTGAATTTTCCAAAAATATTAAGGATAATGCGTTACATGAATGGCCTATTTCCAAGTCATTCTTAAGGTATTTTGTGGGCATTTTGAGGGTTGTTATATTCCAAAAATGGTCTCAATGGATTTTAGAACTCGTATATCAAAAGACAATTTTTTCAAAAAATTGCACAAAATAATGAGATGTGTGGCATGTCCGCGTCACCCACTTCCTCCTACTGAGTGCAATTTTTCCCTGAGTCAAAATTTGGCCAAAATCTCATTCACTCAAAATTGGCCTATCCAGGAGCACGTCCGTTTTGCGGACTTGGGTGAGTTTTTCTGTCCAAATTTAGTTTTAAGTGGGGATACTTTAGACATTTTTCTAATTATTAGTTAATGAATCTAGACGTTTTTAGGAACTAATTCTGCTCTATAAACTATCCTAACCCTCTAATTTCATTCATTTTTCTATAATTCATGAGTTAAAATATTTCTCTCTCTACAAAAGCTCCCAAGGACTTCATTGAAAACCACCAAGAAATTCACTCAAGCTCTCCATCAAACCTCTCAAATTCTTCAAAATTCTTAGGTCTTCTCATTCAAGTTATGTGGGCATTTGATCCTATGGTACTTTCACCCATGGAGCCCAGCAAATTCTCTACTTTTTCAATTAATTAAAGTATATGTTTTTATGGGTTTTATGATCTTCATTCCAATTGCATGAATTGTGATTCTAATTATAATTATGAGTCTATTTTAATATAAATTGATGGTTATTGCATTTAATTGAAGAGGTTTTCCATGAATTTACTACATTGATCTCTAGGGTTCATAATATGAATTATGGGTATGTAAGACCCCGAAATTTGGAAAGTCAAAAAATGAGGATCAAATGATGAAATCAATGAAACATGCAGTTTTTGGCACTAGGTGATAACCACAAAAGGCCATCACAGGTCATGGCTCGCACCACACCTTGTGGTGAGCCACCGAGGTGGTGGTTCTGAAAATTAGACGTGTAAGAAGGGACCACGACAAGGTACCATAGGCCATGGTGAGGACCACGGGCCGTGATGCCCTTCGTGGAGAGCCCTCCACTAGGACCTCAGAAAATGAGTCCAAGGTTAGGACCACACCTCACCACCATGGGTCGTATATCCCTTCACGGTCTATGGTAGGTTCTATGGTGGTCACTCCTGCACACCACCCTATAGTTCCTGCACCACAACCATGGCCAATGGATCATGATGCCCTACATGGACCGTGAAGGGTTTTGTGGATAATGTTTTAAAATTCTTCCCCTACAACCCCAAGATTTTAAGTCTAAGTCTTACATCATGGACACCACCAGGGGCTGTGAAGAGCATCACAGACCGTGATGGTTCCTCCATGGTAAGTCCTAGTTCGAGTTAAATAAAGAGTAATCTGATTATTTCTCTATTCTTTTAATAATGCATGTAGACCTTTTTGGGAATATATTCATTACGAAATTGTCCTTAATACTATTAAACCTATTATTTTCCCTCATTAATTGCCAAATAACTTTAAGACTTCTCTCTCAAGGATTCTTCAAGAGTTTATCTTCTTCATCAAGCTTGGCTAGGGTTTCTTCAAGAATAAGTCTCATTTTTCAATTCCAAGTTCAAATTCGTTCAAGGTATGTAGGGATTGATCTATGGGTTCCTTTCACCCATGGAGTCCCAAGGTTTTCACTTAAAATCTGATGAATTTCAATTGGGTTTGTAACCCTAGTTTGATGAATTGCATTAGGTTATTTTAATTATGTTTTTAATCATTATAAATGATCATTATAAGTATTTTTCTGCATGAATTGCATTATTTTAAATTGAATTATGAATACCCATGGATGAACGTAGTTTTAATGATTATATTATGAAGTTCAACGATTTCAAGTGTTCTCATGGTTTTTATACAAATTGACTACGTATATGAGTTTTACTCTACATTCAAGTATGAATTATGATAATCGATTACGATTATGTTCAAGTAATGAATAACATGCAAGTTATAAAGAGAGGTGACTCAAGGTCCTATGTTGGTGACCTAGGAACCTAGTGAAATGAATTATGCAACTATGATATTATAATGTTGAAACCCTAATACTTACATTGCAAGTATGAAAGAAAATGAGCTAATCTATAATCTATGAAGTTTATGAACAAACTTATGATATATGCTAACTATGATTACTATGTTATGTTATGTATTTTGTGGGATTTGGCTTAGCATCGAACTGACTTTGAGGTGGGGGCCCTACCAAAAGCCTTAGTAGCAGCCTCAAGTCCCTTAAACTACATGGCACCATAGGTTAGCTTTATGGCCTAGCTAGTGGATCTATATATAGTGTATGTACATGACCTGGCTAGCGGGGTAGAGTCTGCCTTGACAAGTAGATTCCCTTTTCTTCTATTGTATGAGGAGACATCGGGATTCTATATTATAGCTCGCATGGTCTTATTATCGGTTACGGTTCTATCCCACATATGTATATATTATTTATGATCTTTATGTTTTTTTAACCATGTCTTTCAAATCCTTTGATTATTAAGGTTTCCTCATGTACATTGATCGATCATTGCATCTTATGATTTATATTTTATGTCATCCCGTCATACTTAGTATATTTAAATGTACTAACACATATTATTTCCTACATCGTCTCATAATGTAGGGGTTGAGGATCACATTCCCACACGTGGCTAGTAGAGCTTTTATTCAGTGAAGCATTGGAGATTCCTAATCTATTGAGGGCGATTTAAGAGTTGTTTTCTTGTTAAGAATTTGTTTACCATCTTGTTGAGGGTGAGCTAGAGACATGTCTTAGCCCCCGCCCATCTTAAAGTAGTAAAAGCATTATTGGACAAATGTTATAGAGTCTATGTCGTCAAGTCACATTATTCTTTCATGATTCACGATTTGACTCTTTCTATGTTATTTTTTAATTTACTTTACCTTATGCATGCTCATAATATCTCTAGAGGCATGGTTGGATCCCATCAGGGTTTTGATCGCTGTGTTTCGACTAGGACCTAAGTCAGGTTGTGACAAACTTGGTATTAGAGGACATGGTTTTAGATATCCTAAGGAGTCCAACATGTCACGTTAAGTAGATTCTTATTCATGGTTATGAAGCGTGCCACATCTATGAGTCGGAGGCTATAAGGAGATTTAGGAAATTCTCACTTCTTTCATGGTCTATGCTGTGCGATAGAGTATGTTCTAAGACTTTCTTTCCCTAATAATTATCCTTTGCAATTTTCAGAAAATTCCTCGAAGAAGACAAGTCCCTCAAGATAATGGTCCCCTACCCATCCAATTAACTAATGCAAAATTTTGGAGTGCTATTACTATGCTAGCCTAAGTTATGGCTAACCAAGGTGTTGCAGCTGCTCCAAATGTTCCTACTCTGGCTTCTAGGATGAGGGACTTTGCAATGATGAACCCTCCAGAGTTTCAAGGTTCGAAAATGGATCAGGATCCTTAAGAGTTGATTGATAAGGTCTATAAGATAGTGAGTATTATAAGAGTGACATCGGAAGAGAAAGCAGAGTTGGTGTCTTACCAACTCAAGAGTGTTGCTCAAGTTTGGTATACTCAATGGAAGATAGAGAGGGTGGATGAAGGACCTATTAATTGGAAATTCTTTAAACTTGCTTTCCTTGATCAATTTTTCCCTCCTGAACTAAGGAAAGTCAACGTGTTGGAGTTTATTAATCTTCAACAAGGCAATATGGGTATGAGAGACTATGTCATCAAGTTCATCAAGCTCTCCAAGTATGATCCTTCAGTATTGTCGATCCACGTGCCTGAATGAGTCAATTCATAATAGGGGTATCTGACTTGGTTGCCAAGGAATTTCGTACTGTTATGCTTGTTAAGGAAATAGACATATCTCGGCTTATTACTTTTTCCAAAAAAATTAAAGGAGAGAAACTCAAAGAGATAAGAATGAGAGATTCTAATAAAGCCTAATATGAAGGTGGGTTCTCAAATGCTACGACCATTGGTAGTAGTGGCCGTTATCAACAAGGCCAAGGTTTGGGAAGGAATTTTGTTAATGATAGGGTGTCATACCCTAAGGCTCAAGGAGGAGGTATGAATGCTAGTAACCTTTCATTTTCCAAGTGTACAAAGTGTAGGAAAATCATGGAGGAAGATGTTTGATGGGTACGGGTGCTTGCTATGGATGTGGCAAGATGGGTCATAGGCAATCTGAGTGCCCTCATATTGCCAAAAAAAGTAGAGAAGTTCATCATCTAGGTCAAGTAGCCTAAGGATGACAAGTACAACAAGATACCCAAGCTCAACCTAAAGGTGGTCAACGCAACAACCGGTTCTATGCTCTTCATGGTAGGAAAGAGGTGGAGAAGACTCCCGATGTTGTTATCGGTATATTATGGGTCTTTCACTATGATGTTTATTCCTTGCATGATGTGGGTACAAATCTGTCTTTTGTTAATTCATAAGTGGCTATGAAGTCTGATATATGCCCCAAAGTGTTGCTAGAACCCTTTTCCATTTATACTCCCGTAGGTGAGTCGGTTATGGCTAAAAGAGTCTATAGAAATTATCCTGTGTTGGTTTTGCATAAAGTTATCCCTTGTGATCTTGTTGAACTAAATATGATCTAATTTGAATTATTCTTGGTATGGATTGGTTACATGCCACTTATGCATCCATAGATTGTAGAACCCGTAGAGTCAAGTTTTCAGTTTCCTATTGAGCCTACTCTTGAGTGGAAGGGTAATGATTCGGTAAGGGTTGATTCATTTCTTATTTTAAGGCCCGAAAAATGACTTCCAAGGGTCGCATCTACCTTCTATTTTGGGTTAGAGATATTAACTCTAAGACTTCCACTCTTCAGTTATTTTCAGTTGTAAATGAATTTCTGGAAGTTTTCCCCAAAACTCTTTTAGGTATTTCTCCCGAGAGGGAAATAGACTTCGATATTGATCTCCTACCGGATATACAACCTATCTCTATTTCTTCATACCAAATAGATCCGGCAGAACTGAAAGATTTAAAGGATCAGTTGAAGGAATTGCTAAATAAGGGTTTCATTATATCAAGTATCTCTCCATGGGGTGCTCCGGTACTCTTTGTTAGAAAGAAGAATGGTTCTCTTTGAATTATATAGATTAGCGGCAGTTGAATAAGGTCACAATTAAGAATAAGTATCCCATCCCAAAAATTGATGATTTGTTCAATCAACTTCAAGGAGCAAGAAACTTTTCAAAGATTGACCTCCGATCGGGTTATCATCAACTCCGAGTGAGGGAATGTGACATTCTGTAGATGAATTTTAGAACTTGGTATGGTCACTTTGAATTTTTGGTTATGTATTTTGGACTAGCGAATTTCCCTGCAGCTTTCATGGATTCGATGAACAGGGTGTTTAAGTAATACTTGGATATGTTTGTGATCGTGTTTATTGGTGGTATTTTGATTTGTTCTCAAAGTGAGAAGAGCATGCCGACCATTTGAGAATTGTGTTGTAAATTCTCAAGGACTGTTAATTGTATGCAAATTTTAGAAAAGGTGAATCTTGGTTAAGGTCAGTTGCTTTCCTTGATCACATTATTTCCGGATAGGGAATTATGGTTGATCCAAAGAAGATCGAGGCAGTTAAGAATTGGCCTAGACCCTTGAGTCCTTCTGATATTCAGAGTTTCTTTGGTTTGGCCGGTTCTTATAGACTATTCATGGAAGGTTTCTCTTCCATTGTATCACTCTTGACTGATTTGACTAAAAAGATGGTGAAATTCCAATGGTCCGAGGCAAGTGAGAAAAGTTTCCAAGAGTTGAAGGATAGACTTACCTCCGCTCTGGTGTTGACTTTACTGGAAGGTTCTGATGGGTTTGTTGTGTATTATGATGCTTCACGAGTTAGTCTTGGTTTTCTTCTAATGTAAAATAGTAAGGTGATAACTTATTCTTCAAGGCAACTCAAGGCACATAAGAAGAATTATCCAACTCATGACCTGGAGTTGGCGATGGTGGTATTTGCTTTAAATTTGAAGAGACACTATCTTTATGGTGTCCATGTGGTTATTTTCACCGATCACAAGAGTTTGCAATACATATTCACTCAAAAGGACTTGAACCTTCGACAAAGAAGATGACTTGAGTTGTTGAAGGATTATGATATGTTATACCATCCGGATAAGGCAAATGTAGTTGCTGACACTCTTAGTAGGTTGCCTATGAATAGTGTTTCTCATAATAAAGATGAGAGAAAAGAGCTAGTTCAGGATGTGCATAGATTAGCCGTAGTGTTATTATGCAAAATGGTACCGAATCATCTCTTGTGGCGGATGTAAAGGCAAAGCAAGATGATGATCTCACTTTGGTTGAATTGAAGAAGGCTATTGCCGGAAAGTCCATTGAGACTTTCTTCCAAGTGGGAAATGGTGTTCTGAGATATTAAGGTCAATTATGTGTTCCGAATATCGATGGCTTAAAAGAAATGATATTGTCTGAAGCTCATAGTTCGTGATAATCTATTCATCCTGATTACAAAAAATGTATTGAGATTTGAGAGAAGTATATTGGTGGAGTGGTATGAAGAGGGACCTTGCAGAATTTGTAGCTAAGTGTCCTAATAGTCAACAAGTGAAATTTAAGCATAAAAAATCAGAGAGGTTTGACTCAAGACATTGAGATTCCTACTTAGAAGGGGAAAGCCTTAAATATAGACTTTATTACATGTTTCCCTCGTACTTGTAGGCAACATGACTCCATCTAGGTGATTACTAACTGAATGACTAAATCGGCTTATTTTCTCCTATTTAAGACTTCATATTCAACCGAGAACTATGTTAGATTGTATATTTGAGAATTGGTGAAGCTTCATGGTATTTCATTGTCTATAATTCCTGATTGCGGTACTCAGTTGGCATCTCAGCTTTGGAGATCTTTCCAAAAGTGTCTTGTACTCAACTGAAACTAAGTATAGCCTTTAACCCACAAACGGATGGTCAGGCCGTGCTTACCATTCATATATTAGAGGAAATGTTGAGAACATGTGTGATTGATTTTAAAGGAAATTGGGATGACCATTTTCCATTAATAAAGATCGTCTATAATAACTAGTTATTACTCTAATATTGAGATGGCTCCATTTGAAGCATTGTATGGTAGGCAGTGTAATCCCCTATTGGTTGGTTTGAGGTAGGTGAAGTTGTTTTGATAGGACCCGAACTGGTATTTAAGGCTATAGAGAAGGTTAGACTCATTAGAGAAAGATTGAAAATGGCCTAAAGCTGACAAAAGTCCTATTCAAATGTAAGAAAAAGGGAACTTGAATTTGAGGTTTATGATTGGGTTTACTTGAAAATTTTACCCATGAAGGGTGTGATGCATTTTGGTAATAAAGGGAAGTTAAGTCCCCGCTATGTTGGCCCATATCATATTTTGAGGTGAATTGGCAAGGTGGCTTATGAGTTGGATTTCCCTTCGAATTTGGCATCGGTACATCTAGTGTTTCCTGTGTCATTATTGAGGAAGTTTGTTGGTGATACTACTCTATTATGTCATTAGACAGAATTGAGGTTAAGGAGAGTCTTTCTTATGAAGAGGTTCCAGTTCAGATCTTGGACTAACAAGTTAGAAAGTTGAGAAACAAAGAAATAGCATCAGTTAAAGTGTTATGGACGAATCAAGAAGTTGAGGGTGCTACTTGGAGGCCAAAGTCTATATGATGTCCTGATATCCTTATCTCTTTCCTTCTGTGCCTATTTGAGGTATTTAGCTCCTTCATGATCCAACCAGCCCAAATCATGCATTTCAGCCATTTTCATGGTTTCATATACATTCCTGTTCATGAAATGAGTTTTAAAGTTATGTTTTTGCTTGAGAATAAAGATTTCATGTTTTATGTATTATCGAGGTGTTTTGCATTTCATGCTAGGCTATTATGTTCCTTTCATCTTGTATTCATGCTAGCTTGAGTCTAATTCGAGAACGAATGTTCCCAAGAGGGTGATATTGTAAGACCCTATAATTTGGAAAGTCGGAAAACGAGGATCAAAACATGAAATTACTTACACCTACATTTTTTGGCACCATATAATGACCACAAAACACCTTCATGGGCCATGGTCTGCACCACGCCTCATGGTGAGCCACCATGGTGGTGGTTCTGAAAATCAGACATGTGGAAAGGGACCACAGACCATAGTGAGCACCCGGCTTGTGATGCCCTCCGTGGTGACCCCTCCCCTAAGACCTCAAAAATGATTCCAAGGCTAGGACCATGCATCACCACCACAAGTCATATAGCCCTTCGCAGACCGTGGTGGGTTACTTGGTGGTCCCTCCTACAGACCAACCTGCAGGTCCTGCACCGCGACTATGGTCCACAAACCGAGATGCCCTTCACGGACCGTGAAGGGTTCCATAGGGGAAGTTCTGAAACTCTTCCCCTGCAACTCTAATATTTCAGGTCCAAGTCTAGTATCACGGACACCACCACGGGCCATAAAGAAGGGTAATATGGTTATTTCCCTAAACTTTCATTAATGTATGTGGACGTTTTTGGGACTAGATTCATTACGAAATTATCCTAAATATTCCTAAACCTATTCTTTTCCCTCATTAATTCCCAAACAACTTTAAGACTTCTCTCTCAAGGTTTCTTTAAGAATTCATCTTCTTTATCAAGCTTGGCTAGGGTTGCTTCAAGAACAAGTCTTTTTTTTCAATTCCAAGTTCAAAATCATTTAAGGTATGTAGGGATTGCATTGGAGTCCCAAGGTTTTCATTCAGGACCTCTCACCCATGGAGTCCCAAGGTTTTCATTCAAAATTTCATGATTTTCTATTGGGTTTGTAACCATAGTTTTAGAAATTGCATTGGGTTATTTTAATTGTATTTTTAATCATTATAAATAATCATTATAAGTATGTTTCTACATAAATTATATAATTTAAAGTTGAATTATGAATGTCCATGCATGAAGCTATTTTCAATGGTGATATTATGAAGTATGATTATGAAGTTCAATGATTTGAAGTGTTCTCTTAGTTTTTATCCAAATTGACTATGTATATGAGTTTTACTCTAAATTTAAGTATAAATTATGATCATGAATTACAATTATGTTCAAGTTATGAGTTACATACAATTTATTAAGAAAGGTGACTTAGGGACCTATGTTGGTGACCTAGGAATGACATAAATTATATAAGTATGATATTATAATGTTGAAAGGCTAATACTCACATTGCAAGTATGACATGAAAATGAGCTACTCTATGATCTATTAAGTTTATGAACAAGCTTATGATATATCCTAACTATGATTACTATGTTATGTTATGTATTCTATGGCATTTGACTTAGCACTGAGCGGACTTTGAGGTGAGGGCCCTACCAAAAGCCTTAGTAGCAGCCTCAAGTCCCATAAACTATGTGCCACCGTAGGTTTTCTTTATGGCCTAGCTAGTAGATCCACATATAGCGTATGTAAGTGACCCACCTAGTGGGATAGTCTACCTTGGCAAGTAAATTCCCCTTTCTTCCATTGTATGGGGAGACATCGGGATTCTATGTTATAGCTCGCATGTTCTTTTTGTCGGTTATGGTTCTATCCCACATATGTACATGTTCTTCACGATCTTTATGTCTTTTAACCATGTATTTCAAATCCTTTGATCATTAAGGTTTCCTCTTGACCTTACTTATTCTCCCTTATCATGTACATTGATCTATCATTGCGTCTTATGATTTATATTGCATGTCATGCCCTCATACTTAGTGCATTGAAACATTTTAACGCAAATTGTTTCCTACATTGTCTCATAATATAGGGGTTGTGGATCACATTTCCACACGTGGCTAGTAGAGCTTTTATCCGACGAAGCGTTGGTGAGTCCTCTTGACCTTACTTATCCTCCCTTATAATGTACATTGATCGATCATTGCATTTTATAATTTATATTGCATGTCATGCCCTCATACTTAATGCATTCAAATATTCTAACACAAATTTTTGCCTATATTGTCTCACAATGTAGGGGTTGAGGATCACATTCCCATACGTGACTAGTAGATCTTTTATCCGACAAAGCATTGGTGAGTCCTCATCCATCGAGGGTGATTTAAGAGTTGTTTCCTTGTTAATACTTTGTTTACATTCTTGTTGAGGGTAAGCTTGGGACATGTCTTAGCCCCCACTCGTCATAAAGTAGTAGAGGCATTGTTGGACAAATGTTATAGAGTCTATTTCTTCAAGTCGCATTCTTATTTCATGATTCATGATTTGACTCTTTCTATGTTATTTCCGTATTTACTTTACCTCATGCATGCTTATGATATGTCAAAAGGCTTGGTTCGAGCCCTTTGGGGTTTCAATTACAGTGTTACGACTAGGCTCTAAGTCAGGTCATGACAGGGTATTTTCAATTATGCATCCAATTTGATATTATTTTCATAAATTATATATGGATTGATATAAAGTATATGATCATGCATGTTTTCAATTTAATGTCATGATTTTCAAGTCAATTGATCATGTAGTCATGTTTTACCCTAATTTCAAGTATATGCTATGATCATGAATTTTAAGTATCAAAGCAAGCTTTATGAATGAGGATGACTTAAGACCCTAATTATGTTTTATGAATAGGATTTGTAATGATGGAAGGCTTACACCACATTACATAAATCACATTATAATGAGCTATTCTTATGAATAAGTTTATGAAGTATGATTAAGAAAGGCTTATGATTTATGATAAGTATGATTTATGATTATGTTATAATATGTATTCTATGGGATGTTGACTTAGCACCGAGAGGACCTTGAGGTGGGGGATGAACCTAAGCCTTATTCATAACCTGTACTCCCTTAAACTACTTGGCCACCATAGGTTTGCCAATATGGCCTAGCTAGTGGATCCACATATAGCACTTAATGATGATAATGTTGGACAGAGTCTACCTTGGAAAGTAGCCTCCCCCCTTCTCGATGTGGAGATCATCGGATTTCATGTTATATCTCACATGGTCTTAACATCGATAATGATTATCTCCCACATATGTATGGTCCTTATGATGCTTTACAAGATTAACCCTCTCTTTTATTTTGACATGATACTCTTATGATTTAAAGTGCTTTGAAATTTTCCATTCTTACTTATGATTTTACTAAATCTTTACTCATTCTATTTAAAATGATCATTGGCACAACATAATTTTATTTATACATTGCTTCACCTACATACTTAGTACATTCAAACGCACTAGCGCATACTTTATTGCCTACATTATATCACAATGTAGGGATGGACGTTCCATCTTATTCGTGTGACTAGTTGGTGATCCATCTTAAAGATTTTCGTGGTGAGTCCTTATACTGCAACTCATAACTCCCACAAGGATACATATAACTACCTCCACCAAGGCATAGGAATCCAAGTCTAATTGCATGCTCTTATTATGTTCAATCCTAAGGCTAATTCATAGAGTACTACACATAATAATTACGCTAATCTAGATCACAAACTTCATGTTCTATACTCTATTGAGAACCTCATCTCAAGAGTACTACTCCATTCCATTAAATTCAACCAACCTCGTGTCCAAATCAAGAAGTACCTAGTGGATCGTACATTCATCCACATGCCATCAATAGCATACTCAAGCCTAATTCTATAAGCATCCTAATATACTTGCTTGAAACCCTAAACAAGAAATCATTAATAGCCTACTACAATCACTCACATAATAACCACCCCACATGCAAGCCTATAATTCTAACCACTTTATGGATTCTTTGAAGTCAACATCTTATAAGAATTCTCATGCCAATCTTAGCATCTTTACACCAACAATTGCATTAACTTCTACCAAAGACGTACACCAAAATACTCTTACCTATCTATTTCACACAACAAGATCTCATCTCGCTCTTCCTCCATGTCTATAGCATTAAATGGAATAAGCATACCAAAACTATCACAAAAAAGAACATCTATTCTAAACCATCTTCCACCACTCATCTACTATCAACAAATCACTATCAAGATTGAAAATAAAGGATCACTGGAAGGGCTTAGAGAGATAAATCATAAGCACTATTCATTCAAGAAATATTATTTGAAGATATTCATAATGTAATATGGTGTCACTAGCCTTTTAAGGCCTATCATGGGTTTATGAAATAGAGCATAATCTGAAATATAAAAACATATACCATGACTCATATAACATATGGCTGGAAATTCATAGATTCAAGAAATAACATTGGGATCGCTGAAGAAAGTTACCACTTATCATTCTAAAAATTGAGCATAAACATGAATCAACATAATGTGCATAGGTTTAGGCCATGGTTATGGCACTTATACACAAGACAGGAGTAGGGTATCACCTCAACTGAAGTATAAGGAATGTAAGAGATGGAAAAACATTGATGTCTCATCCTGGTCAACTTTTCACTTCTTTAAACTTAAGACTCACTTTGGTTCAATACCTCATCATCTTCCCCTTATCTAGAAGGTCACTTCCCTTAGACTGTGAAATGATTCTTTACACAAAGCTAAGATATAAGCACACTACTCCACCCAGTTATACTATACTCGAAGATACAAAACTGCTACTAGGTCCTCCTTCTGAGATACTTCTCTTAACTCCTTTCTACCTTATAGGTATATTTCTATCATCGGTTCACATAGCCACTTTACAAACTCTTAATAGTCTAACATTCCCCTTGTTATCCTACTAATACCTCCTTCTAAGCTCATATCTGCCTAACTGAAGGTAACTTGAACTCTAATGGGAGACTCATCATCATCAATATTGTCACGACCCAACTTCGTAGGCCGTCACTGGTGTCCGATTAGGTCACCCATATGTACCCTTAGCCCCACTGAGTATGTTAGCCGAATAAACATATGAGGAAATCAAAAAAATTGCTAGAGAGTGCACGAAAATAGATGTAGCATACGAAGGCCTTTAAGGCCATCATAGAATATAAAGCCCAAAACATATATACAGAACCCATATCACAAGTCTATAGACCTCTACAGAATGATAGCCTAGTTATATGATGGGACAGGGCCCCGTCGTACCCCTGAATAAACAAACATTTATATCAAATGACCAGTATCAAAAGTTAGGCTCCGGAATAGTGGAGCACTTCCAACATTGCTGAGTGGAAACCCTAAGCTGGCAGATCTCCAAAGTTAACATCTATACCTGCGGGCATGAAATGCATCCCCCCAAAGAAAGGGGGTTCAGTATGACATATATACTGAGTATGTAAAGCATGGACTGTAACAAGTAAAGCCATTACCAGAACAGAAGGTGCAAAAGTGAGCTAAATACCCAGAATATCAAAATATTTTTCATAACCACAAATAATGTATGCAGATAAACATATGCCATATCCGACCCCATTATGGGATGCGGTGAACAAAACGTGGTTGCCACCCCGTCACTGGCGCCACAACACAGCATATATCAAGAGTAGGGAATATATCCATAACAGATCATATCATATCAGATGGTCATATCATATCATATCATATCATATGTGTACATGGCACATCATAACTCCATAAATCCCAGGTATAGGTCATACCTGCCCCTCACGTCGGGGCACGACAAACAGTGCAGAGAAGTACGCATGATAATAAAACCTGGCCCGGCATTGGTAAAGGAAACATTGAGGCATCCACGAGTGGAGTAGTGAGAAACTATATGCAATTTAAATCATATTTGAGACTCGACAGAATAATCAAAATGAGCTTTCGTTCAAAATCGAGACAAAAGTCATATCAAGTACCTTTTGAAAGTCACTATGGACTATATAAAAATAGAACTTATGGGAATCATATATATGTATCAAGGCATAAAAATATCTTTTGGAAGTCGAGAAATTGGCCATCCTAGTGGCTTTAAGAATAGGAACTTCTTTGGAATCATATGAAAGTCATATACTTGCTTCGTAAAAACCATGCCAAAAAGGGAGATTAGATTTGTATACTTATGTCAAATCATGCTAAGAGAAGGAATAATATTTACATACTTATGCCAAAGACATGCTAAAAGAAAGTATAAGCCTTACATACGTATGCCAAAACATGCTTGGTTTCTAATATTGTGACACATATCTATACACCATGTTTGGTTTCTAAATAGGATGATATGATTAATACATTTTTGTTGGTTCATGTTTATCTCCGCTCAATTATGTAGTTAAGATTTCAACAAGAGTAGACAATTAGAGGTCGGAAAATCATAATTGTAAAATCAATCCTGTAAATCAGTAATCAAAAAACCCATTGGATACCAAAGTAAAGGAGGTTAGACTGGAAATCTATGAGTGCTACAACTTTGGGACTCTACTTTAAATTGATAAAAATTTTCTAATATCGTTAAATAAAATTTTGATATTGTTTTTTGGTATAATTATTTTGTAGATATAAATGAACTCAACTTTTTGAAAATACACTTGAATAATTTGATTCAATGAAAAGCTAACTAACACCTAATTAATTTTTCTTGTGGGTTTAATATCTGACTCTTAAAAAGGATCACTATATTACTTTTGAGATCACGTACACTTGCGTGTGCATTTGGATGCAATAAGTTTTTAGCGCCATTGACGGAAATCGAACCTGGGTCACCTGCATGGCAGGCTGGAATACTTACTACTATCTTGATTGGTGCTTGTTTATTTTGGTCAGTACTGATGTTTTGGGTTTATCTTAAATGTTGGTTTTTTGTTTATCTTAAATGTTTGATGTCGTTTAATTTTTTTTCTGAATTTGGGTTTTATGACATTTATTTTCAATTCTTTAGCCATGGATAGTCCCTTTGAACCATATAAAAAATTATTTTTTTAGATAGTTGTAATGTATATAAAGTATTTTGTAAAACTATCAGATTGCATAGGTAGTAGATGAAAAATATGAAAAAATAGACTAAAGTGAGACACCTAAGACTATTCTAATAGAGGGGTAGGTATTTGTTGTTGAGAACTCCAAAACCGAAAAGGAATTTTACTAATTTTCTGGTATGGAATCATAGTCTATATAAGATTATTGTTAGATTTTGAATAATGTCGAATTCATGTCATTGTAGTTGAAATTTCTAAAGAATTGTTGTTCTGAAATTAAACATGTGCATTTTGAGTAAGGTTAATTGTATAATCCTGGTTGCTCTTGATTGATAGAACTTGCCCCATGTGTATGAGAAGTGAAAACAAAGAAAGTTTAAATTTAGGGAAATGATCTAGAAAATTCTTTGGTAACCTCATTTTCAAACCACTTGTCGTACCCACCTTAATGAAAATCCATAGTTAGCCCTTTTGAGCCCATGACTTGATATTTTGGCAGCCTAATTTGAAGTCTATTCTCATTTTTTCTGAGACCATAATTTTGATCCAAGAATTCAAGCGATTTGGAAGAGAAAAAAGCGGAGAAATGGGGGGTTAACAACCTTGGGTTACTAAGAATAAAATCGTTGGTGCTATTAATTAAAATAAAATCTTGTGTTAGGGAAGACCAGCCTGTGGAAAGTGAAAAGAACGTCAACCACATTATGGTTGAAGTTAGTAAAGAAAAAAAGAATTCCTCTACACAGATAAAGGAAGTAAAAGGTTAAGCTAACAAAATAATAAAGTGGTAAGCATAAGGTTATGAAGTACTTACATGGGATTAATAAATGTAGTTTGTTGAAAGCGATTAGGAACAATGTCACTATACATGTCCATATTTCTACCTACCCGTCTCCTTACCCATATTACAACCTGAAAAAGTCCTAAGAGATCCTTAAGTCTTAGCTACCTTAATAGAATTGATTAACACACTAAGGAAAAGCCTATGGTTCATCTTGAGCAACTTGTGATTTTATTTGAGAGAGTGAGCGAATTTTGTTTAAATACCCATTGTTGTTGACAAGGAATGTAACTACGAGAGTATGGATAATTCTTTCTTGGTGAGAGCACATGTTTAATGAAGAAATGGTAATTCTACATGAATTTTAATTAACAAGCCATATGAGTTTGTTTCATTACAGAGTCAACTCTCGAGTTTATGAGGTGTTGAGTTAGTCAGTAGCTTGAAAAAAATTAGACATGTATTTGTAATGCAAGCTAATTTTGCAATCACTATGGCTTGGTAGAATTACTTTATATATCATGTATTTGTTATTTTAGAAATAATATTGAGAGTTTGTTATAGGACTAACAAAGTTATAAGTGTGGGGTGGAGATCATGGGTACATTTATATGCCCAATAGCACATAAAACTCATAATTATTTAGTCAAGCAAATTCTTAGAGTTTAGTTCATATTTTTGCATATTTTTGTATTGTTGTAACCAATCAACATGATTAGACACTTTCAGGGCTAATTGGGAAAGAATGGACATTCAAAGCATGACCGAATTGAAAGTGGATCTCAAAGGAGAAGTTGGGAATAAAATTTGAAGAAAATGCACTATAAAGAAGTATGTCGGCGTCGCAAACTTGAGCTTCAGTGATTAAATTCCAAAACACAAAATTTATTCGACTCAATAGGGTGGTGTGCGCCAGGTCCGCATCTGTACCTGGTTCAGTATAGTACAATTTTTTGTCGACCTAGAAATTGAAAAATTATACTGAAATGAACCAAGTCCGCATCGCGGACTTTAGTATGCCTACTTTAATTCTGTATTTTTTGGTGCTATAAATAGCACCTTTACATACTTTATTAAAAAGTAGATCACATTTTCGGGAAAAGAGTGAAGAAGACGAAGGAAGAACAACTTTTGGTGATATTTTGTTCTTTTGTTTCATTGGAATTCAAGTTTTTATGTTAGTAATGATTTATGTAATTATGTTACAAAAAGTGAGTGACTAAATTCCCTTGTTCTTGGGTTGTAGCCAAAAGATGAAGGTTTAAATCTTATTGCTTTGGTTGAAAATGGGTTTTTGTATATGATTACTCTTATATTCTTATTTTGATTGGTTTAATGCTTGATTACCATTAGAACAAATTTATTGTCCATCCGAAATATGGAAAAGGGATAGAACACTAGAATATAAGGAGTATGTTTTTCCTAGAATTGTCTAGAATAATTCGTGTATAGAATGATCGTGACGCATATCTATACACTATGTTTGGTTGCTAAACAGGATGATATGATTAATGCATTTTTATTGGTTCATGCTTATTCCCACTCAATGATGTAGTTAACCTATCAATAAGAGTAGGAAATTACAGGTCGGAAGATTATAATTGGAAAATTAATCTTGTAAATCAGTAATCAAAAAACTCATTGGATACCAAAGTATAGGAGGTTAGACTGGAAATCTCTGAGTGCTACAATCCTAGGACTCTATTTAAATTGATAAAATTTCTCTAATATAGTTTAATCAAATTTTCATATTATTTTTGGTATAATTATTTTGTAGATATAAATGAACTCAACTCTTTCAAAACACACATGAATAATTTGATTCACTAAAAAGCTAACTATCACCTAATTAAATTTTCCTGTGGATTTGATATCCAACTCTTAAAAAGGGTCACTATATTACTTTTGAGACTGCGTACACTTGTATGTGTGTTTGGATGCAATAAGTTTTGTGCGCCGTTGCCGGGGAAATTATTTAATGTGGCAATTGTTTTCTTTGTGAAATTACGTTATTATTTTTGTTTGTGTTAACAACTTGATATTAGGTGTGATTTCTAGCAGGAGAACTCACAAAAGCATACTATACAGAAGTGGGAATATTGTGGAGCCACTAGTTGAGCCTGAAAGATTTCTACATTATAAAGAAGGAGAGCAGCTGCTGTAATCCCATACCACAAGTAAATCTGGGTGATACGAAGAAAGTACCAGTAGAGATCCCTATGGAAATGGCAGCCAGGACAATATGTGATGTGGAATTCCCACTCATAGCGAATGTCACCTCCCGCATTCAGAAACTACCAGCTGGAGGAAGATTTGAATTGAAACAGAACATGGTGCAGCTGTTGCACTCTAATGGGAAATTTACAGGTTTGCCTCATGAAGATCTCCATGTCTACATTCAGGACTTCTTGGAGATTAGCAACACTTATACGCCTAATGGGGTATCTCCTAACTATGTAAGGTTAACATTGTTTCCCTTTTTGTTTGTTGGGGGAAGCTAAGAGGTGGTTGAATTTGAAACCACCAAATTCAATCACTTCATGGAATGCTTTGGCTCGCAAGATTTTAATTAGGTTCTTCCCTTCAAGGAAGACAGCTAAGTTGAAGGCTGAAATTTTAAGCTTTGAACAAAAATATGGTGAAAGTTTATACCTATCTTAGGACAGGTTTAAATCTTTACTTATTAGTTGTCCTTACCATCATCAAGATAATGAGGTGTTAGTCTACACCTTCATAGAAGGGTTGGAACCCAACACCAAAATTCTTCTTGACTCTGCAGCAGGTGGACAGGCAATAGAGAAAATATATGACGAACTTTATACATTGCTTAATCGCATATCTCAGGGAAATCCTGAGTGGAAAGGAGGAAACTTTAGACCTGTGGTTCAAAAACAAGCAGGCATGTTGGAAGTTGATGTGGTGACAGCATTGACTGCACAATTGCAGCAATGCAAAACATAATGACAATGCATTTCAACACTCTAGCAAAAGGAAAGCAGCAAGCTCCGGTGAATATGGTCAAGCAACAACACATGTGGTGCAAGGTGTGTGGCAATAGTGAACATGTGGCAGAATACTGTGGAGCTAATCCTGAGTTGGTGAATTTCGTGGGTAATGCATCTAAGCGTGGAGGTAATCAGAACTATGGAAATACTTATAACCCAAATTAGAGAAACCATCCTAACTTATCATGGGGTGGAAATAAGAAAAACTAACATCAAGGGCAGACACAATTCAGACCACAAGGAAGCAGGTAATAGTACAACTATCAAGGCCACAGTCCATACAGACCACAAAGAGGAAAACAACACTATAACCAGCAAGACAAGAGTAACAAACAATCAAGCAGTGCAAGAAACATGAGTATGGAAGATATGCTTAAAAAAATATATGAATGACCAAGATAAGCTAGTTACAGATGTTCATCAATACCAAATCACTACTCAAAATTTAGAGAAATAGGTAGGACAACTAGCAAGTGCTGAGAATTTGTGCCCGTAAGGTGGTTTACCAGTTAATACTGATCCCAACCCCAAGCAGATCTATGTTATGAGCATACGAAGTGGAAAAGCATTAGTTGAGCTAGCGCCACAAAGCAAAGGTAGTGAAGGCAAAGTAAAGCTGTGGAGAGTGAAGCTAGTGAATCTAGCCGACCATAGACAGAGAAAGAGTAGAAAATAAAACCACCTCCCCTATTCCCATAAAAATTTAAAAAGAAGAAAGAGGAGGAATGTTTTGAAAAATTCATAGACATGCTTAAACAGGTACAAATTAACTTACCTTTGATTGATGTGTCGCAGGGCATTCTAAAATATGTCAAGTTTGTCAAAGATATTATAGCCAACAAGAGTAAGTTAGCTGAATTTGAAACATTGGCACTCTCTGAATAGTGTAGTTCAAGTATCTTGAAGAAAGTTAAGCTTCCAGCTAAACAAAAAGATCCAGGTAGTTTTACAGTAAAAGTAACTATAGGTAAGTACAGTAGTGCAAGAGGTCTTTGTGATCTAGGTGCTAGTATAAACTTGATGCCTAAATCTATGCTTAAGAAATTAGGACTGGGAGAACTTAAAGTGACCACCATTTTGTTACAGTTAGCTGATCATTCTGTAGATAGACCTAATGGAATTATTGAGGATATGTTAGTTTAAGTGGGATCCCTCATCTTTCTTGTTAATTTTGTTGTATTAGATTTTGAGCCTAACCCAAATGTTCCTTTTTTGTTGGAGCATCCGTTCTTAGAAATAGGCAAAGCACTTATTGACGTAGCTGCAGATAGATTGACTATGAGAGCATATGACAAAGTAAAGGTGTTCGATGTATAATAGGCACTGAAATTGCCTGCAGTCTATGAAGTGTTGTCTGCTATAACTGTCATCGATGAGGAAGTCTTAGCTCAATGCACTTTAGCAAAAGACCCTTTGGAAATAGTCGTGATGGTCCAAGATATTTAAGAGGTCATGTAAGCTAAAGAGTTAGCTAATGTGCTTGATATGCCAAACGTCAGCATGAGGAAAAAGAGTGTGGAACCTTTAAATAGAGAATTGGATCCTTCACTCAAGCCATCTCTGGAAGAAGCTCCTAAATTGGAGTTGAAACAATTACCAGCACATCTCATGTATGCTTTTCTCGAACTGAATAATACCTTACCTATAATTCTTTCATCTTCTTTGTCTGAGATTCACGTCACAGCAACATTGGAGGTATTAAAAAGGCACAATAAAGCAATTAGATGGTAAATGGATGATCTTTATACTATAAGCCCCGCTTTGTGCATGCATAGGATTTTTATAGAAGAATGACATAAAGCTAGTCCGCAACCACAATGCCGGTTATAGCCTATCATAAAAGAGGTGGTGAAGAAAGAAATAATTAAGTGGCTAGATGCAGGACTAATATACCTAATCTCTAATAGTAAGTGGGTAAGCCCAATTTAGTATGTACCAAAGAAAGGAGGATTGACTGTAGTGACTAATGAGAAAAGTTAATCCCCACAAGAATAGTAACTTTTTGGCGTATATACATGGACTACAGAAAGTTAAATGATGACACAAGGAAAGATCACTACTCTGTACCATTTATTGACCAAATGCTTGACAGTTTAGTAGGCCAAGAGTTCTATTGTTTCTTGGATGGGTATTCGGGTTACAACCAGATCACCATTGCACTGGAACACCAGGAAAAGACAACATTCATATGCCCGTATTGGACATATGTATTTAAGCATATGCCATTTGGTCTTAGCAATGCTCCTACCACTTTTCAGAGGTGCATGATTGCTATATTTCATGATATGGTGGAAGAGTTTGTAGAGATTTTTATGGATGAGTTTTCAGTCTTTGGAGAGTCTTTTGATATTTGCTTGAAAAATCTAGAGAAAGTACTAGCAAGGTGTGAAGAAACAAATCTCGTCTTAAACTGGGAGAAATGTCATTTCTTGGTAAATGAGGGTATTGTGTTTGGGAATAAAGTTTCAAAAGATGGTTAGGAGGTAGAAAAAGCTAAAATTGAAGTGATTGAGAAGCTTCCACCATCGATTTCAATGAAAGATGTCCGTAATTTTCTAGGTCATGCTGGATTCCATCGGCGATTCATCAAAGATTTTTTAAAGATAGCCAGACCCATGTGCAACCTGTTAGAAAAGAAGGTATATTTTATTTTTGATGATAAATGTTTGCAAACCTTTGAACTCTTGAAGAAGAAGCTGATTGAAACCCCCATCCTGATAATTCCTGTCTGGGAGCTACCTTTTGTGTTGATGTGAGATGCAAGTGATACAGTAGTGGGAGAAGTTTTAGGGCAAAGGAAGGACAAAAATTTTCACTCCATCTATTATTCCAGCAACATTCTTGACTCTGCTCAGGCCAACTTCACTGTCATAGAGAAGAAAATACTAGCATTGATTTATGTATTTGATAAATTCTGCTCTAACTTGGTAGGTACAAAAGTTATTGTTTATACTCACCATGCAGCCCTTAAGTACTTGTTCAATAAGAAGGATGTGAAACCTAGATTAATCAGATGGATCTTACTACTCTAAGAATTCGACATTGAAATCAAAGATAGGAGGGGATGTGAAAATCAAATAGTAGACCATCTATCAAGATTAGAGGATTCATCCCATGTAGATGAGAAAAAGTCAATAAAGAAAGAGTTTTTTGATGAAAAATTGTTGGAAATAGAGGTACAAGAGCTCCCATAGTATGCAGATATAGTGAAATACATTGTAAGTAGAGTATTTCCCATAAAGCACACTCCCAACAAAAGAAGAGGCTAATGTATGAAGCAAAGTTCTATGTATAGGATGAACCTTATTTGTTCAAAAAAGGTGTTGATTAGATGATAAGGAGATCTATGCCTGAGTCCAAAGTTCAACAAATTCTACACAGTTGCCATTCGTCTGCTTACAGTGGACATGATGGAGGCGAACAAACATCCCATAAGGTATTATAGTCAGGTTTCTTTTGGCCTAGTTTATTTAAAGATGTTGCAGGATTTGTGAAGAGATGTGATCAATGTCAAAGGTTGGGCACAATATCAAGAAGGCACGAGATGTCATTGAATAACATCCTAGAGGTAGAGATATTTGATGTGTGGGGAATTAACTTCATGTGTCTTTTTCCATCGTCATATGGAAATCAATATATATTGGTGGCAATTGATTATGTTTCTAAATGGGTCGAGGTCATTGCATTGCCAACCAATGACTCTAAAGTAGTAAGTCACTTCCACAAGAAGCACATTTTCATAAGGTTTGGCACTCCAAGGGCTATCATCAGCGATGAAGGTAAGAATTTCATAAATCAAATGATAAAGAATCTGTTAGCTAAATTGGGTGTCAGGCACAAGGTCACCACGGCATATCACCCCCAAACTAATGGACAAGTTGAGGTATAAAATTGTGAGGTAAAGCAGATCCTTTAGAAAACCATAAACACAACAAGGAAGGACTGGGCTATTAAACTAGATGAAGCACTCTGGGCCTATCAGACTGTATAAAAAACACCAATTGACACTTCACCGTACCATATGGTGTTTGGAAAAGCATGTCACCTGATAGTAGAACTGGAGCACCAAGCATATTGGGCCATTAAAAATTTGAACCTAGACCCAGAATTGGCAGGTAGAAAGCGTATGGATCAACTCTATTAATTGGAGGAATTCAGACTCCACGCTTATGAGAATACAAAGTTGTATAAAGAGAAGATGGATAGATGGCACGACAAGCATGTAGTCGCTCGAACCTTTGATCCAGGTCAAAAAGTCTTTCTTTTTAACTCGCATTTGCGATTTTTTCCAGGTAAGCTTCGATCAAAATTGAGTGGATCATCTGATGTAGTGCGACTGTCGGCACATGGAGCTGTGGAACTATAGAATCGCTCCAAATCAACCACGTTCATGGTGAATGGACAAGGTGTGAAGCACTACTTTGGACAAGATTTTGATCGTGAGGAAGAAAGAATTGAGCTCGAGAATGAATGAAGCTACAATTTAGTTGTGCCACGACTTTAAATTAGGCACTGAATGGGAGGCAACCTGTGAGGTAGTGTAAAATATTTTTAATTAGAGGTTATAGTGGATTTTGTTTTGGTTTGCTAAAATTTCATTTTGTTTTAGTGTATAAGTGAGTGTATAAAATAAAAAGAAAAGAAAATAAAAAGAGAATGTGGATGAAACCTGCATAGTAAGGTCTGTGACAAGTCCGCGTCGCGGACATGTTCCATCTCAGTTCAAATTTTTCTCATATATATTTTTGAATATTTTTATTGAAAATAAGTTCCAAGTAAAGTCCGCGCCAGGTCCGCGTCTCGGGCCTGGCTTATTTCAGCACAAACTGCAGTTTAGAATTTTGGCACGTTAGACCCTTTCAACTTTAATATTTTTCTCAAATTAAACTATTTTCTCTCTTCTACTCTCAACGCCCCTTTCTTCTAAGGCAAATCCGCGACACACACATCAAATTCAAGCAAAGTTTTATTTTGAGTTTCTACTTCACACCAATAAGGTATGTGCTCTTGAACTACTTTTATGATATAAATGGTTGAAAATTACATAAGTAAGTTCTTGGGCCTTAGGTTTTGACTCAATATAATTGAGTTTCATTGTTCTTAGATTGAAATGCTTATGGGTTTGTAAAATTTCTTAGAAATTAGTTGTTGTGGTTAACTGATTTTGGGTTAAGTTCTTGAAATCTAACCTAATTTTGATAATTAGAAATAATTGGATATTGTGGTTGTTATGAACAATGTGTGTTGAATTCTTGAGTAAACATGCATAAAGTAATGTGTTGAAGTTGGTTTGACTTGTGAAAATAGTATGGGGTGAAGTTTCTATTGTTAAAAATCTTGGGTTGAAAACACACTTGTAGTAGTGGTGATTATGTATACATATTTCTACTTGAACTTGAATACTATGTTGTATTAATTTTGAGTTTATCTATGAGTTCAGTGTGGGGTGATGTAGGAGTGTTCTAAAAGTTTGGGTTGAGATAGCTTGTGGTATTGAATCATGTACGTTTCTTTTTTAGGGATATGCTAGATTACGGAAGGCTACTTTGAATTCGTATAGTATTGGAGTCACCATGTTGATTATTTGAAGTGTCGGTTGGTTTTGTTAGCATGTATGCACAAAGTATTCAAATAAAGGGAAGTCTGAGTACCTTTATATCACTTGCGTGCTAATGAATTGCTTAAGTGTGGGGTACGGGCTTGAAGTTCGAATGCATATTTAAGTTCTTATATGTTGTTTTTGGTTTGCTTATTTTTAGCAAAAATGCCATCTAGCCGAAGGCTAGGAAAGGAACCAACAGGCCCTGGAAGCATGAAAAGAGAGAGAAGGGCACCCTCTATACCACCTGTCCCACCTATGCCTTGAGGTTAATCTAGTCGATTTGGTTTAAAAGTGGTACATCCAGGGGAAAAATGGGTACAAGCAACACACTGAGCCTCGTTATCTCTCCAAGATGCCAATTGATAAAGAAAAATTGGCTAAAGACTACCCCTGAATCATGAGGATAATAGAGGAACTGAATATGCATTTCTTGTTCAATGACCCAAAGCCGTGCAATTTGTACATGGTACGTGATTTTATGCAAATTTATCAACCTAATTAGCACACTTATTACATCACAGTGCGAGGGGTTGATGTTTCTCTATCTCCAATGGCCATAAATGAGATATTGGGAACTCCAGAGCTGCCTACCACCGCCTTGATAGATTTGAATTTTCAACCACCATATAGAGATGTCCAACATACATTATGTGGGCCTAGGTCAACTGCAAAGTGGGTACATTACGGTCTACAAGGCTACCACAACACTTTCCCATATGCTCATCTTAACAAAAAAGCATGCGTGTGGGTAAAAATTATCAAGCACAACCTTATTCTAGGACTCCACTACACCGAATTAACTCAGGACTGAGTGTGCTTGGTCTATGCCCTTATGAAAGGGATGGACATAAATGTTAATATTGTTATCAAATCTACTATCCAGAAGTGCAGAGTCCATCGAGGTAGAGGATTTGCATTCAGAGACCTCATTATGGAGATATGCCAAAGAGACGGGGTCCCGAGGACCAATATGATTATATGGCCCCCGTTTCCCTTAGATACTTATGATGTTACAAACATTAAAGGGCCAGACTATACTCATGGCCAAGTCCTCACTACACAGGAATGCACAAGTCGTGATGATATGATAACAACTCGCATGTTTGGTCTGGAGATGCTTCGATACTGCACCGAAGGGTGAGCTTCAATTGAAGAAGAACTCCATGAGGTAAATAGACAATACCCGCTGAAAAAGTATGTTATGGTTGTCCTAGGACTAGGACCTAATTTTTATGAGCCTACTGAAGACGACATCCCTACAGATGAGGATAAGAGGAGGATCGGCTCAAATATGGAGTCAGATTTGGAGGCCACAGTGTTTGACGCTTTGGCGGTGGAAGATTCATCTACTGGTGGGTTGATGGATGAGTAGACAGGGTAGTCTGTGCTCCTGAGAAAAGAGCCCAACTCTAAGTGTGGGGTGGATAGTCCCATTAAACAGTATTAAAAAAATATAATTTTTTTAGATATTTGTAATGTATATAAAGTGTTTTGCCAAACTATCAGATTGCATAGGTAGTAGATAAAATGATTGAAAAGCATGAAAAAGCTGACTAAATTGAGACACCTAAGACTCTGTTGTTAGATTTTCAATAATGTTGAATTCATGTGATTATGGTTGAAATTTCTGAAGAATTGTTTTTCTGAAATTAAACATGTGCAGCTTGAGTAAGGTTAATTGTATAATCCTGGTTGCTATTGATTGCTATAACTTGCTCCGTGTGTATGAGTATCAAGTCACAGGGTCAAAAGGGATAACTATGTATTTTCATTAAGGTGGGTACAACAAGTGCTTTTAAAAAGAGGTTACCAAAGAATAGCCTAATTTGAAGCCTATTCCCATTTTTTCTGAGACCATAATTTTAATCCAAGAAGCCAAGCGATTTGGAAGAGAAAAAAATGGAAAAATGGGAGGTTAACAACCTTGGGTTACTAAGAATAAAACCATTGGTGAAATTAATTGAAATAAAATCTTTTGTTAGGGAAAACAAGATTGAGAAAAGTGAAAAGAACGTCAACCTCATTATGAATGAAGTTAGTAAAGAAAAGAAGAATTCCTCTACACAGATAAAGAAAGTAAAAGGTTAAGCTAACGAAATAAAAAAGTGGTAAGAATAAGGTTATGAAGTACTTAGATGGGATTAATGAATGTAGTGTGTTGAAAGCGATTAGGAACAATGTCACTATACATGTCCAAATTTCTACCTACCCATCTCTTAGCCCACATTACAACTTGAAAAGGCCCTAAGTGATCCTTAAGTCTTAGCTACCTTAATAGAACTTCTTAATACACTATGGGATTATTACACTCCATACTTTTGTACCTTGGAATGCTTTCTTAAGTCTCTTTAAAGACTTTGGTACCTTGAGAGGTTCTTGAGTTTCTTAAAAATATAATTCTTAAGCTTCATAAGTTTCTTGAAAGATTCCTAAGTTCTTGAAAGCTTCTTAGAAGTTATCATATGAGCCGGGTAATCTATAATGCTATCAAACAACTCTAAGGAAAGGAGAATGTGATACCCCATAGTAGAGAAGATTAGAAATAGAGTTATAAGAATCTGGAAAAAGTTGGAGACTGAATAATGAATCGTAGAACTCGACTTACTTACGTAAGCTAACAACTTGGAAATTTTACATACTTAAGCTACTTGAGTACGTACCAAGCTTACGTAGCAAGGATTACATAGATTCGTAAAACAAGACAAGATTACAAACCCATGAGGGGGAAAAGAAAGTGACACGTGGCAGCATGAGAGAGTGTCATATGGCAGCATAAGAGAATTCCATGTGGCAGCATGAGAGAGTGCCATATTTCAGCATCTGAAGAAAAAGTGGTGCCCCCATATGCCACATGGCATCCCATGATTGGAGGAAGGGATGTGTTGGCCCAATGAAGGCTTGACATGTGTCACCACATAGGGCTTGACACATGTCACCTTCTAAGGTAGCCTCTCTATATATATTGTATGACTCATTCTTATCAAAAATTCATCCTTATCTGCAACAAATTCAAAAAAATTCTAGAGAAAGAAAGATGAGAACAAACCCTAGAGCTAGAGAGAAACTAGTGGCTGCCAAGGGGAGAAAAAGGTAAGTTTTCCAATTTTGTTCCATAAATGAATTATATAGGGCATACTATGATGGTATGAAGGTATTGTTAATGTAAATTTATGGTTCAGAGCATCCCCAAAAAGTTAACAAACAGCCCCGAAGTTTCAACTGCGCTAAAGGAACTTTCGAGGCAAGTTTCGACGAGTTTGATGAGTTTCGGGCAAGGTAAGGGCTTCCCTTTCAAATTAAAGTTTATTATGTTGTTATTAGATATATTACATGTCTTAAATAATATTGGAAGTAGAAAAATTGCATAAGGATAATTGATGTTAGAAATAAACTAAATTGAAGTGGTTATAGCTAAATCAAATTCGAGTAGTGGGTTGTTGTTGTGGTGATGCGGGTGAAGCTATTTAGGTTACGTGTTTCAAGTCTATAAAGTGTTTTAAAAAGGGTGTGGGTGCTTTTGGTTTCATCCAAACGACCCTCTATTTGGTAGGGTTAAAGATTTTGTGAAATAAAGATATAAAAACTCTATTTTGATATCATAGTTTTGAGCTAGTGGTTTGGAGTTGTATTGAGTAATGTTGAAGTGATTTACTTATATATATGCCTCTGGTTTTTGTTATTGGTATGGTTGTTGACATGGTGGCCGAGTTGAAATCTCTAGAATGTTGAAGTTATAGGGGAGATGCTGTCATATTTTTGGTAACTTAGGAACTAGTAATAAACTAGTCGAGGGAAATGGATAAGGAAATGACCTCTATGGAAACTTGGTTGTAGAGTTGGAATTGGAAAGTGAAAGGTCATTAACCATAGTATTACTTTCATGTTAAATAGGTTCAAGAGACAATGAGGCAAATGTATTAGGAGTAATCCGTAAGAGGTATGTAAAGCTAACTGTTCCTTCTTTTGGCGTGTCTTTGGCATGAGTATGTAAAGATTATTCTTTTTCTTGGCATGTTTTGACATAAGTATATAAAGCTAATCTTCCTTTATGGCATGGTTTTATGAAACAAGTATATGACTTTTAAATGATTCCAAGGAAGTTCCTATTCGTGGAGCCGCAAGGATGGCCAACTTCTTGATTTTTCAAAGGGTATTTTATCATGCCTAGATATGTGTATATGATTCCAAAAGTTCTATTTGGATATAACTTATAGTGTTATTCAAAAGGTACTTGATATGACTCTTGTCTTGATTTTTGAGTAATAGCTCATTTTGTTAACTCCATCGAGTCTCAAAAATGATTTAAAGTGTATTTAGTTTCTCACTACTCCACTTGTGGATGCCTCAATGCTTCCTTCACCGAGCCCTGGTCAGGTTTTATTATCGTGCGTACTTCTCTGCATTGTTCACCATGCCATGATGTAAGGGGGAAGGTACGACCTGTACATGGGTTTTGTGGAGTTATGATGTGCCATGTACACATATGATATAATATGATCTGATATGACTATCTGCTATGATATGATTTGTTACGAAGATATTCCCTACTTTGGAGTTATGATGTGTTGTGGCACCAGTGATGGGGAGGCGACCACACCGAGTCCCATAATGGGACCAAATATGGCATATGTTTTTCTGCATACATTACCTGTGGTTATGAAAAGCATTTTGATATTCTGGATATTTTTCTCATTTTTTCACCTTCTGTTCTGGTAATGGTTTTACCTATTACAGTCCATGCTTTACATACTCTATACATTGTCTGTACTAACACCCTTTCTTTGGGGGATGCGTTATATGTCCACAGGTACAGACGCTCAATTTATTGATTCGCTTGCTTAGGACATCTACCCTATTGGTTGGCATGCTCCTTTGTCCGGAGTCCTATTTTGGTACTAACTTTTCTGTTGTACATTTGTACATGTTGGTTAAGGGTACGACGGGGCCCTATCCCATCATATGACTACGCTATCATTCTGTAGAGGTCTGTAGACTTGTGATATGGGTTATGTATATATGTTTTGGGCTTTGTGTTCCGTGATGGCCTTAACGGTCCTCTTGTGCTATATCTGTTCTCATGTGCTCTCGAGTGACCCCTTTTTTATTTCTACTTTTGTTTATTTTGCTAACACGCTAAGTAGGGATAAGGGTACGTATGGGAGCCCAACTAGGGCATCAGTCATGGCCTACGGAGTTGGGTCGTGACAAAAGTGGTATCAGAGCAGTTTGGTCCTCAGAATATTTATAGACTGTGTCTCGTAGAGTCTCATTTATCGATGTGTGGTGCACCACATCTATAAACAAGAGGCTATAAGATATTTCAGATGTTATCTTTATTTCTTGTCTTAGATCGTACAATAGAGCCCAGCCATAGAAAATGAAATTCTTTTTTTCTAACCTTTGGTTTCAGCTGAAGAACGACATCGATAGAAGAAAATGACGGATGATATTGGAAGCTACACAGTATACAGGTAAGTAATGGTGTGAAAGAGGCATGTTGTATAAGGAAGAAGATTGAAATATGATTGAAATATGATTGAAATATAAAGTTGAAAATTAAAGGGAAAAGTAGACAGGAAAGTGTAACGGGTGCAGTTCGAGTTGGACATACGATGTAAGTCCATCATTTTATATTGTTATTGATATTGGGCGCCCTGTGAGGCTGTGATATGAATATATATGTATTGGCCCTATGAGGCATTATTGGTATTTCCTGAGTGTAGGTTTGGGATAGTAAGGAATATAGAGGAAACTCTGCCAAAATATTTTTTGGAAATAGAAAGAGAATGAGATATAAGGTTGTACTATATCTTGAGAGATCGTATCCACGGTAACGATAAGATCTGACTAAACTAGGAGTACAACTGACTTTAGGAAATAAGTTTATTCCGATATGGGTGGCAAATAGAAGGTCAATACTGATATGGTGAGAAGAAAGGTGATGGATATGAATATCTTAAGACAGCCTGCGAGGTATTAAGGATGAGAATGACGAGGAAGGATAAGGGGTTAAGTGCATTTGCTCCACTAGGTGAAATTAGCCTAGAGTAAGGATCGTGAATAAAAGTTAAGAAATATTACCCTTCGGGGTTGACCATGAGAAGAATATAGTGTGAATATGATGAGGATCATCATGGAAGTACGTAGAGCCTAGTAAAGAGGTAACTAAAGAATGTGATTGTGAGTAAGATTAGGCATTAGCATCGGGTACACGATAAGGATGAAAGCTCATAAAGAAGAAAGGGGTATTGTGTACATGTACCTCTACTTTGTAAATAGTGGGATCCCTCGAGGATAGGGAATGGAAAATTACAAAACAACTGAGGCATTGTGAAATTATTAAAGGAACAAGTGGTATCCTTTGGAAAAAAAAGAGGTGATAACAAAACATGAAACACCTGTCATCAGAATATAAGTGCCCCCAAATGGAGAATCGAACACGATTATAAGCACTAGTAACGTACTGATTGGGATAAATGAAATGTGGCTTCGGCTAAACTACTATATTAGTTATATGACTCAAGTACCAGTACTTGGACTAAATTATGTACTATCTATCGAGAATACTAAGCAGCCTATAGTTGTACTAGGGTTTTTATAGGGGCAACCTAAAGTATGGATGATCTAATAGAGGGTGTAGACTTGGTGCAGCATGTTAAATATGTTGGAATAAAATTATTTGTGCATGAATAGTTGAAAATAAACAGAGGATGACATAGGTTCACCCTAAAAGGGGGGAAGTGGACAATAGAAATACAAGCGTAAGAGAAAATCAACTAACGCTATTATATGTAAATGGGAATGCTTAAACTTCAAACGAGATTCCATAAGGGATGGATGGATCTCAAGGCCAGCAATAAACAGATGGAAGTCGCGATATCTGAGACCATGTGAGGAACCATTGGTGGAGACCTTAAGGGATGAATGTGATCATACCAACACTAACACACCGGATCCGATCAGAACTCCAAAGTTAAGCGTGCTTGGACGAGAGTAGTTCTAGGGTGGGTGACCCCCTGGGAAGTGAAAGAGAAAAGGAAACACAAGTATCCGTACCTATTCCCTATATCTACAAGTAATCCCAACCTTTGGAATTTTGATATTGAGTGCTCGATGGAAGTATATGTTATTGCAGTGGAACAGAAAAACTCTCCATATGGTCTGTATAAGATCTTGAGGAAGGTTGTGGTTCACATTCGAGGACGAATGTGCTAAAGGGGGGAAAGATGTTACACCCCATACTTTTGTACCTTGGAACACATTCTTAAGTCTCTTAAAAGACTTTGGTACCTTAAGAGGTTCTTGAGTTTCTTAAAAAAGAACATCTTAAGCTTCTTGAAAGATTCCTAAGTTCTTGAAAGCTTCTTAGAAGTTACCATGTGAGCCGGGTAATCTATAACACTATCAAACAACTCTACAGAAAGGAGAATGCGATACCCCATAGTAGAGAAGATTGGAAATAGAGTTATAAGAATCCGGATGAAGCTGGAGGCCGAATAATGAATCGTAGGACTCGACTTACTTACTTAAGCTACCAACTTAGAAATTTTAGATACTTAAGCTACTTGAGTACGTACCAAGCTTACATAGCAAGGATTACATAGATTCATAAAAGAAGATGAGATTACGAACCCACAATGGGGAAAATAATATGACACATAGCAGCATGAGAGAGTGCCATGTGGCTCCTGTGATTGGAGGAAGGGATGTGTTGGCCCAATGAGGGCTTGACATGTGTCACCACTTAGGGCTTGACATATGTCAGCTCCTAAGGTAGCCTCTCTCTATATATATATTAGATAAATCATTCTTATCAAAAATTCATCCTTATCTCCAACAAATTCAAGAAAATTCTAGAGAAAGAAAGAAGAGAAGAAACCCTAGAGCTAGAGAGAAACTAGTGGCGGCCAAGGGGAGAAAAATGTAAGTTTTCTAATTTTATTCCGTGAATGAATTATATAGGGTATACCATGATGGTATGAATGTATTTTTAATGTAAATTTATGTTTTGGAGCATCCCCAAAATGATAACAAACAGCCCTGAAATTTCAGCTGTGCTAAAGGAACTTCCGAGGCAAGTTTCGACGAGTTTGACGAGTTTCGGGCAAGGTAAGGGATTTCCTTTAAAATTGGAGTTTATTATATTTTTATGAGGTATATTACATGTCTTAAATAATATTGTAAGTGGAAATATTATATAAGGATGATTGACGTTAGAAACAAACTAAATTGAAGTAGTTATAACTAAATCGAAGTCGAGTAGTGGGTTGTCATTGTGGTGCTGCAGGTGCAGCTGGTTGGGTTGCGTGTTGCAGGGTTTTAAAGTGTTTTAAAAAGGGTGTGTTTACTTCTGGTTGCAGCCACACGACCCTCCGTTTGGTATGGTTAAAGATTTTGTGAAATAAGGATATAAAAACTCTATTTTGATATCATAGTTTGGAGTTGTATTGAGTAATGTTGAAGTAATTTACATGTTATAACCCGTATTTTGCACATTAGGGCATTTCGGGATAACGGCAACAAGTCAAGGGCAAGGCTATGTTTGATCTTGTTGGACAAAAAAATTCTTATGATTAATTAGAATTTCAACTTGGAAATATTAGAAAAAGTAAGGGGCAAAAATTGGAATTTCTCATGGAGGATGTTATATCCCGTATTTTATACGGTTGGATGTTTTAAGGTAGCCGTGGTAAAGTTAAGGGAATGAACATCTTCTAAAATTTATTTAATATACATGTTGGATATGAATATTATTTATGATCATTAATAGTGTGGAAATATTAGAAAAGGCAAAGGGCAAAAAGGAAAATTCGCAAAGTGGCCTATGGTAATATTGTGGAAGGCTAGGGGTAAAATGGGAATTTCACAAAGTCTTCAAGAAGACTCATATGGGCCCCACATGCCACATGGCAGCCCATGATTGGAGAAAAGGGGTGTGTTGGACCAATGAAACCTTGACATGTGTCACCACTTAGATCTTGACATTTGTCACCACTTAGGGCTTGACACGTGTCACCACTTAGGGGATGACATGTGTCATCCCTAAAGTTGTATATATATATATGAGTCTTATGACTCATTAATTTCCACACTCATCTAGAGTGTTCAAGAGCATGAAACCGAAATAGCAAGAAAAAAAAAGAAGAGAAGAGAAGGGAAACTTAGGCTAGAAACAAGGAAAGAGCTACGATTTTGGGAGGAGAAAAAGGTAAGTTCTCCGATTCCGTTCTAAGAATTAATTATATGAGCTATACCATGATGTTATTAATATGTTAGTAATGAAATTTTATGGTTTTAGGCAGCCCAAAACGTTACCAAACAGTCCCTAAGTTTCAGCTGCGCTAAAGGAAATTCCGAGGCAAGTTTTTGCGCGTTTTGGTGAATTTCGGGAAAGGTAAAGTTTTCTGTTTTACACTGGACTTTATGATGATGTTATGAAGTATATTACATGTCTTAAAATATGCTGGAAGTTGAAAAAAATGTATAAGGATGTTTGACGTTGGAAACAAACTAAATGGAAGTCGTAGTAGTTAAATAGAAGTCGCGTAGTGTGTTGTTGTTGTGGTGCTGCTGTTTGGTGGAGGTTTAATTGCATGTTGCAGGGATGCAAAGTAATCAAAAATTGATGTGGTTGCTGATGGTTGCATCCACACAACCCTCCGTTTGGTATGACTACATATTTTACGAAATAAAGGTTAAAAACTCTATTTTGGTACCGTAGTTTGGAATGAGTTGTATAGAGCTTGTATTGTGTAAAGTTGAACTGATTTACTTGTATACATGCTGCTGGTTGTTGTTGTTGGTATGGCTGTTGACATGGTGGCCGAGTTGAAAACTCGGGGATGTTCAAGTTACAGGGGAGATGCTGCCCGATTTTCGTTAGATTCGGAGCTAATAATAAACTAGTCAAGATACATAGATAAGGAAATGATTCCTATGGTTACTTGGGTGTAGAGTTGGAAATTGGAAAGTGAAAATTTATTAACCTTAGTATTAATTTCATGTTAAATAGGTTCAAGAGACGACGAGGCGAGCATAGTTAAGAGTAATCCGTAAGAGGTATGTAAAGCGAACCTTTCTTTCTTTTGGCATGTATTTGTTATAAGTATGTAAAGCATATTCTTTTGATTTTCAGGTTTTGACATAAGTATGTAAAGCTAATATTTGTTTTGGTATGGTATTTATGAAACAAAAATATGACTTTTATATAATTTCAAAGAGGTTCCTATTCCTAGAGCCATTAGGATGGACAATTCCTTGATTTCCAAAAGGTATTTTATTATGCTTCGATACGTCTATATGATTCCAGAAGATTTATTTTGATACAATCCGGGGTAACTTTTGAAAGGTACTTGACATGAGTCTCATCTCGATTTTTAAATGATACCTCATTCTGATTATTCTATTGAGTCTTAAATATGATTTGAATTGCATATAGTTTCTCACTACTCCACTCGTGGATGCCTCAATGCTTCTTTCACTGAGCCTGGGCCAGGATATATTTTCGTGCGTATTTCTCTGCATTATTCGCCGTGTCCCGACGTGAGGGGACAGGTATGACATGTACCATGGGGTGGTAAATATTATGCCACGGAGTTATGCTGTGCCATGTACATATATGTTTGTGATATGATATGATATGATATGATTTGATATGGCCATCTGATATGATATGATTTGTTACGGAGATATTCCCTACTCTGGTGTTATGCTGTGCCGTGGTGCCGATGATGGGAGGGCAACCATACTTTGTTCACCGAGTCCCATAATGGGGCCGGATATGGCAGATGTTTTTCTGTATACATTATCTGAGGTTTCGATCAGCATTTGATATCTCCGAATATTTTGCTCAGTTTTGTACATTCTATCGTGGTAATGACTTTACTTATTACAATCCATTATATGTGGTTTGATAAACTTGATATTTTTGGATATTTTGCTCATTTTTGTACATTTTGCTCTTGTAATGACTTTACTGATTTCAGTCCATGCTTTACATACTCAGTACATTTTCCGTACTGACCCCCTTTCTTCGGGGGCTGCGTTACATGTCCGCAGGTACAGATGATTGGTTTGCTGATCCGTTTGATTAGGACATCCACCATGTTGGTCGACAGTGCTCCTTTGTCCGGAGCCTTATTTTGGGTACTGACACTTTCTGTTGTATATATATATATATACGTTGTTCAGGGTACGGCGGGGCCCTGTCCCGTCATATGACTAGGATATCATTCTGTAGAGGTCTGTAGAAATGAGATGTGGGTTTTGTATATATGTTTTGGGTTTTGTGTGTTTCGTTATGGCCTATCGGCCCTCGTGCATTATATCTATTTTGTGATCTATTTAGAGATCCCTTCTGATCATTACCTATGTTTATTTGATTAATGTACTAAGTGGGGCTAAGGGTACGTATGGGTGCCCAACTCGGGCACCAGTCATGGCCTATGGAGTTGGGTCGTGACATTACATGTATATATTCTGCTGGTTGTTGTTATTGGTATGGTTTTTGACATGGTAGCCAAGTTGAAATCTCGGGGATGTTGAAGTTATAGGGGAGATGCTGCCCGATTTTTGGTAATTTAGGAACTAGTAATGAACTAGTCGAGGGAAATAGATAAGGAAATGACCTCTATGGAGACTTGGTTGTAGAGTTGGAATTAAAAAGTGAAAGGTCACTAACCATAGTATTACTTTCATGTTAAATAGGTTAAAGATATGATGAGGCGAACCTATTAGGAGTAATCCGTAAGAGGTATGTAAAGCTAACCGTTCCTTCTTTTGACATGTCTTTGGCATAAGTATGTAAAGCTTATTATTTCTCTTGGCATGTTTTGACATAAGTATATAAAGCTAATCTTCCTTTTTGGCATAGTTTTATGAAACAAGTATATGACTTTTATATGATTCCAAGGAAGTTCGTATTTGTAGAGCCGCTAGGATGGCCAACTTCTTAATTTTCCAAAGGGTATTTTATTGTGCCTAGATACGTATATATGATTCCAAAAGTTGTATTTGGATATAACTCATAGTGATATTCAAAAGGTACTTGATACGACTCTTGTCTTGATTTTTGAATAATAGCTCATTTTGTTAACTCCATCGAGTCTCAAAAATGATTTAAAGTGCATTTAGTTTCTCACTACTCCACTCGTGGATGCCTCAATGCTTCCTTCATCGAGCCCGGGTCAGGTTTTGTTATCATGCGTACTTTTCTGCATTGTTTATCGTGCTCTAAGGTGAGGGGGCAGGTACGACCTGTACATGGGTTTTATGGAGTTATGATGTGCCATGTACACATATGATATGGTATGATCTGATATGACTATCTGATATGATATAATTTGTTATGGAGATATTTCCTACTCTAGAGTTATGATGTGTTGTGGCGCCAATGATGGGGCGGCGACCACAATTTGTTCACCGAGTCCTATAATAGGGCCAGATATGGCATATGTTTTTCTACATACATTATCTGTGGTTATGAAAAGCATTTTGATATTTTGGATATTTTGCTCATTTTTGCACCTTTTGTTCTGGTAATGGCTTTACCTATTACAGTCCATGCTTTACATACTTGGTATATTGTCTGTACTGACCCCCTTTCATTGGGGGATGCATTACATGCCCGTAGGTACAGACGCTCAGTTTGCTGATCTGCTCGCTTAGGACATCTACCTTGTTAGTTGGCAGTGCTCCTTTGTCTGGAGCCCTATTTTGGTACTAACTTTTCTGTTGTACATTTGTACATATTGGTTAAGGGTACGACGGGGCCCTGTTATGACTAGGCTATCATTCTGTAAAAGTCTATAGACTTGTGATGTGGGTTATGTATATATGTTTTGGGCTATGTGTTCCGTGATAGCCTTAACGACCCTCTTGTGCTATATATGTTCTCATGCACTCTCTAGCGATCTCTTTTTGATTTCTACTTTTGTTTATTCTGCTAACACGCTAAGTGGGCTAAGGTTACATATGGGTGCCTAATTCGGGCAGCAGTCATGGCCTACAGAGTGGGGTCGTGACGGGGATGGCCTATGGTTCATCTTGAGCAACTTGTGATTTCGTTTGAGAGAGTGAGCAAATTTTATTTAAATACCCATTGTTTTTGACAAGGAATGTCACTGAGAGAACATGGGTAATTCTTTCTTGGTGAGAGAACATGTTTAATGAAGAAATGGTAATTCTACATGAATTTTAATTTAACAAGCCACATGATTTTATTTTATTACATAATCAACTCTCGAGTTTATGTGGTGTTGAGTTAGTCAGTTGCTTGAATAAAATTAGACATGTGTTTGTAATGCAAGCTAATTGTGCAATCACTGTAGTTTGGTAGAATTACTTTATATGTCATGTATTTTTTATTTTAGAAATAATACTGGGAATTTATTTGAGGACTAACAAAGTTATAAGTGTGGGGTGGTGATCTCAGGTATATTTATGTGCCCTATACATAAACCCATAATTCATTAGTCAAGTTGAAAGAAAATTCCTAGAGTTTAGTTCATATTTTTACATATTTTTGTATTGTTGTAACCAACCAACATGATTACAAACTTTCAGGGCTAATTGAGAAAGAATTGACATTCAAAGTATGATCAGATTTAAAGTAGAGCTAAAAGGAGAAGTTGGAAATAAAATTTGAAGAAAATGCACTATAAAGAAGTATGTCCGCATCGCGAACTTGAGCTTCAGTGCTTAAATTCCAAAACTTAGAATTTATTCAACTCAACAGTGTGGTACGCACCAGGTCCATGTCATGAATCTAGTTTTAGATAGTACAAACTTCTGCCGACATAGAAATTGAAAAATTGCACTGAAATGAAACAAGTCTGCTTCGCGGACTTCATTGCACCTACTTTAATTCCATATATTTAGTGCTTTAAATAGCAGATTGACAGGAAAGGATTGAAGAAGACGAAGGAAGAACTACTTTTGGTGATATTTTCTTCTTTTTTTCATTGGAATTCAAGTTTTTATGTTAGTAATGATTTATGTAATTATGTTAGAAACAATGAGTGTCTAAATCCACTTGTTCTTGGGTTGAAGCCACAAGATGAAAGTTTAAATCTTATCGCTTTGGTTGAAAATGGGATTTTGTATGAGATTACTCTTATATTCTTGTTTTGATTGGTTTAATTCTTGATTACCATTAGAACAAATTTATTGTCCACCCAGAACTCGGAGGACGGAAATGAGATGGAACACTAGAATATAAGGAGCATATTTTTCCTAGAATTGTCTAGAATAATTCGTGTATAGAATGATCATGAAGCATATCTATTTACCATGTTTGGTTTCTAAACAAGATGATATGATTAATGTATCTTTGTTGGTTCATGCTTATCTCTGCTCAATGATGTAGTTAAGCTGTCAACAAGAGTAGGCAATTAGAGGTCAAAAGATCTTAATTGTAAAATCAACGATGTAAATCAGTAATCAAAAGACCCATTCGATACCAAAGTAAAGGAGGTTAGACTGAAAATCTATGAGTGCTACAACCCTGGGACTCTACTTTAAATTGATAAAATTTCTCTAATATCGTTAAATCAGATTTTCATATTATTTTTTGTATAATTATTTTCTATATATAAATGAACTCAACTCTTTGAAAATACACATGAATAATTTGATTCATTAAAAATCTAACTAACTCCTAATTAAATTTTCTTGTGGATTTGATATCCGGCTCTTAAAAAGAGTCACTATATTACTTTTGAGACCGCGTACACTTGCATGTGCGTTTGAACGCGAAATGGGGTATAACATCAAGCTACTCAAAGATTTTATTCAAGGTCAAAGTTTTAATTCACTACAATTTAGGGCTCCTAAGATGGCCCTTTCACCCATGGGATCCTAAGTTTTCTCTTAAATTCTCTTATCAATTCTTCTTCTAAAAGCCCTAGTTTCATGAATCTGCATTGGGTCTTCTTTTCTATAATTATTCTCATGATTATTGATTAAATTATTCATCATTTACACCATATTTCATGGTTTCATGATGAATTTCAATGACTCATGCTATATGCTAGTTTCAAGTATGTTTTCAATGAATTATGATCATGAACTTCAAGAGATTTCAATGAAAGCCTTATGAATTATTACAAGGTTTATGAATGACTCATTAAAGATTATGAATGATATTTTAATGGTGCTTTAAGCAAGAATTTATGATGTTATAAGGTAGTTCTCATACAATCATGTTAAAGAGGTGATAAGATAGTTCTCACCAACTCATGGATTCTTATGAATCAATCATGTTAATTAGCTATTCTATGATTTTCTTATGATGATGATTTATATCTATTATTGATTTTCCTAATTATTTTAATGACTATATTTTTATGGTGTTCCGTTAGGATAATGACTAAGCACAAAAGGACTTTAAGGTGGGGTTCAATCTAGTAGCCATTGTAGCTACCCAAGGAAATCTTAGTAGCAACATTCAGTCCCTAATTACGTTACCACATAGGTTTATGATGCCATTATGGCGTAGCTAGTGGATTCACATTTAGAAAAAAGTTAGCGAAATACCATCATGGAGTCTACCCCAGCAAGGTAGCCTTCTCCTTCTTGTTATGGGTACATCAAATTCTATGTTATAGCTAGCATGGTCATATATATCGGTTAAAGGTCCTATACCATATCAAGGTAAAAGAAAATATATAAAGTTCTAATGATGATATTTTGATGCATTGACCAATGATTATGATGTTTTAAGATTTTCATGGTTTTACTAATGTTTTAAGATATAGGTCATGCATCTCATGATTCATATTGATTATTATTCATTATTCATGCATACTTCTCACATACTTAGTACATTTTATATACTAACGCATACTTTTTACAATATAGTGATGGACGATCATCACGCACCTCCTATTAGTAAGCAGACTTGAGCTTGTTTACTTTCATTGTTGGTGAGTCCTCACCATTCGTGGATAAGACATTATTTTAATTGTGTCAAATAACTTTTGATCTTTCTTATGGTTTCATGGGTGAGCTAGGATCTTTTCTTATGCCTCCATCTAGTTAGTAGAGGCATGTTAGATGTTATGGTGTCTATGTTGTCTTTCATTTTTAGTTTGAAACTTATGCTCTTTTATTGAGACATTACATCTGCATCTATGTCTCATCTTTATTGCTTTACTTATCTTATTTATGCTCATGAATTATATGCTAAGAATCTTAGTTGGGGTCCATCGGGATTGTAATCATTGTGTCGTACCTAGGATCTAGCTTGGATTGTGACAAACTTGGTGTCAGAGCACAAGGTTTAAGTTTCCTATGGAGTCTAAAATGCTACATTAAGTAGAGTCATGTTCATCAATGTGAAGTGCTCTACATCTACGAATAAGGGGCTATGAGGCATTTTAGAGAAAAATATCACTTCTTTCATGATATTATCATGCGATGGAGTTCTTTCATGATCTCATTGGGTGATAGAGTTAAACTCTAAGGATTCTTCCTCTAACACTTTCTCTTTACAATTTCCAAAATATGTCTCTAAGAAGGAACCCCATCAGAAGGAAAGTTGAGGAGGAGCAACAAGCTCCAAATGATTCATTGAATGAACAAGTGTCTCATATGGAGTTCTAAGCCTCTTTCCAGGTTCTTGCTCAAGCCATGGTGACTCAATTCAATCAAGAGGTAGTAGATCTCATGAACCCAAATTTGGGTTTGGTAGCTAGCTGAGTTTGTGATTTCACCTATTTAAAACCTTCCAAGTTTTATGGATCTATGGTGGATGAGGATCCATAAAAGTTTATGGAGAGTATTAGTGATATTGTTGACATTATGGGTGTTAGCCTGATGGAAAAAAGCATACTTGACAGCATATCAACTCAAAGGGGTTGCTCAAGTTTTGTATGATCAATGAAAAGAGAAAAGAGGTAGAGATGATGGTCTCATTGATTGGGAAGAATTCAAGGATGCTTTTCTTGACCAATTCTTTCCGTTTGAGACGAGGGCTACCAAGGTGCAAAAGTTCATCAATTTGTGCCAATGTAATATGACTGTGAGGTATTATTCCCTCAAATTTACAAAGTTTTCCAAATATGCTCCTTTTATGGTTGTGGATCTAAGGGCTCGTATGAGAAAATTTGTTTCAGGTGTGTTCGATTTGGTGGTCAAAGAGTGTAGAACTATCATGATTATCAAAAAATAGAAATTGTAAGGCTTATGACACATGTCGAGCAAATCAAGGAGGAAAAGTTAAAGGATAAGTCTAGAAGGGAGTCCAAGCGGGCTCGAACTGATAGTGGTAATTTCTCTCATGGTAACTCTAGGAATGGTGGTCATCCTCAGTTTATCAAAAGTATTTCAACCAAGCTTTATTAGACACTCAAGCTCCAAAATTTGATAAGGATAAGGTGATTAATCCTAAGGCACAATGAGGAGCTCTGGTTGGTCGTGTCATCCCTTCATGCAAGAAGTATGGGAGAAACCACAAGGGAGAAAGCTTAGCAGGATTGGATGTATGCTATAGGTGTAGAAAGTTGGGTCATCATGCGAAGAAGTGCAAGAGTGGTGCTAGACCTCAGACTAGACTAAACCTTAAGCTACCGATTGCCTGGATCAGCGTGCTACTACTTCAAATGGCGGTCAGTGCCAAAATAGATTTTATGCCCTTCAGACTCATCAGGAGTTAGAGGATTTGCCCTATATGGTGACTAGTATGTTGAAAGACTTTGACTTTGATGTTTATGTATTGTTAGATTTGGGTGTTTATCTATCATTTGTTACTCCTTATCTTGCTATGAAATTCATTGATAGTCCTGAGATCTTTATAGCCTTTTTTAGTATATACTCTTATTGGTGATTCAGTTGTGGATAAAAAAGTATAGAAACTGTCTAGTTTTAGTTTTTCATAAAGCCACCTATGTTGATCTTGTAGAACTAGATATGACCAATTTTGATGTTATTCTTGATATGGATTGGCTTTATGCATGCTATGCTTCTATATATTGTAGGACCTATGTGGTAAAGTTTCAGTTTCCAAATAAATCAGTCCTAGAATGGAAAGGTAGTAATTACATATTTAAAGGTCAATTCATCTCGTGCCTTAAAGCTCAAAAAATGATTTTTAAGGGTTGCATTTATCATCTAGTTCAAGTTAGAGATACAAATTTCAAATATCCTACTTTTGAGTCCGTTTTGATTGTTAATGAGTTTTCAAATGTTTTCCCCTATGATCTCCCAAGTATCCCTCCCAAAACGTAATTAGACTTTGGTATCGAACTTCTCCTTAATACCCAACCTATCTCTATTCCTCCTTATCAAATGGCCCCAGTAGAATTGAAGGATCGGTTGAAAGATTTGTTGGATAAGGGTTTTACTAGACCGAGAATCTCTCTATGGGGTACTCTAGTTCTATTTGTTAGTAAGAAGGATGGTTCTCTCCTTATGTTCATTGATTACCGATACTTGAACAAGGTCACAATTAAAAATAAGTATTCCATTCCAAGGATTGATGTCTTATTTGATCAACTCCAAAGAGCAAGCTACTTTTCAAAGATTGACCTTCGATCGAATTATCATCAACTCCGATTAAGAGAATATGACATTTAAAAGATGGCTTTCAGAACTTGGTATGGTCACTTTTAATTCTTTGTTATCTCTTTTGGAATCATAAATGCTCCTGCAACTTTTCTAGATTTGATGAATAGGGTGTTCAAGCAATATTTGGATATGTTTGTAATTTTATTCATTGATGATATTCTGATGTATTCTCGGAGTGATAAAGAGAATGTTGATCATTTGAGGATTGTCTGTCAACTCCTCAAGGACCGTTAGTTAATTGCTAATCTTAGAAAGTGTAAATTTTGGTTGAGGTATTTTACTTTCCTTGGCCATATTATCTTCGGTGAAGGTATTATGGTTAATTCTAAGAAGACCAAAATGGTTAAGAATTATCCTAGACCACTATCTCCTTCCAATATTCGGAGTTTCTTGGGCTTAGTCGATTATTATAGATAGTTTGTGGTAGGTTTCTCTTCCATTGCATCGCCCTTGACTACTTTGACTCAAAAGAAGGTGAAATTCCAATGGCCCAAGGCATGTGAGAAGAGTTTTCAAGAGTTGAAAGATAGACTTACTTCAGCTCTAGTGTTGACTTTGACAAAAGGTTCCAATGGGTTTATTGTTTGTTGTGATGCTTCATGAGTTGATCTTAGTTGTATTTTAATACAAAATAGTAAAGGAATAGTCTGTGCTTCTAGGAAACTTAAGGTGCATGAGAAGAACTACCCAACCCATGACTTGCACTTAGAAGCAGTGGTTTTTGCTTTGAAGTTGTGGAGATACTATATTTAGGGTGTCCATGTGGATATATTCACTAATCATAAGATTTTGCAATATGTTTCCACTCAAAAGGATTTGAATCTTCGATAAAGGAGATGGCTTTAATTATTGAAGGACTATGACATTCGTGTGTTGTACCATTTAGGAAAGGCGAATGTGGTTGCCTACTCTCTTAGTAGATTTTCTATAAACAGTGTTTCCCATATTGATGATGAGAACAAAGAGTTAGTTTGGGATGTTCATAGATTAGCCTATTTGGGTGTTCGAATAGTTCATCTGAGGATGGTGGTGTTATTCTTCAAATTGGTTCTGAATCATCTCTTGTGGCGGATGTTAAGACAAAGCAAGATAATGATCCTACTTTAGTTGAATTGAAGAAAGAGGTTGCCAAAAATGTCATTAAGGCTTTCTCCCAAGGGGGGTATGGTATTTTGAGATATCAAAGCCCATAGTTTGCGGTATTCTATTCATCTGGGTTCCACAATGATGTATCATAATTTGAGGAAAGTGTATTGGTGGAATGGCTTGAAAAGAGATACTACAGAGTTTGTGGCTAAGTGTCCTGATTAACAACAAGTGAAAGCTGAGCATTAAAAATCGGGAGGATTGGATCAATATATTCAGATTTCTACTTGGAGGTTGGAAGCCTTGAATATGAACTTCATTACAATTTTGCCTCGTACTTGTAGGCAACATAATTAGATTTGGGTGGTTATTAACTGAATGACTAAGTCGGATCATTTCCTTCCTATTAAGACCTCCTATTCAGCAGAGGACTATGCTAGAATGTATAACGGAGAGTTGGTTAAGATTCACAATTTCCCATTATCTATCATTTCAGATCGAGGTACTCAGTTTACATCTCAGTTTTGGAGATTTTTCCAAAAGGGTCTTGATACTCAAGTGAAGCTTAGTACATTTTTTCACCAACAGAAGGATGGTCAGGCCGAGAGTACCATTCAGACCTTAGAGGAAAAGTTGAGAGCCTGTGTCATTGATTTTAAAGGCAACCGGGATGATTATTTGTCATTGATAGAGTTTGCCTATAATAACAGCTATTATTTCAGCATTCAGATGGCTCCATTTGAGGCCTTATATGGAAGGAGGTTTAGGTCTCTTATTGGTTGGTACGCTATGGGTAAAGTTTCTTTGATAGGAACCGAGTTGGTATATGAGGCTATGATAAGGTGAGATCGATTAGAGAAAGATTGAAGGCCTTTCAAAGTCGACAAAAGTCCTATTCAAATATGAGGAGAAGGGAGCTTGAATTCGAAGTGAATGATTGGGTCTACTTGAAAATTTCACCCATGAAGGGTGTGATTGTTTTGGAAAGAAAGGGAATCTTAGTCCTCACTATGTAGGTCAATATCATATTTTAAGGTAGATTGGCAAGGTGTCATATGAGTTGGATTTGCCTTCTAATTTGGCATTGGTGCGTCCGGTGTTTAATGTGTCTTTATGGAGGAAGTTTGTTGGATCATAGCTCTATTGTGCCTTTGGAAAGCATTGGTGTAAAGGAGAGTCTTTCATATGTGTAGGTCCCACTTGAGATCCTAGATCGGCAAGTTAGAAAGTTGAGAAACAAGGATGTAAGATCCCGGGAGTTGGAAAGTTAGAAAACAAGGTTCAAAAGAGGGAATTTCTAGAAAACACTCAGCATTTTGGCACCAAGTAGTCTTCACAAGACCCTTTATGGGCCATGAAGAGGACCACGGGCCATGAAGAGCCACCGTGGTCCATGATTTGTCAATTGGGCTTCAGTGGTGATGACCACGAGGGGCCATCAAGAGCCATGGTGAGGACCATAGACCGTTATGGCTCTTATGGTTGACACCCATATGCAGGCCTCTATCAGGTCCTGCACCAAAACCCATGTTAATGGACCATATTGTCCTCCACGGACCGTGAAGGTCTCCATGGAGGAAATCTTGAAACCCTCCCTACACACCCCCAAATTCAAAGTTTAAGTCCAACACCACCAGGACCACCACGTTTTGTAGTATCCTTAACAGACTGTGGTGCGTCTGATAGTGGAACCCCTTTCAAAACCATCCTCCAGAAATTGAAGTCCATCACTACAACCCTATATTTCATTAATGAATGTAGATGATTTTTGAGGCTAGATTCTTAACTATTAACTAACCTAAATTCCTTTAAACCTCTCATTCTCACAATAATTCCCTAAATCATAAAATCTTATCTCCCAAGTCTTCCCTCAAAAGTCGTCTTCTGCCTCAATAAATTCAAATAATTTCTTCAAGGTTAAGCTTTTATTATCTTTAATTTAGGGCTCATAAAGGTCAAGGTATCTGGGATTTCCTTATGATTTCTTTAATCAAATAGTAATTTCATGATTTAAATTGGGTCTTCTCAATTATGATACTCTTCAATGTTATTAGCCTAATTATGCACAATTCCATCATATTGCATGATAAATTTCAATTATCCATGCTACATGCTAGTTTTAGGTATGATTTATGAACTATGATCATGATTTTTAAGTTATTTCAATGAAAGCTTCATGAATGAGTTTAAAGATTCTTTATTCAAATCAGTCTATAAATAATGATCCATGATGTTTCAAACAAGATAATGAAAGAGTGAATTAAGATCCTTAAATGTGACTAAAGACTCTAATAAAAGAGTGACTCAAGATCGTTGATGAAGAATGTTACTTAAGACTCTAATGATATTTTTATGAAAATGATTCATAATAATGGAAGGCCTACACCCACGTTACATGAATCACATAATAATGAGCTATTCTTATGAACAAGTTTATGAAGTATGATTATAAAAATCTTATGATTATTACAAGTATGACTTATGATTATGATCTGATATATATTTCGTGGGTTGATTTACTTAGCACCGAGTGGTCTTTGAGGTGGGGGTTCGACCTAGGCCCTAGTAGCAACCTCTAGTCCCTTAAACTATGTTGCCACCGTAGTTTAGCCAATATGTCCTAACTAGTGGATCCACATATATCACATGATAATGATTGGATGGAGCCTACCTTGCATCCATGATTCATATTGCTCATGTCTTATGTTTATTGTTCAAGCATCTTCTCACATACTTAGTGCATTCCATGTACTAACACATACTTTTGCCTACATTGTATCATAATATAGGGTCTGGCGATCATGTTCATCCACCTCCTGCTTGTTGCTAGATTTCATTACTGTTGCATAATTGGTGAGTCCTCATGTTCCGAGGATGAGACATTTACTTACTTAAGAGTCTATGACTTTCTTTTATCTTTCATATTGGGTGAACTGGGAGATTGTCTCATACCCCCATATAATGGTAGAGGCATGTTAGATAGAAAAGAGTCTATGTTGTCATTTTCTCATTTTGAGACTTATTCTTTTATTGAGATGTTGCTTCTGTATTGTGATCTTGCTTATTTACTTCCTTTACCTTATGTATGATATTGAATTTTATGCTATGAGGCTTGGTTGGGGTCCTTTGGGGTTTCAATCATTATGTTACAACTAGGCCTTATGTCGACTCGTGACAAACTTGGTATCAGAGCACAGGATTCAAGTGTCTTAGGGAGTCTAACATGCTGTGTCAAGTAGAGTATTTTTCATCAATGTGAAGTGTGCCATATCTATGTATAGGAGGCAATGAGTCATCTTAGGAAACACTTCACTTCTTTCATGATCTCATTGTGCTATAGAGTTTAACTCTAAGGATTCCTCCCCTAACGCTTTCACTTTGAGATTATAGAGTCATGCCTCCACAAAGATACATCATCCGTAGGAATGTTGAGAGAGAAGAAAAAAACTCTAAATGACCCTTTAAATGATCAAGTGAGTAATGCGGAGTTTAGAGCCACTTTTCAAATACTAGACCAATCTGTACTACTCAAGTGAAATAAGGGGTAGATGAACCTCCAAATGTGGCTACACTGACTTCAAAGGTTAGAGAATTCATAAGGATGAAGCCTTCTGAGTTTCATAGATCCAAGGTTAATAAGGATCCCCAAAACTTTGCTGATGAGTTGTATAGGATTGTTGAAATTATGGGAGTGTGTTCGAAGGAGAAAGTGGAATTAGAGGCCTACAAACTCAAAGGTGTTTCTAAAGTGTGGTACAACTAATGGAGAGCCAAAAAGGTTGAAGAGGGTCCCATAGGTTGGGGAAAAGTTCAAAGTTCCTTTTCTTGATCACTTCTTCCCACTTGAGTTAAGGGAGGCCAAGGTATTGGAATTCATAAACCGCAATCAAGGAAACATGAGTGGAAGGGATTATTCACTCAAGTTCATGAAGTTGTCCAAGTATGTTCCAAGCTTGGTAGCCGACTCACATGCCTGAATGAGTAAGTTTATCTCGGGATGTGTCGGACTCGGTGATAAAAGAATGTCTAACTACTATGATCATCAAGGAGATGGACATCTTTAGGCTCATGATTTATGCCGAGCAAATTGAAAGGGAAAATCTCAAGGAAAGAAATGGAAGGGATTCCAACAAGGCTCAGTTTGATGGTGGATTTTCTCACAACAAATCTAGTAGTGGTAATGGTTGGTCTCAACAAGGACAAAAGTTTCAAGGCCAAAGTTCTTCACAAGCTTTGAGTCAAAGGTTTTACAAAGATAGGGCCTCAAATCCTATGGCACAAGGTGGTGTTTGTGGATCTACTCTTCCTAAGTGTACCTAGTGTAGGAGAAATCATGGAGGTAAATGTTTTGTTGGGACGGGTGAATGCTTTGGATGCAGAAATATGGGGAAGAAGATCTCTAAATATCCTAAAAAGGGGAGAAAGGGGCTTCTTCAAGGTGGTAAAATTCCACAAGGTGGTGGCCCACACAAAAATAGGTTTTATGCACTTCAAGCTAGGAAAGAAGTTGAGGAGTCTTTCGATGTGGTCACGGGTATGTTGAAAGTCTTTGACTTTGATGTTTATGCATTGTTAGATCTGGGTACTACTCTATCATTTGTTACTCCTTATATTGCTATGAGATTCATTGTTTGTACTAAGATCTTGCTAGGGCCTTCTTCGGTCTATACTCTGGTTGGTGATTCAGTTGTAGCTAAAAGAGTTTATAGAAATTGTCCAGTTTTAGTTTTTCATAAATTCACTTCAGTTCAACTTGTAGAGCTTGATATCATCAATTTTGATGTTATTCTAGGAATGGATTGGCTTCATTCATGCTCTTCCTCTATATTTGTAGAACTCGTGTTGTTAAATTTTAGTTTCCTAATATACCAGTCCTAGAATGGAAAGAAAGTAATTCCATGTTTAAGGGTTAATTCATTTTATTCCTTAAAGCTCGGAAAATAATTTTCAAAGGTTGCATCTATCATCTAGTTCGGGTTAGAGATGCTAACTCTGAAACTCCTACTCTGAGTCAGTTTTAGTTGTAAATGAGTTTCCCAAAGTTTTTCCCGATGAACTGCTAATTATTCCTTCCGAAGGGGAAATAGACTTCGATATCGATATCCTCTCTGATACTCAGCCTATCTCTATTTCCTCTTACCAAATGGACCTGATAGAATTGAAAGAGTTAAAGTATCAGTTGAAGGATTTGCTAGATAAAGATTTCATTAGACCGAGTATCTCTCTATGGGGTTGTCATGACCCGACCTAGGGCTTAGTCGTAACATGGTAATAGGATTTCCAGAGGACTCTAACCAAGACTCTTAGCATAACATACATTAGCATACATAAGGTACAGAAAATAAATAAGAATCAATGATACGGAAGCATAGTCTTACATAAAACAAATTCTCAAAACAAGAAACGAAAATAGACTCTCTTACTATCCAACATTCCTCTAATAACTCGATGGAGGCATAAGACAAGATTTTAGCTCACTCATATAGACAACATAAGAGAATGAAGTAACAAGCGCCAGGATAAGAAATAAGTGTCATATCCTCGAACTGTGAGGACTCACCAACTGTGAGGACTCACCAATAGTAAAGAGCTAATAGTAAAACTCTAGCCACGATCGAGAAGAGGATAAACAAGATCGTCGGTCCGTACATTATGAACAAATGTAGGCAAAAAGTATGTATTAGTACATGGAATTAACTAAGTATGTGCAAATATTCATGAACAATAAACATAGGACATAATCAATATGAATCATAGGATGCAAGACCAATATCTGTAAAACATGATTATAATCATGAAAATATTAAAACATTTATCTTATTGGTAAATGCATTAAAAGAATCTTATAATCATCATAAGACCTCATACCTCAACTGAAATTATGTGAGGTAGGACCTTTAACCGATATATAAGACCATGCGAAGTAATACATAGAATTCGATGACTCTAGCATCGAGATAGGGGAGACTACCCTGCCATGGCATATTCTATTAAGTAACCCTTAAATTGGCTATGTGGATCCACTATCTTCTCCATATTTTCATATGTAAACCTACGCGGACAACATAGTTTGGGACTAATGGTTGCTACTAGGATTTTTTTAGGTAACTAACTATGCTACCGAACTGAACCCCACCTAAAGGTCCTCTCGGTGCTTTGTCAATATCCCAACAGAACTCATAAAACATGATCATAAACATCATAGGGAAAGATAATAACTAATATGAATCCATATTTATAAAACATCATAAGAATAGGTCATCTAGCATAATCATCGTAGCATCATCACAGTAAAATCATAGGATTAGTTCATCTATCAAATAACTCATGCAATACGGGTGTAGGTCTTCCATCATTATATATCTTTAATCATAAATATCATTAGGGACTTAACTTGCCCTATCATTATCTTACTTGAAATAATATAGAATCATCATTCATAAAATTCTTTGCATGAAGCATATTTAACTCATTCATAAAGCTTTCATAAAATACAACTTGAAAATCATGATCATATCTGAACTGCCTTCTGTAAGGAGCTTGAATCGTTCGTTTACTCTAAGTCTTATTACCGACGCGATGGATTGCTATTTGAAAACACTTTCAATACAAAAAGAGCTCCTTCCGGCTAATCATACTTGAAACTAATATATAGCATGGGTCATTAAAATTCAACTTGAAATCATCTAATATGATATAAATTTTTATAATTAGGCTAATAGCATTGAAATATATCATAATTAAGAAGACTCAATGTAAATCATGAAATTCGGACTTTTAATTGAAGAAATTATAAGAGAAATTGAGAAGAAATCTTTGGGATTCCATGGGTGAAAGATACCCATGGATGAATTCCCAAATACCTCGACCTTGATGAGCTCTAAATTGATAAGAGTGAAAGCTCGACCTTGAAGAACTCTTTTAAATTGATTGAGGGAGAAGAAGACCTTGAGAGAAAACTTGGGAGGGAAGATTTTGTGATTTTGAGAATTATGGAAAGAATATGAGGGTTAGAAGAATTAAGGGTAGTTAATAGGTAGGAATCTAGCCCCAAAACCATCCATATTCATTAATGAAAGTATAGGGAATGACCAAAGTACCCCTCATTAAAACTGAATTCAAAACCCAAAACGGACCTTCACCACGGCCTTGATATCCAATACGAGACGTGATCCCCATCGTGAAGTGGGACTTAGCTTTTTAGAATAAGGGGTGCCTACCAAGGAACACACCACAGACCATAAAAGGTAATACGACTCATGGTTGTCGTCTGTGGCATGAGATTTGAACTCAAATTTTAGGAGTTGTAGGAAAAGTTTCAGGAATTCCTCCAAAGAGACCTTTACGATCTGTGGAGGTAATTACGGTCTGTTAACCTTGGTCGTGAAGAAGATCCTGATGAGGGCCTACGGGAGGTGGTCACCACAAAACCCACCCCGTTCTTTGAAGGCAATTATGACCCATAGTGGTAAGGCATAGTCCGTGCCTAGGAAAGTTATAGAGGGTCGCTCAATGCCAGAACAGGTTCTATGCCTTACATACTCGATAGGATCAAGAGTATTCCCTGATGTAGTCATTGTTATCTTGCGAGTGTTTCAATTTGATGTTTATGCAATTACACTTTATTTTGTGACTCCTTATATTGCATTAAATTTCGATATTGGTTCCTAAATCCTACACAAACTCTTCTCAGTCTCTACTACTGTTGATGAGTCAGTCTTAGATAAACAGATATACAAAAATTCCCAATCTCAATTTTTCATAAAGTCACCAATAGTTAATCCAGTAGAGTTAGACATGCTTGATTTTGATATCGTTCTTGGCATAGACTAATTACATGCTTTTTATGCTTGAGTCTACAATAGAACCAGAGTCTTTATATTTTAGTTCCTAATGAGCCAATCATAGAATGAAAGGGTAGTACTTCAGTCCATATAGGTTGGTTTGTCTCTTACCTTAAAGGACAGAAAGATGAAATCTAAGGGTTGTATATACCATATAATCCAGGTTAAGCATTCTAGTTTTGAAACCCCAACCTTTCAGCTTTTCCCAAAAGTAAATGAATTTCCAGAAGTGCTCCCTGAAGATCTTCCTAAAGTCCTTCCAAAAGGTGAAATCAACTTTGGAATAGACCTTGTTTCAAATACCCAGCTTATGTCCATCCGCATTGTAGAATGGATCCGACTGAGATTAAGGAGTCAAAGAATTCGTTAAAAACCTTGTAGATAAAGGTTTCATCAAACCCTGCATCTCTTCACGAGGAGCTCTAGTTTTATTCATGCATAAGAAGGATGGTTCTCTTAATATGTGAATAAACTACCGTCGGTTAAATAGGGTCACAATCAATAATAAGTATCCCATCTCCAGAATTGATGACTTATTTGACCTGCGTCAAGGTGCTAGTTTCTTCTCAAAGATAGACCTCAGATCATGCTACCATCAGCTTAGAGTCAGAGAATATGACATTCTGAAGACAGCCTTCACAAATCAATTTGGTCACTATAAATTGATAGTTATGTCTTTAGGAATGGCGAATGCTCCTCTAGCTTTTATGGATTTGTTTAACAGGTTGTTCAAACAATACTTTGACAAGTTTATTTTCATAGATGACATTCATATTTATTCCTAGAGCGAGGATGAGCATGTAGACAATTTAAGGATTATCTTGCAAATTCTTAAAGACCACCGGTTATTTGTTAATTCTAGTAAGTGTGAGTTTTGGTTTTGATATTTAGCATTCCTTGGTTACATAGTCTCTGGGGAGGGTATTCAAGTTTATCCTTAAAAGATCAAAGCAGTTAAGAACTGAACTGGACCACTTTCTCCCTTAAATATTTAGAGTTTCTTGGGTTTAGCCAGTTATTACAGAAAATTAGTTGAAGGGTTTTCCTCTATCTGTTTTCCTTTATTCAGTGGTCAGAGTCTTATAACTGCTAAATAAAAGAGAAGAGTTTTCAGGAGTTGAAGACTCGACTTACATCAACTTAGTTTCTACTCTACCGGAGGGTTCACATGGTTTCGTGGTATATTGTGATGCTTCTAGAATTGGCGTTGATGTTGTGTTGATGCAACATGGGAAGATCATAGCATATGCTTCCAAGCAACTCAAGGTTAATGAGAAGAATTACCAGACACACAATCTTGAGTTAGCAGCAGTAGTGTTTGCCTTTAAGATTTGGAGGCACTATCTTTATGGTGTTCATGTGGATATGTCTATAGATTATAAGAGTTTTCAATTTGTGTTCAATCAAAAAGACTTAAATCATCATCAAAGGAGATGTCTTGATTTGGTGAATGATTATAACATCAGCATCCTATACCATCCGGGTAAGGCCAGTGTAGTGGCATATGCTCTTAGCAAGTTGTCTATGAACAATGTTGCTCATGTGGAGGAGGAAAAGAAAGAGTTGGTTTGTGATGTTCACAAGCTTGCTTTCTTGGGAGTTCACATTGTGGATTCAGCAGATGGTGGATTTATTAATTAAAATGGGACAGAATCATCTCTTGTGATGGATGTTAATGCAAAACGGAATGATGATCTAACCTTGGTTGAATTGAAAGAAGTAGTACTTAAAAAGACTATATAGGCTTTCTATCAAGGGGAGATGACGTACTTTGTTATCAAATTCGGTTATTGTATTCTAAATATTGATGGACTGAGGCAACAGATACTAACAGAAGCTCACAGTTTCCAATATCTTATTCACCAAGAGCCACTAAGGTGTAACATAATCTATGAGAAGTCTATTGGTAGAATAGTATGAAGAATGATATCGCATAATTTGTGGCTAAGTGTTTAAATTTTAAACTAAGTACAGTTGAACATAAAAACCCTGGAGGTGGTAGGACTTGAATATGGACTTCATCACAGATTTGTCTCGTATGCATCGACATCATGATTCAATATGGGTGGTTATAGACCAAATGACTAAGTAAACATATTTTATGCAAATTACAACTTCCTAATCAGCTAAGTATTATGCTAGACTTTATATTTGGAGTTGGTGAAATTGTTGTCATATCCCATATTTTTTATACGTTAGATTATTCGTAAGCTGAGGTGGGGTCCACATGTCGAGATTTTTTAGGACATATGACAAGTTATATGGATAATATATATGAAGTTAAAAATAACTCAAGAAGGAACCTTGAGCCAAATCAAGGTGGAAGCCATCTAAAAAAATATTTTTTTAAGTTACGTTTTCGGGTGATCTGACTTCAGGAAGCCATAACCCCTTCAGAATTTAGGAATTTGGGAAAACTTTCAAAATAAAAGTTGTAGATAATTTAAATAGATTTTTAAAAATGGGTCGTGGAACTGGATGTGACATTGGTATAAGGAGATATAAACATTTTAAGACATAAAGGTAGACCTGAACAGTAGATTCGGTCCAACCCAATTTTAAGTCGGATCAGGCCTAATACCCACGCCATTTAAGGAAAATTTTCATCTTTCTCCTTTATTTTTCAGATTAAAATATCCATATATTTCCATACATATATATAGAGAGAGAGGATCTTAGAGAGAAATACCAATTTTGACCAAAATATGAGCCCCGAATTCTGAAGCTCATGAAGAGAAAAGTGTTGTACGTCGCGTTGCCTTCAATTTGAGCTAAAAATCAGCCAAGAAGGAAGTGTTAATATGGTTTCTTCATAATTAAGGTAATATTAAAGTCTTTTTTTCATTTTTAACAAGTTTAATTAGAGTTTTAACAGATTTTTGTTTTTTTAGGGAACAGACCCTATACGAGGCTCCCACCTCTCATGCACAGTTAGGTGTTGAGCAGCACCCCCAAGCCTTAAAATAGATAACAAAAGTAAAAGTACAAGGAGGGGGACATAAAACCTTACCTCCGATCCTATGTTGGTTGATAAGTCGGCTAACCTACTAAGGTCGGCTAACTCATCCCCGATACAAAAAGGGCTAACTATAATTAGAAAGCAGTAAACCTATGAGAGGACTCCTCCCAGTGCAAATCGACTAAAAAGCATAAATGAGGGAGACTCTCCCCTTCCATGAGAAAACAAGAAAGTAACCTACACTAGTCCTATTCAAATATGCTACGAATCAGACATAGCTACATTGAAGAAGAACAAGTATACGAAACTTCTATCTCTCATGGGATGGGAAAATTCTTTTTATCTTTGCCCTTTTTAGTCTTGTCGTACCAAGTAAATCCAAAGGAACTATGTAACCCATCAAGAACCTGATAATCAGCTAAGAAGGGTGAAAGGAGGAGAAGTATATGGAATTGGAGCATTCAGCAGCCTTGGTATTTTTGATGAAAGAGGTGCTCCAAGAAGCTTGGAAGCAAGGGGGCTGCTGCAGGTGTGAGTCCCCTGCATTCATGGTTGTTGCCTCCTTTTGTTTGAAGCTTTGTGACCCTGCACAAGTAATCAACCAAGCAAGGATCTCCAATAATATTGTTACTAGTAGTGACTGCAGCATGTTGCATCTCAGCCATATAGCTGTTGGTGCTGTGATGTAGCTTCTACACATAGAGACATACAACAGAAAACAAAAATAGAATTGAAGATTCATTTTTGATGTCTGCTGGATGGATTTCCATATGTTCGGAGTTGTCTTGCTGATCTGGAATGGTGTTTCTGTAGGCTCTGGTATGTGTGGATGTTGTCTCCCTTTGTCTGAGACTTTGTGTACCTTATGTGCCTGTACATAACAATTAGAAGAGCAGGGAGCTTCAAGAGTTTTGGGGTGCAATGGATCTGTTGCAGGTGTTGCAGTCAAGGAATTAGTATGGGTGGAGAGTTGATGTGTTGGTGAGGTCCTATCTTGGAAGGCTGCTGTCTCTATGTTGATGCCTTTTATTTGCCAAGGTGACCCATTAGCTGTTGTACCTACTCAAAAACCATCAAAGGAAAACAACCAGCCAACAAGACAGAAAAACCAGGATGGGCCTATAGCAGTCTTGTTGTTAATGCATGTTGATGTATCACTCCAGTAACCTACAATAATACAACAAACAAACAAAAGCAAGAAAGAACTTGCACAAGCTAGCAAAATAGAAAGGACCTCTAAGAGTGTTTTGGAGCCTGTTTGCTTTTTCAAGGTCGCTCGCCTAACGTCTACAATTATCCGATTGAGCTGAAACTCTTTGAGACTTGCAAAAACATGCTTTTCTTTTGTCCTGCAAGATTTTGAGGCATTTTGCACAAGTTGGAGTTTCCAAATAGCAAATTGCTCCCTCTGTAGGCTTAAGACAGCTAACTTTTTCAAGGTCGCTCGCCTAACGTCTCCAATTATCCGTTTGAGATGAGACTTCTTGGGCCTTGCCCCTATAGTATTTTCTGCAATCCTGCAAGCTTTGGAGGCCTTGGTGCAGGTCCACATGATCCCAATCACCCTGCACATCATACCATGCTGTGGCTTGGTCATAGGCTGCTGCAGGTCCTTGGGTAGCTCCATGTTACTTCCATAGTAGAGGGGGTTAAGATGCTTGTTGTTGCTAGCTACTCCCAAGAGGAGACCCTTCCTTGTGATCAGGATCATCTCTTAAGAGTACCTGCACAAGATAGACAAACTAAAGGAGAAATCCCATTGCTGATTCCTGTGCTGCATCTCTACAGCATTCTTATGTTGTTGTTGCTGCATCTCTGTAATGTAGTTGATGCTGCTGTAGCATCTACATGTGATGTTGTTGAGCTGTTACAGGTATAAAGGTAGTTGTTGGTGCAGGCAATCCAATCTTAGATGCTGCAATTCCAACACAAGGCTCAAAGTTGCAGGATACTTCCAAGAGTGCTGTACAGCAGAAACATTGGAAGTACAATTGCTGTTGGTGTGTCTCCTCTTGTTGTTACTGTTGTTAAAGCATTCCAGGTTCTGTATTGTGGTGTATCTGCACAAACCAACAAATAAAAATAAGAAAGAACTTGCACAAGCTAACAAAAGGGAAAGGACCTCCAAGAGTGCTTTGAAGCCGGCTAACTTTTTCAAGGTCGCTCGACTAACGTCTCCAATTGTCCGTTTGAGTTCAAACTTCTTGGGCTCTGCAAATACAGTATTTTCTGTAATCCTGCAACTTTTGGAGGCCTTTTCCACAAGCTGGAAGTTCTAATTTGTGAAATGCTCCATCTTGCGACTTAAGTCGGCTAACTTTTTCAAGGTCACTCGACTAACGTCTCCAATTATCCTTTTGAGCTGAAACTTCTTGGGTTCTGCAAGAGTTGTATTTGCTATAATCCTGCACAATCTGGAGTCATTTTGGTGTAGCATGGTGTATTTGTTGAAGGTTGCTGGTTGCTTCTGGTCTCTGTTGCTGTTGCTGAGTGGCTGTTGTTGTTGATCAGTTGCAGTCACTGTTGTTGCTGTATTGTGGCATATGCAAGTGATAACTACTCTAGCTCTTACTTCTAGCAGTATGTTCTTAGTTCTACTGAAGCAGTAAACAAGGGAGACTCTCCCCTTACAATGGGAAATAACTAGATGGAAGAAGAGATTAATTAGTGTATAATTTTGGAAAGAAAAAAATCCTCTCAAACCCTAGTAATCATTATCTCAAAGAAGGGCATTTTAGTCACAAAAACGAAATGGGGTGGGACCCACCTCCGGACCTCGAAAAATTTCGTTCGAAAGATGGAATCGTAGATTCCGTCGATACGAACACAACGAAAGTTATCTCACTCTCAGATTCCATCTATAGCTCCTCAAATTTGCAAAAGACTGAAGTGATCACTGTTCATTGTTCGAGTGAGGAGCTGCTGCAAGCTGAAAAAATCATATCCTTGAGAAATCGGGGATTGCTAAAGATTATAAACAATATTGGAGATGATTCTTCATCCCATATGCCAAGCACAGTACAAAGTTCACAAAAAAATTTAGTCCCAATTGAGAAAAATGCAGAGGCGCATCAGCTCAGCATCGCCGCCAATGCGCCACCACTGCGCCTTCAATTTCCAGCCACCTCCGGCGATATTCTAGCCCTCGCACCATCTGGACTTTGTTCGCAAGGACAAGGCGCCCCGATAGGAACAAAAACCTCTGGCGAAATCAACTCCGGCGAACAAATTGTAGTCGACGCAGGAGCTACGGCAAGCCAAAACGCACAAGATGAATGCCAAAATGTTCCTCAAGCTGTTTTCAATCTCCTCAGTCATGAGAGCCATCTCGAATCACTGCCACACTCTTCGAATGTATCCTTGAGCTCTGACAACAATGGAGTCGCCGGAGCTCCGGCCAGCCAATTCAGCCAAGACCAATACCAAAAGGTGAGTAACAGTGTGGAGAAGATTTCTAACTATAACACATGTCTCAAATCTATACAAACAAGTTCAAATTCAAAAAGTCGTCAAGACGACTTTGGTGGTGCCGGAGCTCCGGCGAACCAATTGGCAAGAGACCAATACCAAAAGACTCATCAAGGAGTCATGAAGCTTCCAAGCTATATAGAGTGTCTCGAATCACCATCAACAAGCTCAAATTCAAAAAGTCGTCAAGACTTGCATCTCCCTGAAGAACACTGTAACAGTGTTGTTCGAGCTGAAGCTGTGGCTGGTGTATTGGATCATGTTCAAAATGACCAACAAGGAAATAGAATGCTAATATTGGAAGGCATTGAAGAAAATGGTCATGCCCCAAAAGAAATTTCGAAGGGGAACTTCACTGATAAGCAATGGAACAGTGCTCTTGCTGTGGCTCATCCAGGTAAGTCTTCTAACTATTTCAACCAATATCTAGTCAAAAGTGATGACCATATTAACAATGTTGTTCAAATGCATAGTGACACTGTCGAACCTCATGAACTTAGCTTGCTTGATAATAATGTACAAAAAGGAAATTTAGCTAATGTTGTTATTGTTAAGCCTACTAATTTGCATCTAGCTCTGACCAAGAATAATGAGGAAATTCAGAATGCTACTCACAATGGTGATACTGATCTTGTTGTTAAGCACAAGGAGCAGGGGAACATAATACTTGGTAATGTTGAAAAAAACAAACAACCTGACCAGTTGAACAGGGGGCTCAATGTGAAAACTCAACCTGTCCATAGACCTTATGTTCCTAATAGCAATCCTATGAAAGTGTCTAATAATTTTGATGCTATTAAATCTACTAACAAACCTGCTGCTCTGAATACTGGAAGCAACCTAGGTTCCAGAAACTCAAACCAACTTAGAGCTCCAAGTTTTAATATTCCAACTCCTAATAATCATGTGGTGCTTCCCAATACTAATTTACCTGCAAAACAAACCCAGCACCCCAATACTAATACTCCAACCCCTCCTAATCCTGTCATCCACCAAACTCTGGCTACTAAGTTGAGAGCCCAAGAAGCTATGAAAACAGACACTATTGATATTACACCTCCCAAAATTACCACAAAGCAAGGCTATCCAGCTGTAGTATTTACAGAAGAAGACTTCCTGGTGAAATTGGCTAGTGATTGTAAGTATACTCTAATAGGAAAATTCACAAATACTATGCCTAAGATGGAAACCATTAGAAAGGAATTCATCTTGCAAACAGAACTCAGAGGAGGAGTGAAACTTACCCATTTTAACTCTAGGCATCTGTACATAGACTTGGACAATGAGTATGATCACTCTACTGTTTGGTCCAAAGGAAGAATGTACATAAATGGCCAACTTATGAGACTCCAACTTTGGACCCCCACCTTCAAGCCTGAAGAAGAAACATCTCTAGTTCCTATATGGGCTATATTACCTGAATTACCTTGGCACTGTTATCGTCTTGCAGTGGTAACTCCATTACTATCCCCAATTGGAAAGGTGTTGTTCTTGGATTTGGCAACCTACAAGAAAACAAGGGGTAGTGTTGCAAAAGTCAAAGTACAAATTGACCTTACAAAACAAAGACCACAACATGTATGGATGGGGTATGGTGAGGATGAAAATGGAGCAGGAAGGTGGCAGTCTATCCAATATGAGGGGGTGCCAGATTACTGTCAACACTGCAAACATCAAGGTCACACCATTCATGTTTGTACTGTGAAAAGAAGGGATGAAGATAATAAGAAAAAACAAGTTCAAGAAGAAGAAGCAAGAAACAAAGATAAATCCAGCAATGAAAAGAACAAGGAACAACAGAACAAGGAGCTAAAACACCAAGAAGACAAACAAAATAAGGAACAACAAAACACTAGCAAAGCTGGAACTGAAAAAAGAGACCAAGAACATGCAGGTTGGCAAATTCAAAGGAGGAAAGGCAAAAAAGATGGACAACATAACCAACAACAACCACAACAGCATAAAACACAAGTATCCATGACAAAAGGGGAAAGTTCAGTACCATCCCAGCATATTATCAGCAGCAGCAAAGAAGGAAAATCTCAACAGCAGGCAGGTATGCTTAATAACTCTAACTTTAATACTTGTAATATCCAAACTTGTAATGTAGACTCTGGAGTCCAGAGCCTACTCCCCATTCCCCATACAGTATTGGATCCCAGCCCCCATAATCCCATACAGCAGGTATTACATGTTAATGAAGAGAGCAGACCTGCAGACAAACAAAAAGAGCAAAATATTACTGCCAGGTGTGCACCAAATACTGGTTTGAATAATGTGGAAAGCAACAAAGCCAATGGAAAAATCCCAGGTATTGACTTAATGCTCCCACAACCCCATGGCTCCCCCAATTACTTTAATATCTTAAATAGTATTAATGTTGTGGCTGAAGAAGTCTGTGGAGGTCAGGTTGGAGGAATACAGGAGCAAATCACTAATCTGCAGGAAGGGGAAACCAAGGGGAGGGAAAATCTATTGGTTGACCATAGGAAAGACCCTAGAGCCCCTGCCACCACTATTCCAGCAGAGATAAGGTCCAACATGCAATTGCAACAAGATGATGGTCAACAGCTTTCAGAGGACAGTGATAAGGGAGGTGTTGAATTTCCAAAAAATAGTGAACAAAATACAGGTGCAGTGATTCAGCTACTGAACAATAAATATACTCTTTCTTTGAGTAAAAAGAAGAGAGAGGCACTGAAGAAAAAGATAGGAAAAAAAAGTAAAAAATCTCTGTCTGAAAAGACACAACACAGAGCAGGGATTTATGCTTCACCTCTTCAAATTCAATCCAGCTCTACTGAATTGTATGTGCTTAATAAGAGAGCCATATCAGATGACTTGGAGGATGAATATAGACCTATTCAATCTGAAGATGAAGAGGACCTAGATCAAAAGGAACAAACTCATGATGAGGATGAGGAAACTAGTGCCTCTCCCATTAGAGCACTGGATGATATCACAGATTCTACAACTCAGGATGAAGTGTTGCAAGTCACTGAGAAGCAGGGTTTATCACCCAGGGGTCAGCAAGCAAAGAAGAAGAAGAAAAAACAGAAACAAGACATCTCCACCAGTTCAGATAATGCTACTTGTAAGAGTGGCATCAACACAAGGTCCAAATCCCTGAAACTTTGATGATGAATACAATATGCTGGAATGCAAGGAGTATTGATACTCAAGGTGCCTTGGATAGACTCCAAAAACTCAAGGATTATCACAATTTAACTATGCTGGCAATCCTGGAACCATTTGCTAATCAATCACATCTTAACCACTACAGAATTCAGCTGAGAATGGACAGTGCCATTCATAATCCCAATAACAAGATTTGGTTGTTTTGGACTAAGGATGTGGACTGCACTATTGTAGACCAAGATGAACAACAGTGTACTTGTGAAATCAAACATGTGGCTAATCCTAATTCTCATATTATTACATTTGTTTATGCCAAGTGTAAGGATTACCTGAGAAGAACTCTTTGGGATAAAATGCTGCAGTATGCTGACACAGACAAGCCATGGTGCATTATGGGAGACTTTAATGTGATCACTGATGTTGATGAAAAACTAGGAGGACAACCACACAACATGAACAAAAGCTTAGAGTTCATAAGTGTAATTGAGGCATGTGGTCTCACTGATCTGGGATTCCATGGGCAGAAATTTACATGGTGCAACAACAGGGACATGGAAGTTAGAATTTGGAAGAGACTGGACAGGGCCATGGTGAATGATAGGTGGTTAGAGATGATGCCCATGACTACTGTGGCTCATCTTGCTTCAACAGGTTCAGATCACTCCCCCCTATTACTTGAATGTAAGGAGACTCACAGTAATCCTATCAAATACTTCAAGTTCCTCAACTGTTGGGTGGATAATGAGACTTTCCAGTACACTGTTAGAGTCTGTTGGGAAAGACCAGTAGAGGGTAATCCAATGAGAATATTCCACTTGAAACTTAAGAGGGTGTCTAACACCCTTAGTAGCTGGTCAAGGCAACAGTATGGGGACATATATGAAGCTGTCAAAGAGTTTGAAGAGAAGGTAAAGCAAGCTGAAGTTGATCTCATCCAAGACAAGTCTGAGGATAACAAGATCAAGCTGAATCTTGTGAATGCTCAGTACATTAAATACTTAAAGACTGAACAATCCATCCTTAAACAAAAAACTAAGCTTCAGTGGTTTAAGGAGGGAGATGCCAATTCCAAGTACTTTCATGCTATTATTAGAGGAAGGAGAAGAAGATTATTCATCCATCAGATTACTGATGAACAGGATAATACTATTCAAGGTGATCAGAATATAGCTACTGCTGCATGTGACTACTTTGAGAAGATATTTACTGTTAAGGATGATGCTATCAATGAAGATATCCTCAGATGTATCCCCAAATCCATCACAGATAATCAAAACCAAGCTCTTAATGCTATGCCAACTAAAGAGGAGCTGAAAGAAGCTGTTTTTTCCCTCAGTGATGTATCTGCTGCAGGTCCAGATGGTTTTAATGGCAAGTTCTTCCAAACTTGCTGGGATATCATCAGTGAAGACTTATTCAATTTGGTGAAATACTTTTTTTGTGGGCATTCTATTCCCAAGTTCATCTCACATGCTTGTTTGGTTCTACTCCCAAAAGTAGATCATCCTAATAAGTTATCAGATTTCAGGCCTATATCACTAAGTAACTTCACCAATAAAGTTATTTCAAAGATCCTATGTCTCAGACTTGCTCCTATTCTTCCTCAACTGATCTCTGAAAATCAGTCAGGTTTTGTTAAGGGAAGAAGTATAGCTGAAAACATAATGTTGGCACAGGAAATCACTCATAGCATTAAAAAACCAAAGATGGGAGATAATGTTGTGATCAAATTAGACATGGCCAAAGCCTATGACAGGGTGTCCTGGTCATTTATATGTCTAGTCATGAGAAGGTTTGGATTTGGAGAAGGATTTATTGACATGGTTTGGAGACTTATGGCTAATAACTGGTATTCAGTTATTGTGAATGGAGGTAGGCATGGTTTCTTCCACTCTACAAGAGGCCTCAAACAGGGAGATCCATTATCCCCAGCCCTATTTATTTTAGGTGCTGAGGTACTATCAAGAATGCTCAATAATCTTCATCAACACCATTTGTACAAAGGTTTCCACATGGAGAAGAAAGGTCCATTGATTAATCATTTGAGCTTTGCTGATGATATAATCATTTTCACTTCAACATGTAGTAACTCTCTCAAGCTGATCATGAAGACACTGGAAGTGTATGAACAGACTTCAGGCCAGCTTATTAACACACAAAAGAGTCAGTGCATGATCCCTCTGAATACTGATCCTGAGATCACTGAAAGGGTCACTTCTACCACTGGTTTCAAAACAACTCATGGCCCTATTACCTACTTGGGTTGCCCCTTATATATTGGAGGTCAAAGGATCATATACTTTACTAGTATGGTGTCCAAAGTAACATCCAGAATTAGAGGATGGCATACCAAAATTCTCAGTTATGGGGGGAGAGCTGCTCTTGTGAAGTATGTGTTGCAGTCCCTCCCAATTCATCTCTTATCTGCTGTGATTCCAACTGCCACTACACTCAAACAAATAAAGTCCCTAATAGCAAAATTTTTTTGGGGATGGGACAAAGAAAAAAGAAAATACCATTGGGCATCATGGGAGACCCTCAGCTACCCAACAGATGAAGGAGGTGTTGGCATGAAAAATCTGAAAGATGTCTGCCTAGCAATGCAATATAAACAATGGTGGAATTTTAGGTCTAAGAAGACTCTATGGGGGAGCTTTCTGAGGGCCAAGTATTGCCAAAGGGCAAATCCAGTAATCAAGAAATGGGACACTGGTCAATCAATTATGTGGAAACACATGATGACAAACAAAGCTGAGATTGAGCCTCATATACAGTGGCACCTTAACTCAGGCTCTTGCAGCTTTTGGTGGGATGATTGGTTAGGAATTGGCCCCCTAGCTTATCACAAAGACTGTCTACCTAGACTTAACAATACCACTGTCTCCAAGTTCCTGAAGAATGGAGAATGGGATGAAGAGAAGGTGAGGCAACATGCACCACAGCATCTGATACAGAAGATTCTAAATGTTTCCTTCAAGTACCAACCTGACCTCCCAGATACAGCCTACTGGAAGCTGAATTCAGATGGAAACTTTACATGTGCTTCAGCTTGGAACCAAATCAGGCCTAAAAGGAACAAAACCATGACAGACAATAATATATGGCACAAGAATATACCCTTCAAAATATCCTTTCTTATCTGGAGAGCTCTCAGAAGCAAGTTGCCCACCAATGAAAATATTGAGCACTTTGGTCATGCAGCTGCTCAGTGTTCTTGTTGCTACAGGCCAGGATGGGATACTATAGATCACATTTTTATCTCTGGACACATGGCTAGTCACATATGGAAGTATTTTTCTGACTGTTGGGGTATACAACACAGCAGCAACCCAATGAGGAGCAATATGATGAAATGGTGGCTGGCTAAACCAAATAATGAAGTCCATAAACTATTATTGCAAGCTACTCCTATATTTATTTGTTGGAACTTATGGAAGAACAGGTGTGCTAGTAAATATGGTGGCAAAAAGTCTAGCAGTACTAGAGTGAAATTCTCAGTCATCAAAGAACTCTACATGCTGATCTTCACAGATTTCCCTTACATTAGTTGGCCAAATGACTGGAAGGAGCTAATAGCTATGGTGGAAAGATGCAGCCATGAAATGAAAATCATCCAAGTCAGTTGGCACAAACCAGCATACCATGTGGTTAAACTGAATACTGATGGAAGTGCCTTGGATAATCCTGGAAGAATTGGAGCTGGGGGTATCCTAAGAGATCATAAAGGAAACATCCTTTATGCATTTGCTGCACCACTTGGAATTGGTTCTAACAACCAAGCTGAGGTACAAGCTGCAGTCATAGGCATTACTTGGTGTATTCAACATGGCTACAGCAGGGTTCTACTGGAGGTTGATTCTGAATTACTTGTGAAATGGTTAAAACAAGAGATCACATCTCCCTGGAACATCAGGAAATACATCACAAACCTGCAGGAGATGATCATAATGCTGGATCTCTTTCAATGTAAGCACATCTATAGGGAGGCTAATTTTGTTGCTGATACACTCTCCAAGCATAGCCACAGTGTAGATAGCATGGCTCAATTCTACAGTGTTCAACAGCTTCCTAAGGAAACAAGAGGATATTACATCCTAGACAAGATGGGGATGCCAAATTTTAGGAGGACAAAACTGAAGAGGATCAAACAACCTCCTTGATTTGCATACCAATAATAGTAGTACAGAACTCCCTATGTATAAATTCATAGGTAGGAGTTTTGTAAAGGGGACAATCTCCCTTACTTATTGCATTCCTAGAGCAATCAACCTACCCCTAGAGGTAAGGATTAGAATAGATAGCTTCTTTTTTCTTTTCATTCTTGCTTGTGTAGGTATCAGTAGATTTGGAAAATGGGAACCAACAATTGCAAGCCAGGCAAGGAAAGCTGTAGTGATGCAGCACAGGAACCAGCAATGGGAATCAGCAATCAGGAACCAACTACAAGTAATTAGAATATTGCAGAATTGCTTGTATGTGTGTTTTTCTGTTGGTGGGTGCAGGTACCATAGGGAGCTGGTTCTGAGTACAACTAAGGGTCCTCTCTTGGGAGAAGCCTGCAACAACATGCAATTTAACCTCATTTACTATGGAAGTCACATGGAGCTACAAAAGAGTCTCCAGCAGCCTGTACACCTATCCTTCTTGTTTGGCTTCTTGTCACTTGTCTTTACAGGTTCAAAGTATCTCAACAAAAGAGAAGCAACAACCTGGCATGCTAGGACTTCACCAAATATTCAGCCTCTCACTAATGCTAACACCTTCCCTGCAACACCTGTAACTGAGATTCAGCAGGGTAAGATGTGCAGGGTGAGTTGCAGCAGGTGGACTTGTTCAATGCCCCCCAAACTTTGCAGGATGTTAGAATATATTATTTTGACAAGCCCCAAGAAGTTTCAGCCCAAACGGATAATTGGAGGCGTTAGGCGAGCGACATGGAAACATTCAGCTGCCTTAGGCCTAAAGAGAGGGTCTTTAGTAATTTGGACCCTCCAACTTGGGAAACAAGTCTTCAAACTTTTCAGGACTAAAGGAGAGGATACATATGCTAAATCCATAAAGTTTCAACCCAAATGGACAATTGGAGACGTTAGTCGAGCGACTTGGAAAATGATAACACTCTCCAAAGCTCTTACTGAGGTCCCTTCTTTATTGCTAGTCTGTGTACATTATTTTTTGTTTGGGCTTGTTTGTTGTATTATTGCAGGTGTCTGGAGTAATATATTAGCATTCTTCAACAACAAATACATAGACAAGAGCACAAAAACAACTTCCAAACACCCTGCAACCTCTAAGCTTCAGCAGGGCAGCAGGTGCAGGGTGTGGAGTAGCATGTGGACTTGTCCAATGCCCCCCAAACTTTGCAGGAAGTTAGAATATATTATTTTGACAAGCCCCAAGAAGTTTCAGCCCAAACGGATAAATGGAGGCGTTAGGCGAGCGACATGGAAACATTCAGCTGCCTTAAGCCTAAAGAGAGGGTCTTTAGTAATTTGGACCCTCCAACTTGGGAAACAAGTCTTCAAACTTTGCAGGACTAAAGGATAGGATATACATGCTAACTCCATAAAGTTTCAATTCAAATGGATAATTGGAGACGTTAGTCGAGCGGCTTGGAAAATGATAACACTCTCCAAAGCTCTTACTGAGGTCCCCTCTCTATTGATAGTCTGTGTATATTATGTTTTGTTTGGGCTTGTTTGTTGTATTATTGCAGGTGTCTGGAGCAATATATTAGCATTCTTCAACAACAAATACATAGACAAGAGCACAACAACATCTTCCAAACCCCCTGCAACCTCTAAGCCTCAGCAGGGCAGTAGGTGCAGGGTAGGGAGTAACTTGTGGACTTGTCCAAAGTCTCCCAAACTTTGCAGGATGGTAGCATATATATTTTTGATAAGGCCCAAGAAATTTCAGCCAAAACGGATAATTTTAGACGTTAGGCGAGCGAGCTTGAAACAATCAGCTGTCTTAAGCTTAAAAAGGAAGAAATTTGCTAAATGGAAGCTCCAACTTGGGAATCAAGCCTTCAAACTTTGCAAGGCTAAAGTAAAGAATATATATGCAAACCTCATGAAATTTCAGCTCAAACGGATAAGTGGAGACGTTAGTCGAGCGACATGGAAAATGCTAACAGGCTCCAAAATCCTATTTGAGATCCATTCCTCTCTACTAACCTGTATATGTCTATGCTTGTCTTTGGTTACTTGCTGTGTATTTGCAGGTTGTTGGAGACTTACACCAACATGCTTTAACATCAAAATCATAGAGGACAACATCTGCAGCAGCTCAACACCTGCAGCAGCCCAACACCTGCAACACCTGCAGCAGCTCAACACTTGTTTGCTTTGTTGCTTGTCTTTGGTTGACTTTCTTTGCTTAGAACCTATTTGGCACTGCTATGAGGGCTGCAGTAACCTTGGGCTTATATGGAGTAGCACACTTAGCTGGCCAACCACACTCTCTATTATCAACACACCCCAGCACCAACCTGCAGCAGACAAGGAACAAATCCAATCCACCTATGCCTTCTCTAATAACTCTAATAACACAACACTTGCAGCAGCTCCTTTCTTGCTGGTTCTTGTTTGTGGTGTAGATGCAGATGTCAGGATGAACTCATCAACATGTGTTTCCAACACCTACATAGAGCACAGCACAGATACAACCACCAAAACAAATACCTTCACTAAGAGGCCTACACAAGGACTATGCAGAGCAGCAACTTCCTTCTGGATTTTGTGGTTGTTTGGTTGCTTGTATTTGGCTGTTTGTCTTGTTGGTTGTGTTTGTCTATGCAGGTACCTCAGCTTCACCCCCCTCCAGGAGAATGCATTGATCTCCATGACCAGTCATTCTCAGCTTCACCAATGCAGCTGGCAGACTGCTAAAAGGACTGCAGTATCTTGGGGCTGCTTTGGAGCAGCACCCTCAGCTTGCCAAACACATTCTCCACTACTAACACACTCCAGCAACAACTCCATCAACCTGCAGCAGACAAGAAACATATACAAGTTTGTTGGTTTTGTTATTTTGTGCAGGTGCTCCAAGAGGCCTAACCACCTCAAAACAAAGACCAACAAGCAGCCTAGGGAACCTGCAGCCACCTGCAGATTGGCAGCCTTGGATGCATTCCATCAACAGCTGCAACAGCTCCACCAACTTGCAGCAGCCAAGGAACAAATACAAGCTAATGCTACAGCAGCTTGCACACCTCTTTGGTTGAATGTATTGTTGGTCTTGTTTGGCTGTGCAGGTACAGGTCTGCAGCAACCATACATTTGGACCACCATGCAGCTACTTCCTTCCTTTCAACCTCCATAGCTGGTAATCATGATGCTGATACAAAGGCACACTTCACCTGGATTTACTTGGTACGACAAGACTAAAAGGAGCAAAGATGAAAGGAATTTCCCATCCCATGCGAGATAGAAGTTTCGTATGCTTGTTCTTCTTCAATGTAGCTATGTCTGGTACGTAGCATAGTTGAATAGGACTAGTGTAGGTTACTTTTCTTTTTTCTCATGGAAGGGGAGAGTCTCCCTCATTTATGCTTTCATAGTTGAATTGTACCGGGAGGAGTCCTCTCACAGGTTTAATGCTTTCTAGTTATAGTTAGTTTCTTTTTTGTATCGGGGATGAGTTAGCCGACCTTAATAGGTTAGCCGACTTATGAACCACCATAGGATCGGAGGTAAGGTTTATGTCCCCCTCCTTGTATTTTTATTTTGATTATTTATGTTAAGGCTTGGGGGTGTTGCTTAACCCCTGACTGTGCACGAGAGGTGGGAGCCTCGTGTAGGGTCTGTTCCCGTAAAAAAAAAAAAAAAAAAAAAAACTAGATGGAAGAAGAAGAAATAAAACAGAATACTCATAAAAAGTCCATTACACATTGAGAATGAGATCAGTCAAGAGGATAGTTTGATCCTTTTCAGAGTTTTCCTTCTGAAACTTGTCATTCCTAGCTTGTCCATCTTGATGTAGCCTTTTGTTTCATATGGTAGCTGCTGGAGATTATAGAAGTGTTGTGTATCATTGAACATTTGGCTGCGTTTTGCAAAGGTATCTGCAGGATGGTTTGCTTCTCTGAAAATATGTTTGCACTGAAAGAGTTCCAAATGTTGGACCAAGGACTGTATCTTTGTAACATATCTATGAATGCTCCAAGGTGGATTGAGGACTTATTTCAGCCACTTAGTCAATAATTCAGAGTCCACTTCCAATATCAGTCTATTATATCCATGTTGAAGGCACCAATTGAGGCCAATAATTGCTGCCTGCACCTCTGCTTGGTTATTAGTACCCATTCCCAATGGAGTTGCAAAGGCATATATTAAGTTACCATTGTGGTCTCTTAATATTCCCCCTACTCCAATTTTCCCAGGGTTGTCCAATGCACTCCCATCAGTATTCAATTTCACAATGGGAGATGGAGGTCTGACCCACATAACTTTGGTCACTGTCATATCTTGTTGACACTGTTCTATCGTAGGAACCAGTTCCTTCCAGCTCTATAGCCACTTAATGTAGGGGTAAGCAGTGTGTATCAGCATGTATAGGTCCTTGACTATGGAGAATTTAACTATAGTAGTACTAGATTTATTTTCTCCATATTTACTTGCACATCTATTCTTCCATATATGCCAACAAACAAAGATAGGAGTGGCTTGCAACATGAGTTTATAAACCTCATTATTGGCCTTGGCAGTCCACCACTTCATCAGGATGCTTCTCAGTAGGGAGGTCCCTTGTATTATCCCCCATGAGCTAGAGAATTGTTGCCAAATATGTTTGGCAAAGTTTCCAAAGGAAAATATGTGATCTACATTATCCAATCCTGGTCTGTAACAACAAGAACATGCTGCTGGTGCTGCTCCAAACTGGACAAGTTTATCATTAAAGGGGAGTTTCTATCTCACAGCTCTCCATAGTAAGAAAGATACTTTGAAGGGAATGTTAGCGTGCCAAGTGCATCTATTAATCAGGGTCTTTGCTCTTTTCTTCCTAACTATTTCCCAAGCTGATTTAGAAGTGAAGTTACCATGTGGAGTCAACTTCCAGCAAGCTTGATCAGCTGTGTTAGAATGATGGTCTACCTCAGTACTTAGTATCTGCTGCACCAGTTGAGAAGGGGCATATTTTCTGATTTTCTGCACATTCCACTCCCCATTCTCCATGTAATCAGATACTCTACTATTATTGAGTCTAGGTAGATGGTTGTTATGATAAGCTAGGGGGCCAATACCCAGCCAATCATCCCATCAGAAGCTGTATGTACCAGATTAGAACGGAGAAAATAGCGTTATAAACTTATTTGTTGTTTTGTTGAGATTTATGGATTAAGGGTTTTTAGGTGGATTAAATGAATGAAATTAGCTGAGTTATGATGTATAATAATTTTTGATATTATTTTTGATGTTGTTGATGAGTTGTTGTTTCTGAATTTGGATGAATAAAGTGTATGAAGATATCGTATACAAAGCATATACCGTACTATTTTGTGACGATATTTTAGAGCTGTTTGGTATGATATTTGTGGCTATTTTGCGATGATATTTTGGAAAATGTTTTGTAGTTGTTATAAACTATTTTTTGGGCTGAAATATCAGGGAATTGGCTGTAGTTGTTGTTATTTTTATACTATGGATACGCAAAAATAAATAGTGTATACAAGCATTGACATCTGAATGTATATTGGGCTGTTTTGGAAGTAACTTAAGGATGGATTTAATTCTAGTTTGATATAAAATTGTTGGTATTTTTGTTGTTGATATTTTAATTGGTGTTTGACTAAATTGGAATTTCAAGGATTATTAAGTTTGCAGGACAAATATTGCCCGATTTTTGTTAAGTTTCATTCGTACTTGGATTAGTTAGTAAATGGTGTGGATATATAATTGTGGCCTATGTCATCTTAATTTTAGACCCACGAGCTCAAGAAGTAGACGTTGGACATTTAGATAGAGTTCAAGGTATGTAAATCTACCTTTCTTTCTTTACGCATGAGGCATATGGAACAAATGGACGACGAATGTATAAATTGCAAAGAAGCTCCCATTCTTAGAGACACTAGGATGGCTAATATTCTTGATTCCCAGAACTTATATCATTATGTCTTGATACATGTATATGATTCCAGCCATCCTATTTTGGCATAATTCATATTTTGGTATAATTCATATTTTGGCATAATTCATATTTTGGTATAATTCATATTTTGGTATAATTTATAATGACATTTGAAGGGTACTTGAGATGACTACGGTCTTGATTTTCAAATAATGATTTATTTTGATTATTCTATTGAATCTCAGAGGATAATCTAATTGTATATGATTGCTCGTGATATTCCACTCGTGCATACTGTTATTGTATTATTCACCGAGTTTTGGCCCGGGTATGTTGTCATGTACAGTGTCACTACATTATTCACTGAGTCCCTCACTGGAGGGTCGGGTACGTGATATGATAATACGATATTATGATGATATGATTATGACACCTAATCCCATGATGGGCCGGGTACGGTATACGTGTACACAACTTTATTCACTGAGTCCCTTACTAGAGGGCCAAGTATGGTATATGATGATATGATTATGGCACCGAGTCCCATAATGGGTCGGGTATGGTATATGTTAATGATATGCATGATTTTGTTTCGTAAGGCACAGGTACAGTGATTCCTTGATTATCATACTTGTCTCTTGGAGTCCCTACTTCAGTTATGATCTTTCTTAATATATTTCTTGCTTTATTTACTCAGTACATATTTCGTACTGACCCCCTTTCTTTAGGGGGCTGCATTTCATGCCTGCAGGTACAGATACTTGGTTTGGTAGCCCTCCATTCTAGGACTTCTGCTGAGCTGTTTGGAGTGCTCCATTGTTCCGGAGCCTAAGTTATTTTGGTATTGATATTTTGATGTAAACTTATCTATGTATATCCAAGGGTACAGCGGGGCCCTGTTCCGTTATGTTTCGCTATGATATTCTTAGAGGTCTGTACATACATACCTGTGGGTTGCATATATAAGTTTTGCTCGGGTGTTTCTATATGATTTGATATAGATATCTCCGTATATAATAGAAGCCTTGTCGTCTTACGTAATGTATTGGTAACATAATGGTAGCCTTGTCGTCTTGTGTATTATATGATAATTTGGTTAACTGTGACTCCTCAAGAGATAGATTCATGATATGTGTCATTGTAAATCCTTAATGGCTTATTAAGCTTCCTATAGTTCTTGGTTTCAGTCTGACAATATGTAACAGGTATGTGTACAAGTGTCCATCTCGGGCACTAATCACGGCCTATGGGGTTGGGTCGTGATAATTGTATGGAGTCCCTTTATCCATTATTTTAGACAGAGGTACTCAATTCACTTCTCAGTTTTGGAAGTCGTTTTAGAAAGGTCTTAGTGCTCAGGTTTAAGCTCATCATATCTTTTCATCCGCAAATAGATGGTTAGTATAAATGAAACACTCAAACCTTGGAGGATACTTTGAGAGCTTATATGATCGACATTAAGGGTAATTAGGATAATCATTTACCTTTGATTGAGTTTGCTTGTCACAAAAGCTACCACTCCAACATTCAGATAGCTCTATTTGAGGCTGTATTGACCTCCAAGGTTATTTTTGTACTTTTGAATATTTTTACCATTCTACCCCTCTCTCCCTCGTAGCTTCTTTATATCCCTTGTGTGATTTGGGATGGGTGGCACTCTCCTTGAGGTGGTTGGGTGACCTTGGTGCGAGTTTTTCTCTTTTCAGATGTTTAAAGTGAAAAGAGTTGACTTTAGTCAACATATGGAGATTCAGTCGTCGTATGGAAATTCAAACAGTTTAATCAACTCCGAAAGGTCTATTTTGGTCTAGAAAGGAAGTTGGCTCAGGTTTTAAAGTCTTCATTTTTAGTTTGTGTGATTTTTTTCGTTTTAACTTTAAAGTTTTGGCATAGTTTTACTTTGGTCAATATTTTGGGTAAACGCACTCGGATGAAAATTATGTCGGTATGGTTAGCTCTAGAACGCTGAGCTTGTTCGACCTTTGGTTTGATTCCCAAGGTGCTTGCAATGAATTTTTGTCCTTTTGGGTGCTATAAGTATTTTCTATATAAGTGTTGACTTTGGTTAACATTCTAATGAGACGGACTTCGTTAGTTATTTCATCGATTCTATTGAGTTTGAAATGTCATTTTCAATAGGGTATCATGGTTTGTTTGCATCAATGGGGTTCTGAATGAGTTTTGAGCTCCCATCGAGGAACTTTTTCCCCTTAGTGAGCTGCTGGTGTTCAGCTGCTGGTGCAACTAAACTTTCTTCTCCATCCTCAGCGTTTGCATGAGGAGCTCCGCATTCGCGGAGTTCACTGGGTCATTTACCTGCATTCGCAGAGCTAGCCTTCATATTCGCGAAGGCCAAAATGGCTGGCATCAGTGAGGTTAAAGACCCGTTTTCATCCTTCCCAATTTCATTTCCAACATATACACAACTCAATTTTGGGAGCAGGAGCTTCTTTGGGTAAAATTTGATAATTCTTATTCCATTGCATTGGAAACTCTTACGGGGACATTCCAAAACCCTTCCTCATCCTAAATCCTAATAAGTCCCGCATAGTTTCATCATTTTCTTCCATTTTTTACCATCTTAGAGCTTGAATATTGTGGGGATTATTTGAGCCTTTTTGGTGCTCGAATTGTGCCCATTTTGGGGGCACAAGTTCCTTACGCTATTTGGGACCTTGTGACGGAGTTGGTTTATCAATTTCGTTCACAGGTTCCAATGTTGAATTTTGAACCAATTTTGATTTTATTTTTAATTGTGGTAAAATGGGTATCGTTGGCTTTGTTTTGATGGTGTTTTAATTTTGTTCTCACTTCTGCATCTTTTGATACAGCTCCCAGTTTGAGTCACCCACGGCGAGCTCCTGATCATCTATAGCTATGCCAGATCTGGATAGTGGTAAGCTCGCGGCATTCAAAGATTTGCTACTTTTTTTGTTTTGTACTGACCTACATTTGTATTTTTAGATAGTTAGTTTTGTATTGTATATATATTGTTAGCTTTTGTACTTATCAGCTCCTGTATAGGTGACACCAGGTCCGGGGATTGGACATCATTTCTTCATTTCAATCACTTTCGGGCCTTTTTATATCGTACTTACATATCTATACCATGGCTCGATCTCTTTGTTATATTATTTTTGCTTCTACCCTCTTATGTTATTACTTATTTATTAAATTGATGTCCGACTTCCGCATTGTAGGTTGGGTTTGGGTTGCCTACCAGGGGTATTGGTAGGCACCATCATGGCCCAAGTTTGGGTCGTGACATAGGTGCTCTATGGTAGGAGGTGTAGGTCTCCTATAGAGTTGTTTGAAGTTGGAGAAATGGCTTCCAAAGGGCTTGGGTCAATTCATGAGTCTGTGAATAAAGTTTGACTTATTAGATGTAGGTTAAGAATGGCTAAGAGTCGATAAAAATCTTACGTAGATGTGAGGAGAAGAGAGGTTGAGTTTGTTGATGGTGATTAGGTATATCTAAAGATTTTGCCCATGAAGGGCTGATGAGGTTTGGTAATAAAGGAAAGTCTATTCCCCATTATGTAGGTCCTTACCATATTGTGAGGCATTTCGGTAATATGGCCTATGAGTTGGATTACCCCGCAGAGCTAGCACCAGCCCATCTAGTATTTCATATGTCCTTATTGAAGAAGTGCATTGGTGATCCGACTTCAGTTGTGCCTTTAGATAATGTTGATGTGAAGGATAGTCTCTCTTACGAATAGGTCCCTGTTGAGATTCTTGACCGTCAGGTTCATTAATTAAGAAATAAGGAAGTCGCTTCAGTAAAAGTCCTTTGGAGGAATCAATTAGTTGAGGGGTCTACTTTGCAAGAAAAAATATATATGATGGTCAAGTTCTCCCACCTCTTTCCTTCCAGTTTAGTTTCAGCGAGGGGTAATAGCCCATTTATAGTACTCTATTCAGATTCGTACCTTTCAATTTTTCCCATGTCTAAGTATAAATGCATCATAAAATCAGATCCGTCTTCATGTATCAGTTTGGAGTCAGTCACTCCATCAATTTTTAGTATTTAGTATTCAGCTTTGGGATTGAAGACCTTTCCCTACTCTTTTCATCTTAGTTAGACTCCATTTGAGGATGAATGTACCCAAGGGGGATATTGTAACACCCAAAAGTTATAAAGTCAATATTAAACCTTGAAAGTTCAGAAAATTAAAGTCTGCATATTTTTGGAATTTATGAGCAGTATCAACAGACCATAAATGAAACCACGGGCGTAGATAAAGCTCGTAGATGAACTTCAGAAATAGGAAAAGTTGGTATGAATTTTTATGAGTCAAGTTTATACTTTGTAAACCCTTTTATGGGTCATAGACCTGAGTCTTAGATCAACTTCAGAGACATGTAATTTCATCTGAATGGGACGGGCTAAGTCTATGGGTCGTAAACCCATTTACAGATCGTAGATTAGGCTCGTAAAGCAAGTCCTAAAAAAGATTTTCCTATGAGAACTATAGATGGCTTTTACGGATCTTAAAGTGAACCACAAACTATGGTTGGGTCTCGTGGTGTGAACTTCAGAAACTCAAATTTTATTCTAATTTCTATAAACGGGGATTTATGTTTCATAAATGGAACTATGGACCATAGATAGCCTCGTAGAACCTGTCAAACTCAGTTTTCAATTAGGGTTATTTTGGTCTTTTGTCACTATTTTAATCCCTAAATTATATCAGTTTAACCTATTCTAAGTGGGATTAAAGGAGATTAGTCAATAAAAACCCTCCATTTTCATGCATAACCCACAAATTCAGAATTATTACTATCAAGATTTCTTTCAAGCAACGAACCATAGCTCAAGTCTCTCATCCAAGAATTCAAGCCAGTATCTTCATTCTAGGTAAGTGGAATTACATCAATGGGTATCTTTTCACCTATTGAGTCCCAAAGAAACCCCTGCTTTTCAATTTATGATTTCTACAAAACCTAGGGTTTTATAATTACATGAATTTTCAATGAAATTCTGTTCTTCTTCATGAATAGCCTTTGTTAGCATATTTTTACTTATAATTATGCACTTTAAATAGAATTTTAATAAACTATCAGAATATAACATATTTTTGTCTCACACTTATGTTCTTTCATATGCATATTTCAGATTATCAAATTTCATGATTTAAGATGCTTTGGATAAAGTGTCTCCCAAATATTATCAGTTTTACTAAAATGCATGAGCTACTCAGTTATTATCAATTTATCATCATGTGTCAGTATTATCAGACTATTATGTCTTTTGTTAATTGCATGTTTTCATTGGGATTTTTACTTAGCACCGAGCTGACGTAGAGATGAAGGTTCACCCATTAGTTGAGGACTGAGACCTTTAGTAGCAATTCTGATATTCCAGAACTACGTGCCAGCTTAAGATCATAAGGATCACCCGTTAGTTGAGGATTGGTTCCTTAGTTTTTAACAGACATTAGCTTAGATGTACCACATTAGCTCAGATCAAACTTTATACCCTAGAAAGGTATATTGGGCCTTTTTTATGGAGATTATACATCAAACTTGATGTAGTAGCATACATAGTTATATATCGGTTTATAGTATCTCCCACAGTTCAGTGTCAATTGTTGCTTGACCTTGTATTCATTTATTTAGACTTTCAGTATGTTTTTAGTTGCACGTTTACTACTTGGTCCTTGCATCATTTCATGTTATTCAGTATAGTGCTTCAGATTCAGCTATTATATTTATCATGCATATCCTACATACTCAATATATTGAAAGTACTAACTGCATACTTTCTGCGTATATTATTTAATAATATAGGTTCGGACATTCAGCATTTAGGTCGCGGTTAGTACGACTCTCGATTAGCATAGTAGCACTTTTGGTGAGTCTTTATCAATAGAGGACAACCTCTATAGTTGTTTCAGTACTATGACATGTCATGTTTGATGAGTTTAAGGTATATATAATTTAATTACTATTAGTATTTTTTTGCATTAGCTATTCATAATATATTATTTGACACTACTCACTTCATTTGCGGACATTGTGTACTTGGATTCTAAATTACAATCAGAAAATTTCCACAACTTTCGAGAAGAAAGTCAATGTCAAAATATTCAACTAGTTTAGGAATACACGAAGAAAGAAAAAGAAGCCTAATTGAATTCTACCTCATATTTATGAGGAACTTCTGACTAATTTGAGAATTTAAAATTTAAACCTAAGTATGAAGAAGCTAAGAAGGACAGGAGAGAAGGAAAAGATAGGTCATTGCACACTAGGGGTACAAAGAGCGAAAGGTCTATATCTAGAAATTGGTAAGTGATATTTTTTACTTTATATGTTTAAAGTTAATTTAAAATAAAAAGAGTGACTTTGATTACATTTTCTTTGGATGCCAAAAATTTGAGGCATACATCAACTCAAAATGAGTTTGTTTAGGCTACACATTTAAAAATAAAAGAAGAATGAGATAGATATGGATGCATGGGTCGAGGCTAAGGCTCAATAAGGCTATATAAGTTTTAAATACTTTAATACAAAGTAATAATATGACTCTTCATAAATATAGTAACTTTTATCTTTATTTATGCAGACTATTTATCAACGACGCTTGTCGGAGTACAATCAGACTCAACAAGACCTAGATGAGCCAACCCAACCTTCAATGGATGTGGCAAATAAAATGTGGACTTTATATGCAGTGAGGGAGGGTCTAAAGGAGAGAGTCTATGGCCTAGGCTTTAGGAATTCAATACAAGATTCAATTAGTAGTGGATGGTGTTGGCACTCATGGCAGACCGAGATAGTTGAAATTGTTCAAATTGTTACTACAACACAATAACTCAATAAACATACTCATACATTGGCAGAGGCTAAGGCCAAATAGATTGCTCAAAATAGCACCATGTGTAGTCCGTCGAGGCACCGAAGGCACACGAGAATAGCCAGATTGGAAGAGCCTCGTGTGGTGTACCACGTTCTCTCACCTAACTTGATGAAGATGATTCATAAGACAATACTAGTAGTGAGTGGAGTATGTAGACAGTACCCCTTAAGATTCTTGTTATATTTGAACTTTTTTTTGTTATATTTGAACATTATTTTGAAACATTGTCTATATATATATATATATGAAGTTTTTGAATTTTGGTAGATTTTGTGGATCTTTTTGGTGGACCTTTTATATTAAAATAGTTTTATTAGATATTAAGTATGTTGTTGATGTTGTAGCTCATTTTGAATTGATTTGACAGCAAATAGTGTTGGTTAATAGTTGTATATCAAATTGCATTTTATTTTGACAAGTGAAAGCAGAAATTACAGGTTTCTACATCTGATTAATTTTTTCAGAAAATCAACAGACAAGGTTGATTTGTCTATCATTTTTTTGGGAAAAACAACATGAAGAAACCCCTAGATAAACGACATGGTCCATACGTTTGTTCTAGAAAATAAAGAACAAACCGATAGACAAAATGGATTGCTTAGGTTTCTTTATCTTACAGTTTTCCATAAAACTAATGGATAGACCAATCATGTCCATTAACTTTGCTTTTTCATGTCAGGTGATGATTAAAAAATAAAAATAGAGTAAAAACTAAAGATGACGAACAAGATTGGGATAAAATGACATCATCCATTGGTATCAACAAGTGATGAGCCAAAAATTGTTGAGTGTAAGTGCATCAATTTTCACCTAGATTTGTTCAATTAACCAATGGACAGTGTTGATTTTAGTCCTCAATTTTAGGTATTTTTTAGTAGTGTATTTCTCTCTCACCTGAATCCACTCGCTCTCACTCTCCATTTGTTTTTGCTTCTCTCACTCAGTCGCTCCCTCTTCTCTTCCTCTCTCGGTTCTCTCTCCATCTCTCACCCCCCCTCTTTCTCTGTATTTTTTTATTTCACTATATTACACTCCATAGTAGAGAAGTACAATTCATTCACATCACTTCTCTCTCCCAATCTCGCTCGCCTCTTGTAACAACCCCTAAAATATTGTTTATCGGTATTTCAATTCCCGACGAAAATAATACAGCCTCTGTAATTTGGGCATAACTTTTCATAGGTTGGTCCAAATTAGGTGATTCAAATTTCTGGATAACCAAAACATCCTTACCTACAACTTTAATGGGGAACATATCTTAATATTCAGAGTATAATTAGGTCAAATAAATTAATCTTTGCAAGATATAGTACTGTGACGGAATTGAGTATTTATAGAAGAAAATTCATATCTCACTATAGGTTGCTCCAAATTGGTTGATTCTTGAACGATATGAAACTATACTTCCATATATACAATTCTTATGAAGACACCAAATCCTAATAAGGAATTAATCTTAATCAAACGCAGCTCCGAAAAAGAGTATTCTGTTAAAAAGAACTCATCTTACCTACCATGGAAAGATCTAGATACATTTGACATCACTCATGACATAAATTGTCCTCCATTTAACATCATCCATGACATCAATATATTCCATTAAATTTTCAGATTTTTCTTTATAATTATTTTATTTATTGTTAGGTCCCTCTTTCCCATCTATAAATACCCACCTTATTTTCTCATTTTATTCATCAAGCTTTCTTAAGCAACTCTTCTCTCTATATACTTCTTCTCAAATATAGTTTTAGTTTTAGTAGTATAAAAATACTACTCCGGTGATTCTTATACTCCGGGTAGTACACAAAATGCTCCGGCGAGAAGAAAAGGCTAGGGGTCCAAAAGTATTCTAATTCAGAGTAAAGTTTCGGATTTAAGGTATGTAAGGCTTTCATAGCATTGGATTGAGTTCATTCATGCGTCCAATATTTAAATTCATTATAATTGAGTTATATTTGAGTTTTATCCAAATCTTGAATTCTAAATGAATTAATTCTTCTTCTATTGAGTTTGATATATTTATGCATTAATATTATTGTTGTTATCTCTCATATTATTGGAATTATTGTTCATGGCTACTTTCCCATGAATCCTAATTGATTTGATGTTCATGAATATTTTTACATATTTTTTTGAGTAAAGATGTGGCTTTTTTATTATTTTCATTGATAAAAAGAAAGTTATATGAATTAATACTATATATGTATTTTATTGAGTTTTGAAAGAGCAAAAGAGTTGAGTTTGAATGAATTTGAGCAAATGATATTTTGAGCAAGATGTTTTGATGAGATGTAAATGATATTTTTAGAAGTATAATGATTGATGAACATGAAATGAGATGAGTTTGATGATTTAAATTAAAGTCCAATGAGACTAGATGATGAGTTTAATATGAGCACATATTTTGGGAGTAGTATTGAGCACCGAGTTGGGTAAGAGTTTAATTGACTCAAACCCCAGAACTACGTAGCCAGCGTAGGATGGAGGCTATGCCTCTTAAGTCCCAAAAAGAGGACTTTGATGAGTGGATCCAAGACGGTGATGTCCTTTACCCTGACAAGGTATTGGATGGATGTGGCAACGACATCGCTTTGTTGTATCATCGCTAGCTCATAAGTGATGGTTGTCGGTTAGAGAAACTCCCAACTGAGTAAGCATTGCTTATTACTATTATTTTTATATTTTAAACTTGCATTACATATTGATGTTGAGATAATGTTGAGTTTTGAGCTGAGTTTTCTCGAGAGGAGTTTATTGATATATGTCCTTACCTTCCTGCCATTTTACATACTCATACATTCCACGTACTGACGTCATTCTACCTGCATCATTTTATGATGCAGATACAGGTGTTAGAGATCCTCAACAAGCATTTCGTTGAAGATCATTATTTTTCAGCTATTTGGTGAGTCCTTCTTGTATTCGGAGGAACTCTTTATCCTTTAATTATTGTTGAGTATTATATTTCTTTTAAGGTAGCCATGGACATGTCATTGGCACCATCTAAGAGTATTAGAGGCTTCATAGACAGAGTTTGATGATGTAATACGAGTAGTTCTCCTTAGAAACTACTTCTTCTAAGAATTATCTATTTTTCCTTTGATTATCACAAGCCCACATTAGTATTCTTAAGTCTTCCGCTGATGAACAAATGAGTAATGAGACCAAGTGATTCTCTCGAAAGCCAGAGATGGTTTCTGAGTGCCGGCCACGCCTAGGGTACTCTCTCGGGGCGTGACAAACTTGGTATCAGAGGACAAAGTTCAAGAGTCCTAGGGTGTCTATGAAGCCATGTCTAGTAGAGTCTTGTTTATGGGTGTATAGTGCACCACACTTATAATCAGGAAGTTATAGGACATTAAGAATTATTTCACTTCTTTCATAATCTGAGTTCGTGCGATAGAGTTTAACTCTATAAAAGCTTTCTTTCTAATTTGTGCGTTTACACATTTTAGACATGCCTCCTAAACATTCAGCTAGTCAGAGGAACGCTGCCAGCACTGAGGTTCCACAGTAAGTGATGCCTCCACGGAGAACTAAGGGCCGACCTGCAAGTTCTACAGAGGTACCCCAAGTACCTACTGTTCAGACCATTCCTACTTCTGAGAAAGATTTTCGAGAAGCGATTGTTATGCTCACCCAGTTAGTGGCTGCTCGAAATAGTAGCCAGAGTTCACCAACTCCTAGCTCTAGTTATCAAGAGTCGTCTGCTTCCACGAGGATTAGAGATTTTCTGAGAATGAATCCGCCGGTCTTCACGGGTTCCAACATTGATGAAGACCCCTAAAATTTCATTGATGAGATGTGGAAGATACTAAAAGCGATGCATTCTACAGAGATCGATGGGGTTGAGTTGGTGTCTTATCAGCTCCAGGATGTGGCAAATGTCTGGTATAACCAGTGGGAAGAAAGTAGTGGTGAGGATGCAGAGCCTGCTCTTTGGGATGAGTTTGAAAGAGCATTTCTTGATAACTTCTTTCCCCAAGAGCTACGTGAAGCAAAAATTGAGGAGTTTGTGAACCTCAAGCAGGAGAGTATGACTGTGAATGAGTATAGTTTGAAGTTTATTCAGTTGTCCAAATATGCTCCAGAAATGATTCCTCATATGAGGTCTAAGATGAGGAAGTTTGTCTCTGGTCTAGGCAAACATGTAAAGAAAGAATGTAAGGCAATGCTAATGATTTATGATATGGATTTTTCTAGATTGATGGTGTATGCTTAGCAGGTTGAGGATGAAAAGAAAAAGGATCGAGAGGAACACCTAAGCAAGAAGGCTAAGTCTGCTAGGCATGAGAACGAGCAGAAGCAAGGGAAGGGTAACAAGTCTTTCTTTCAGAAAAGGTCTTCCAATTATGCACCTTCCCCAACAAATTCTTTCACACCTAATACTAGGTATGATCAGAGATCGCTAAGTCACTAAAACTTCCGATCCCAGGGTTCTCAGTCCCAATTAAGTGTGGCTCAAGGTTCTAAAAGAAAACCACCATGTGCTAGATATGGGAGGCTCCATTTGGGAGAGTGTCGTGTGGGCACCAATGCTTGCTACGGATGTGGAAAGATAGGTCACTTCCAGAATGAGTGTCCTTCAAAGAGACAGGGAGATGGAAGTAGTAGAGCTCAGTTTTCTTCTGCAGCTCCATAGAATAGAGGTAATCATAGAGGTGCAGCTTCAAGTGCAGGTGGGGGAACCAACCGTCTGTATGCTATGGGTAGTTACCAAGACCAAGAGAATGCACCCGATATTGTTACTAGTATGCTCTGAGTCCTTTCTTTTGATGTGTATGCATTACTTGATCTGGGTGCTACATTATCTTTTGTGACTCCTTACCTGGCTAGTAAATTTGAAATCCTTCCTGAGTGTCTTCTTGAGCCTTTCAGCGTGTCTACTTCTGTTGGTGAGTCTATCTTAGCTGAGAGGGTCTATAGAGATTGTACTGTGTCAATCTATCACAGGGATACCATGGCTGACTTAATTGAGTTAGACATGGTTGATTTTGATGTGATTCTTGGTATGGAATGACTTTATTCTTGTTATGCTTCAGTTGATTATAGGACCCGAATTGTCAAGTTTCAATCTCCAAATGAGCCTATCTTAGAGTGGAAAGGGAATTCTGTAGTGCCTAGGGGTAAATTTATTTCATACCTTAAGGCCAGAAAATTAATCTCTAAGGGATGTATATATCATATAGTCCGAGTCAAAAATATTAATTATCAGACTCCATCTCTTGAGTCAGTTCCCATTGTGAATGAGTTTCCTGAAGTCTTTCCTGAGGATCTACCCGGAATCCCTCCTGATAGAGAGATAGACTTTGGTATTGATGTCCTTCCTGATACACAACCTATCTCCATTCCTCCTTATAGGATGGCTCCTGCTGAGTTAAAAAAGTTGAAAGAACAACTGAAAGACCTCCTAGATAAGGGGTTTATTAGGACAAGTGTCTCACCTTGGGGCGCTCCTGTCTTATTCGTGCAAAAGAAAGATGGGTCCCTTAGAATGTGTATTGATTACCGACAACTAAACAAGGTCACCATAAAGAACAAGTATCCTTTCCCCAGAATAGATGATTTATTTGACCAACTTCAGGGTGCCACATGCTTCTCTAAGATAGACCTCAGATCAGGCTATCACCAGTTGAAAGTGAGAGAATATGACATCCTGAAGATGGCTTTTCAAACCCGCTATGGTCATTTTGAGTTTCTTGTTATGTCCTTTGGATTGACAAATGCCCCAGCAGTTTTTATGGACCTCATGAACCGGGTATTCAAGCCATACCTAGATACGTTTGTAATTGTCTTCATCGATGATATTTTGGTCTACTCTAGAAGTAAGAGTGAGCATGCTAATCACCTTAGGATTGTCCTTCAAACTCTTAAAGAGGAGGAGTTGTATGCTAAGTTTTCGAAGTGTGAGTTTTGGCTTGAGTCTGTAGCATTCCTAGGCCATATTATATCTGGTGATGGAATTCAAGTTGATACTCAAAAGATTGAGGCAGTTAAGAACTGGCCCCGACCCACCTCTCCAACCAACATAAGGAGTTTCTTAGGTTTGGCTGGTTACTACAGGAGGTTTGTTGAGGGATTTTCATCCATATCCTCACCATTGACTAAGCTGACTTAGAAGAAGGCTAAGTTTCAATGGTCTGATGCTTGTGAGAAAAGTTTTCAAGAGTTGAAAGCTAGATTGACTACTGCTCCAATACTATCCCTACCCAAAGGAACAGATGGTTTTGTAATCTATTGTGATGCTTCAAGAGTTGGGTTGGGATGTGTATTGATGCAGAAAGGAAAGGTCATTGCCTATGCCTCCAGGCAGCTTAAGACTCATGAGAGGAACTACCCCACTCATGACCTTGAGTTGGAAGTTGTGGTATTTTGTCTTAAAATCTGGCGTCACTATCTTTATGGTGTACATGTGGATGTGTTCACAGACCATAATAGCTTACAGTATGTATTCAGCCAGAAGGAGCTGAATTTGAGACAGAGGAGATGGATAGAGTTGCTCAAGGATTATGACATGAGCATTCTCTACCACCCACGTAAAGCAAATATAGTTGATGATACTCTTAGCAGGTTATCTATAGGGAGTACAACCCATGTGGAAGCAGAAAAGAAGGAGTTGGCAAAGGAAGTGTATAGACTTGCACATTTGGGAGTTCAACTTATTGACTCTAGTGAGGGTGGTGCAATAGTACGAAATGGAGCTGAATCATCTCTGATTGCAGAGGTGAAAGAAAAGAAAGATCAGGATCCCATTCTTCTTCAACTGAAGGATGAGGTTTATAAGCAGAAGGTAATGGCTTTTACCAAAGGGGGAGATGGAGTGTTGAGATATCAAGAAAGATTATATGTTCCAAGTATTGATGGTATTCGGGAGAGAATCATGAAAGAAGCACATAATTCTAAGTATTCCATCCATCCAGGTTGAACAAAGATATATCATGACTTGAGAGAAGTATACTGGTGGAGTGGAATGAAGAGAGATATAGCAGAGTTTGTGTCCAAGTGCCCGAATTGCCAACAAGTTAAAGTTGAGCACCAAAGGCCTTGTGGAGTAGCTCAGAACATAGAGATCCCAGAATGGAAGTGGAAAATGATCAATATGGACTTCATTACCGGTTTACCACGAACCCACAAACAACATGACTCTATTTGGATGATTGTGGATAGGATGACCAAATCGGCCCATTTCTTGTCGGTTAAGACTATGAACACTGCAGAGGATTATGCCAAACTGTATCTTAGAGAGATTTTTAGACTGCATGGAGTTCCTTTGTCTATCATCTCTGATAGGGGAGCTCAATTTACTGCTCAGTTTTGGAAGTCATTTCAGAAGGGCTTGGGTTCAAGAGTGAACCTTAGTACTGCTTTTCATCCGCAAACAGATGGCCAGGCAGAGCGTACGATACAGACTTTGGAGGATATGTTAAGAGCTTGTTTCATTGACTTCAAAGGTAATTGGGATGATTATTTACCTCTTATTGAGTTTGCATACAATAATAGTTTCCATTCGAGTATTCAAATGGCTCCTTATGAAGCTCTCTATGGGAGGAGATGTAGATCACCAATTGGGTTGTTCGAAGTTGGTGAAGCTGAGTTGATTGGACCAGACTTGGTTCACCAAGCTATGGAGAAGGTGAAAACCATACAAGAGAGGTTGAGGACTGCTCAAAGTCGCCAGAAATCCTACACTGATGTTAGGAGAAGAGATTTGGAGTTCGAAGTGTACGATTGGGTATACTTGAAAGTTTCACCCATGAAGGGTGTGATGAGATTTGGAAAAAAGGGAAGCTTAGTCCCCGCTACATTGGTTCTTATCAGATTATAAGGAGGGTAGGTAACGTAGCTTATGAACTGGAGTTGCCCCCAGAATTAGTTGTTATTCATCCCGTGTTTCACATCTCTATGCTTAAGAAGTGTTTGGGAGATCCTTCACTTGTTGTCCCAGCTGAGAGCATTGGGGTGAAAGCGAGTTTGAGTTATGAAGAGATTTCAGTTCAAATTCTTGATCATCAGGTTCGCAAATTAAGAACTAAGGAAGTGGCATCTGTCAAAGTCCTATGGCGAAATCAATTTGTTGAAGAGGCTACATGGGAAGCTGAAGAAGATATGAAGTCTAACTATCCTCATCTATTTGTGCCTTCTGATGACGATATTCAAGGTAATATTCCTTACTTCTACCTTTGAGTCGATGTTTATTCTTGAGTTTGAGTCATTGACCATTTGAGTATCAGAGTTTTTGAGAAATTGATGTATTGATGATATTCATTCTTTATGTCTCCTATTTTCATCTTCATTCGAGGACGAATGATCCCAAGGGGGAGATATTGTAACAACCCCTAAAATGTTGTATATCGGTATTTCAATTCCCGAAGAAAATAATACAGCCTCTATAATTTGGGCATAACTTTTCATAGGTTGGTCCAAATTAGGTGATTAAAATTTCTGGGTAACCACAACATCCTTACCTACAACTTTTATGAATAATATATCTTAATATTCGGAGTATAATTAGGTCAAATAAATTAATCTTTGCAAGATATAGTACTGTGACGGAATTCAGTGTTTATAGAAGAAATTCATATCTCACTATAGTTTGCTTCAAATTGGTTGATTCTTGAACGATATAAAACTATACTTTCATATCTACAATTCTTATGAAGACACCAAATCCTAATAAGGAATTTATCTTAATCAAACGCAGCTTCGAAAAAGAGTATTCTGTTAAAAAGAACTCATTTTACCTACCATGGAAAGATCTAGATACATTTGACATCACTCATGACATAAATTGTCCTCCATTTAACATCATCCATGACATCAATATATTCCATTAAATTTTCAGATTTTTCTTTATAATTATTTTATTTATTGTTAGGTCCCTCTTTCTCACCTATAAATACCCACCTTATTTCCTCATTTTATTCATCAAGCTTTCTTAAGCAACTCTTCTCTCTATATACTTTTTCTCAAATATAGTTTTAGTTTTAGTAGTATAAAAATACTACTCCGGTGATTCTTATACTCCGGGTAGTACACAAAACGCTCTGGCGAGAAAAAAAGGCTAGGGGTCCAAAAGTGTTTTAATTCGGAGTAAAGCCTCGGATTTAAGGTATGTAAGACTTTCATAGCATTGGATTGAATTCATCCATGCGTCCAATATTTAAATTCATTATAATTGATTTATATTTGAGTTTTATCCAAATCTTGAATTCTAAATGAATTAATTCTTCTTCTATTGAGTTTGATATATTTATGCATTAATATTATTGTTGTTATCTCTCATATTATTGGAATTATTGTTCATGGCCACTTTCCCATAAATCCTAATTGATTTGATGTTCATGAATATTTTTACACATTGTTTTGAGTAAAAATGTTGGCTTTTTATTATTTTCATTGATAAAAAGAAAGTTATATGAATTAATACTATATATGTATTTTATTGAGTTTTGAAAGAGAAAAAGAGTTGAGTTTGAATGAATTTGAGCAAATGATATTTTGAGCAAGATGTTTTGATGAGAAGTAAATGATGTTTTTAGAAGTATAATGATTGATGAACATGAAATGAGATGAGTTTGATAATTTAAATTAAAGTCCAATGAGACTAGATGATGAGTTTAATATGAGCACATATTTTGGGAGTAGTATTGAGCACCGAGTTGGGTAAGAGTTTAATTGACTCAAACCCCAGAACTACGTAGCCAGCGTAGGATGGAGGCTATGTCTCTTAAGTCCCAAAAAGAGGACTTTGATGAGTGGATCCAAGACGGTGATGTCCTTTACCCTGGCAAGGTATTGGGTAGATGTGGCTCTGACATCGCTTCGTTGTGGATCTTTTTGGTGGACCTTTTATATTAAAATAGTTTTATTAGATATTAAGTATGTTGTTGATGTTGTAGCTCATTTTGAATTGATTTGACAGCAAATAGTGTTGGTTAATAGTTGTATATCAAATTGCATTTTATTTTGACAAGTGAAAGCAGAAATTACAGGTTTCTACATCTGATTAATTTTTTTAGAAAATCAACAGACAAGGTTGATTTGTCTATCATTTTTTTGGGAAAAACAACATGAAGAAACCCCCAGATAAACGACATGGTCCATACGTTTGTTCTAGAAAATAAAGAACAAACCGATAGACAAAATGGATTGCCTAGGTTTCTTTATCTTACAGTTTTCCATAAAACTAATGGACAGACCGATCATGTCCATTGACGTTGCTTTTTCATGTCAGTTGATGATTAAAAAATAAAAATAGAGTAAAAATTAAAGATGACGAACAAGATTGGGATAAAATGACATCATCCATTGGTATCAACAAGTGATGAGCCAAAAATTGCTGAGTGTAAGTGCATCAATTTTCACCTAGATTTGTTCAATTAACCAATGGACAGTGTTGATTTTAGTCCTCGATTTTAGGTAATTTTTAGTAGTGTATTTCTCTCTCACCTGAATCCACTCGCTCTCACTCTCCTTTTGTTTTTGCTTCTCTCACTCAGTCGCTCCCTCTTCTCTTCCTCTCTCGGTTCTCTCTCCATCTCTCACCCCCCCTCTTTCTCTGTATTTTTTTATTTCACTATATTATACTCCATAGTAGAGAAGTACAATTCATTCACATCACTTCTCTCTCCCAATCTCGCTCGCCTCTTGTAACAACTCCTAAAATATTGTATATCGGTATTTCAATTCCCGACAAAAATAATACAGCCTCTGTAATTTGGGCATAACTTTTCATAGGTTGGTCCAAATTAGGTGATTCAAATTTCTGGATAACCACAACATCCTTACCTACAACTTTCATAAAGAACATATCTTAATATTCAGAGTATAATGAGGTAAAATAAATTAATCTTTGCAAGATATAGTACTGTGATGGAATTGAGTGTTTATAGAAGAAAATTCATATCTCTCTATAGGTTGCTCCAAATTGGTTGATTCTTGAACGATATGAAACTATACTTCCATAAATACAATTCTTATGAAGACACCAAATCCTAATAAGGAATTTATCTTAATCAAACACAGCTCCGAAAAAGAATATTCTGTTAAAAAGAACTCATCTTACCTACCATGGAAAGATCTAGATACATTTGACATCACTCATGACATAAATTGTCCTCCATTTAACATCATCCATGACATCAATATATTCCATTAAATTTTCAGATTTTTCTTTATAATTATTTTATTTATTGTTAGGTCCCTCTTTCCCATCTATAAATACCCATCTTATTTCCTCATTTTATTCATCAAGCTTTCTTAAGCAACTCTTCTCTCTATATACTTTTTCTCAAATATAGTTTTAGTTTTAGTAGTATAAAAATACTACTCCGGTGATTCTTATACTCCGGGTAGTACACAAAATGCTCCGGCGAGAAGAAAAGGCTAGGGGTCCAAAAGTGTTTTAATTCGGAGTAAAGCTTCGGATTTAAGGTTTGTAAGGCTTTCATAGCATTGGATTGAGTTCATCCATGCGCCCAATATTTAAATTCATTATAATTGATTTATATTTGAGTTTTATCCAAATCTTGAATTCTAAATGAAATAATTCTTCTTCTATTGAGTTTGATATATTTATGCATTAATATTATTGTTGTTATCTCTCATATTATTGGAATTATTGTTCATTGCCACTTTCGCATGAATCCTAATTGATTTGATGTTCATAAATATTTTTACACATTATTTTGAGTAAAGATGTTGGCTTTTTTATTATTTTCATTGATAAAAAGAAAGTTATATGAATTAATACTATATATGTATTTTATTGAGTTTTGAAAGAGCAAAAGAGTTGAGTTTGAATGAATTTGAGCAAATGATATTTTGAGCAAGATGTTTCGATGAGAAGTAAATGATGTTTTTAGAAGTATAATGATTGATGAACATGAAATGAGATGAGTTTGATGATTTAAATTAAAGTCCAATGAGACTAGATGATGAGTTTAATATGAGCATATATTTTGGGAGTAGTATTGAGCACCGAGTTGGGTAAGAGTTTAATTGACTCAAACCCAAAACTATGTAGCCAGCGTAGGATGGAGGCTATGTCTCTTAAGTCCCAAAAAGAGGACTTTGATGAGTGGATCCAAGACGGTGATGTCCTTTACCCTGGCAAGATATTGGATGAATGTGGCAACGACATCGCTTTGTTGTATCATCGCTAGCTCATAAGTGATGGTTGTCGGTTAGAGAAACTCCCAACTGAGTAAGCATTGCTTATTACTATTATTTTTATATTTTAAACTTGCATTACATATTGATGTTGAGATAATGTTGAGTTTTGAGCTGAGTTTTCTCGAGAGGAGTTTATTGATATATGTCCTTGCCTTCCTGCCATTTTACATACTCGTACATTCCACGTACTGACGTTATTCGACCTGCATCGTTTTATGATGTAGATACAGATGTTAGAGATCCTCAACAGGCGTTTCGTTGAAGATCATTATTTTTCAGCTATTTGGTGAGTCCTTCTTATATTCGGAGGAACTCTTTATCCTTTAATTATTGTTGAGTATTATATTTCTTTTAAGGTAGCCATGGACATGTCATTGGCACCATCTATCACGACCCAAAAACTGAGGTCATGATGGCACACATCTTAAAACCCAATCTGATGTGTAACCCTAAAAATAAAACTCATATAAGACTCCCAAAGGGGAAAGTGATGCCACGATTTAAATAAAAAGAAAAAAAAACAATGAAGAAATTATCCCAAAACTTGGTGTCATAAGTATAAAGAGCATCTAATACAAGGTTCGAATCTGAAGATACAACATAAGTCTCTGAATAATACAAAAGACTGAAAAATAAAGATAGACTAGTGACGATTCAAATTCTGGGACCTCACCACTAATCTGAGAATACACAATCCGCTAGAATATTAACTGCCACGTGGGGTACCCCGACTAGTATCTGCATCAAAAAGGGACACAGAAGTAGGGGTGAGTACAATTCACATGTACTCAGTAGGTTTTAGCTGACTGAGTATAAGGAATTAATCAAACCTATTAAATAAACTAAGGAACGCATCCACCTGCATACAGAAAAGTCTCACTTCGGCATCGGTGCCGCCAGTTTATATATATATTGACGCGAGAAAAGTAAACCCATAATAACAGCTCATAATCACAATTAACCAGATAATTCAAGCAGTACAAATATCAATGAAATGCAATGCAATATGATGATGCAATGATGTGGTGGTACGGTGGAATCAAGACTGTCGCACAGACTGTCGTATACACCTGCTGAGCTGTGCTACCAAGCAGGGCCCATGGGGGTCTCACAAACCATATACCTCAATCACAATATCTCATTATCCTTGCCACCTCCTCGTGGTCAAGGATCACAATGCATCCACTACCCTGCCGAAAAGCCGCCTCGGTCAGGGACTCAAGATACAAAGGTTGAGATCACAATGCATCCACTACCCTGCCGGAAAACTGCCTCGGTCAGGGACTCAAGATACAAAGGTTTAAAGGTGTTTCATTTTCTTTTTCAAAAAGAATTTCCATACTTCTCAACTTCCCATGTTTCATGATATGATGAATGAGGATGAATGCATCAAAACACATATAGCATGGAAGTAATATTCAACTCACATGTGGTATAAGGTTCAAAGTTCTCAAAACTTAACCTACACATGATATTCACCCTCAATAAATAGTAACGGGAAGGAAACACTTTCTTTTAAATATTCACCCCTTTCTCAACAATATTTCAATACTCAAGTATGCTAAAAAAAACCAACTCAATCTCTCAGGAGGCATCACAAGTCAAATAATATACTCAAGCCTCTCTCTTAGGCAAATCACAAATCACATGCTCTCAAAGCAAATAAGATAACAAACAAGGCCCCCACACGGGCTATGTAATACGAATAAACCCCCACACGGCAACACATTAATAAATAAGCCCCCCCCACGGGCATCACAATATATATAACATTCTCAACTCATACTACAACCCCATCCCAAAGTCTATAACATATGAATGACTAATTACCCCATCTCAATCTCAAAGAAAGATAGCCAAACCTACCTCAATTGCCGAAACCGCACTCGAATACCTCAACCGGAAAAGCAACTCTCGAATTCAGTGCTCGGAATGACAACCCACTATCAATAATGAAACATACACGTCACAAGGAGTCCAATGACACCCATATTGATAGGTTTCGGAACTGGGGGTAAAATGGTCAAAAAATTAACTATTTTCGAAAAGGGTCAAATCTAGAAATTTATTGAACAATCCCATTCTATTGGTAATAAGGAACTCATGGTGGAAAACCCATACAAATAGAGATCAAAACGAGTTGAAAATCACAATTTTCCTTAAATTCGGATTAGGGAAGAAACAAAGATTTTTGGGGTTTGAAACTAAAATTTAAGAGTTAAAATCGTCAAAAACTTAATGAAAAGGGAAGGTTTTAGATCAAAAATCACTTACCCAACACTTTGCCTCAAAAATCTCTTCTCAAATCACCTCAAGGAGTTCAAGAACTCAAACAAATGATGAAAAATATTGAAATGGGAAGAAAGGGGCATTTTCTGCCCAAAAAGTTATTGTTCACGCGTGTTACTGTTCACGCGTGTTTTGTACAAATTTTCGAAAATCATCCTCAAGGTCATTACAATATCCACCACTAAAAAGGATGTTCGTCCTAGAACATAAGATAAAATAAAGTACCTGGGGTCTCAAAAAGCTGAGGGTACCGAGCCTGCATATCAGACTCTAACTCCCAAGTCGCCTCCTCAGCAGGCCGATGCTGCCACTACACCTTGACCGAAGCGACCTCCTTGGTCCTGAGTCTACGAAGCCGCCTATCTAGAATAACTGTCGGCTCCTCCTCATAAGTCAAATCCGGACTCAACTCTACCGCATCATAAGAAATCACATGAGACTCATCCGGTATGTACTTGCGAAGCATGGAAACATGAAACACCGGATGGACAGCTGACAATTTAGGGGGTAAGGCCAACTTATACGCCACTCCACCTACTCTCCTCAGGATTTCAAATGGGCCAACAAACCTTGGGCTAAGCTTGCCCTTCTTTCCGAACCTCATCACACCCTTCATGGGCGATATTTTAAGCCACACGCAATCACCCACCATGAACTCTAAGGGACGAACCCTCCTATCAGCATAACTCTTCTGACGACTTTGAGCTGTCAATAGTCTACCTTGAATCAAATGTACCCGCTCCACAGCATCCCTAAGTAAGTCAGTATCTAATGCATCAACCGCAACAGAATCAAACCATCCAATGGGTGATCGACACCTACGACCATACAATGCCTCAAATGGTGCCATTTGAATGCTGGAGTGATAACTGTTATTATAGGAAAACTCTGCTAAGGGCAAGTGTTGGTCCCATCGGGCACCAAAATCAATCACACAAGCCCTAAGCATATCCTCCAACACCTGAATAGTCCGCTCGGACTGACCATTGGTTTGGGGATGAAATGCTGAACTCATCTCTAGCCGCGTACCCATACCACGCTGTAATGCCTTCCAAAAGTGAGAGGTGAACACTGAACCCCGATCCGATACAATAGAGATAGGCACCCCATGCAGCCTAACAATCTCACAAAGATAGATCCTAGCTAACTGATCTACATTGTAGCTAGTCTTCACCGGAAGGAAATGGGCTGATTTGGTCAATCGATCCACAATCACCCAGACAGAGTCATACTTACCCAATGCCATGGGTAATCCAGACACAAAGTCCATAGTGATATTCTCTCATTTCCACTCAGGAATGGGCATCCTTTGCATAGGACCACTCGGTTTCTGATGCTCATACTTCACTTGTTGGCAATTTAAACACTTAGCCACAAAATCAATAATGTCTCTCTTCATGCCACAACACCAATAGTGTTGTTTCAAGTCATGAAACATCTTTGCCACTCCCGGGTGAATCGAATACTTGGAACAATGAGCCTCCTTCAATATCATACGTACCCATTCACTAACCTTGGGCACAAAAATGCGACCATTAATCCTCAAAACTCCTTCCAAATCAAGAGAGGCTGATTTTGCTTCACCACTTAACACTTTTTCTCGAATGGCCCTCAACTTTTCATCTTCAAACTGGTGTGTACGAATTTGGTCCATCAAAGTAGACCTAGCCTCCACAAAGGCCAAAATACCATGATGTGTTGAAATATAAAGTCGGACCAACTGTCTAGCCAATGACTGAACCTCCAATGCCAAAGGCCTCTCCACAGCCTTAAGAAAGGCCAAACTACCCATGCTAGATGCTTTGCGACTCAGGGCATCCGCTACCACATTAGCTTTTCCCGGATGATAAAGTATGGTGATGTCATAGTCTTTTAATAACTCTAACCACCTACGCTGCCGCATGTTCAGATTCGGCTGAGAAAAGATATACTTAAGGCTATGGTGGTCAGTATAGATCTCGCAAAGCACTCCATAGAGATAATGCCTCCACAATTTCAGAACAAACACCACCGCTGCTAACTCTAAGTCATGGGTAGGATAGTTCTTCTCATGTACCTTTAACTGTCGAGAAGCATAAGCTATAACTCTACCTTTTTGCATCAATACACCACCCAAGCCGACTCTCGAAGCATCACAAAACACAATAAATGCCACGCCCTCCTCGGGTAAGGCTAGAATAGGTGTTGAAGTCAATAATTCCTAGAGCTTTTGAAAGCTCGCCTTACACTCCTCAGTCCACTGAAATGTCACGGTCTTTTGAGTTAGCCTAGTCAATGAGGCTGCAATAGAAGAGAATCCTTGAACAAACCAACGATAGTAGCCTGCCAACCCAATAAAACTCCGAATCTCAGTAACCGAAGTAGGCCTAACCCAATCACGAACCGCTGCAACTTTGGCTGGATCAACCATAATACCATCTTTGGTCACTATATGACCCAAGAATGTCACGGACTCAAGCCAAAACTCACATTTGGAGAATTTTGCATACAACTTCTCCTCTCTCAATCTCTGAAGGACTGTCCTCAGGTGCCTACCATGATTCGCCTCATTCTTGGAATAAACCAAGATGTCATCAATAAACACGATCACAAACGAGTCCAAATAAGGTCGAAATACCCGGTTCATCAACTCCATAAAAGCAGCCGGGGCATTAGTCAACCCGAAGGACATAACCACAAACTCATAATGCCCATAACGAGTCCTAAATGCAGTCTTTGGGATATCAGATTCCCGAACTCTCAACTAATGGTAACCCAAGCTCAAATCAATCTTTGAGAACACCGATGCACCTTGAAGCTGGTCAAATAAATCATCAATGCGAGGAAGAGGATACTTGTTCTTTATAGTGACTTTGTTCAACTGTCGATAGTCAATACACATCCTCATAGTACTATCTTTCTTCTTCACAAATAAAACTGGTGCACCCTACGGTGATACACTAGGTCTAATAAACCCTTTCTTCAATAAATCTTCCAATTGTTCTTTCAACTCTTTCAATTCTGCCAGAGCCATTTGATAAGGAGAAATAGAGATGGGTTTAGTGTCATGCTCCAAATCAATCACAAAATCGATATCACGGTCAGGAGGAACTCCCGGCAAGTCTGTAGGAAATACATCCATAAACTTTCTCACCACCCTCGTAGTCTCTATATGAGATGACTCCGTGGTGAGATCACATACATGAGCCAAATAAGACAAACAACCCTTATCCATCAAGCGGCAAGTACGAATATAAGATAACACCCCCTTAGGATATGAACTCGGATTACCTTTCCATACCACGCTAGGTAAACTGGATAAGCTAAGGTCACGGTCTTTGCATAACAATCTAATATAGCATGATAAGGAGATAACCAGTCCATACCCAGTATCACATCAAAATCAAGCATGTCTAATAAAATCAAGTCTGCACGGGTCTTTCTACCCAAAAATATCACCAAACATCCCTTGTATACCCGATCTACTACTAAAGATTCACCTATTGGGGTAGAAATAGTAATAGGCACAATAAGGGACTCACTCACATAATCAATACCCACATCAAAATAAGTCGACACATAAGAATAGGTAGACCCTGGGTCAAATAATACTGAAGCAGAACAATGGCAAACTGGAACAATACTTGTAATAACTGCATCAGAGGCTTCTGCCTCATATCTACCCGGTATAGCATAGCATAACTGACGGTCACCCTTAGCCTGTGAACCCCCATGAGCACCACCTCGTGCTCCACCCTTAGCACCACGGGTGCCACCTCTAGTATTTTGCGAAGAACCTCGAACAGCTGGAGCATCTGTAGAACGAACAACTGGTGCCCCGGGCCGTCTAGTAGAAGGAGCACATTTGGGGCAATCTTGGGCCTTATGCCCAAACTCATCACACACATAACAACCTCGAGGACCTGAACTCCGTGGGGAATAACTAGAAGTGTCAAAACGACCTTCGAAGCTCGAAGAACCCTGAATAGCTGCCTGGACTGGTCTGCCCTGATAACCATGGGTTCCTGAACCCGAATATTCTCTACCCTTAGAGGAATGATCGCTGAATTGACCCTGCCGACGGAACCTCTTGGCCCCGCCCTGTCTAGCACATCGGATACTCTCTATCATCCTGGCATGATCAATAATACTCTGAAATGTACCCCCAGATAATACAAGAGAGGTTGTAGCCTCCTGGAGATAACCGGCGAATCCCTTCACTAGTTTGCAAATCCGCTCGAACTCGGTGGGAATACTCGACATAGCATAACAAGATAACTCATAGAAGCGAGTCTCGTACTCAGATACAGATAGGGAGCCCTGCTCCAGTCTGTCAAACTCATCCCTACACTTATCACGAAGGCTATAAGGCACAAATCTCTCAAGGAACACCTCAGTAAACTGTTCCCAACTCATCATAGGAGAACTAATAGGTCTACGAGCAAGAACTGACCTCCACCATTCTTTGGCCACTCCCGCAAATTGATATGAAGTGTAAGCAACTCCATGTGCCTCTAAAATGATAGGTTGAACAACCTACTTGGCACTCAGTCAAAAAGTCATATGCTTTCTCTCTGGCTTTACCATCAAACCTCGGAGGCGCCAATCGAACGAACATCTTGAAACTCTTCTGCTCAGCTACCGACATGGCAGCATTAGCAGAAACTGGCGGAGCTGCAAATCTCGGAGGTGCAATAGAAAGCATTGAAGATGAAATAGGAGTCTGAAATCCTACACTAGGCCCCTGAACTGGCGGTGTTGCACCAACTATGATAGGAGAACCTACAGCACCTGAAACAATACCAGAGGTAGGAGCACCATCCAGTCTAGCCAATAGTCGAACCAGTAGCTCCTGAAGAATCGGAGCACTATCGGGAACCACAGGAGGCTGGGATGGCCTCTGCTCCTCAGTCTTCTGCTCTAAGTCATCCTCATGCTCATACATGGGCTCAGGTGATAGCTCTCTAGCTCGTCCACGAGTAGGTGCCGCTCTCCTTGCTCGGCCTCATCCCCTGACTCCACCACATCCTCTACCTCGCCCGCATACTGGGGCTCGAGCAGCAGGTGCAGCCTCACCCTCAGTAATTGTGGCTCTAGTCCTTACCATCTGTGCAGAAGGAATAGATCAGAGGTATACAACACTTTATATGAATAAATCGCACGAAGGGAGTAAAAAGAAAGAAATTCTCTTATTAAGTATCTTGTAGCCTCTCGAAAATAAGTGCGGACGTCTACGTAGCAATCCGCAAGACTCTACTAGACACCCTGCTCTTTAATTTATAAGACCGGTGAACCTAGTGCTCTGATACCAATTGTCACGACCCAAAAACTGAGGTCATGATGGCACACATCTCAAAACCCAATCTGATGTGTAACCCTAAAAATAAAACTCATACAAGACTCCCAAAGGGGAAAGTGATGCCACGATTTAAATAAAAAGAAAAAAAACAACGAGTAAAGTAAACCCATAATAACAGCTCATAATCACAATTAACCAACTAATTCAAGCAGTACAAATATCAATGAAATGCAATGCAATATGATGATGCAATGATGTGGTGGTACGGTGGAATCAAGACTGTCGCACAGACTGTCGTATACACCTGCTGAGTTGTGCTACCAAGCAGGGCCCATGGGGGTCTCACAAACCATATACCTCAATCACAATATCTCATTATCCTTGCCACCTCCTCGTGGTCAAGGATCACAATGCATCCACTACCCTGCCGGAAAACCGCCTCGGTCAGGGACTCAAGATACAAAGGTTGAGATCACAATGCATCCACTACCCTGCCAGAAAACTGCCTCGGTCAGGGACTCAAGATACAAAGGTTTAAAGTTGTTTCATTTTCTTTTTCAAAAAAAAATTCCATACTTCTCAACTTCTCATGTTTCATGATATGATGAATGAGGATGAATGCATCAAAACACATATAGCATGGAAGTAATATTCAACTCACATGTGGTATAAGGTTCAAAGTTCTCAAAACTTAACCTACACATGATATTCACCCTCAATAAATAGTAACGGGAAGGAAACACTTTCTTTTAAATATTCACCCCTTTCTCAACAATATTTCAATACTCAAGTATGCTAAAAAAAAACAACTCAATCTCTCAGGCGGCATCACAAGTCAAATAATATACTCAAGCCTCTCTCTTAGGCAAATCACAAATCACATGCTCTCAAAGCAAATAAGATAACAAACAAGGCCCCCACACGGGCTATGTAATACGAATAAACCCCCACACGGCAACACATTAATAAATAAGCCCCCCCACGGGCATCACAATATATATAACATTCTCAACTCATACTACAATCCCATTCCAAAGTCTATAACATATGAATGACTAATTACCCCATCTCAATCTCAAAGAAAGATAGCCAAACCTACCTCAATTGCCGAAACCGCACTCGAATACCTCCACCGGACAAGCAACTCTCGAATTCAGTGCTCGGAATGACAACCCACTATCAATAATGAAATATACACGTCACAAGGAGTCCAATGACACCCATATTGATAGGTTTCAGAACTGGGGGTAAAATGGTCCAAAAATTAACTATTTTCGAAAAGGGTCAAATCTGGAAATTTATTGAACAATCCCATTCTATTGATAATAAGGAACTCATGGTGGAAAACCCATAAAAATAAAGATCAAAACGAGTTGAAAATCACAATTTTCCTTAAATTCGGATTAGGGAAGAAACAAAGATTTTTGGGGTTTGAAACTAAAATTTAAGAGTTAAAATCGTCAAAAACTTAATGAAAAGGGAAGGTTTTGGATCAAAAATCACTTACCCAACACTTTGCCTCAAAAATCTCTTCTCAAATCACCTCAAGGAGTTCAAGAACTCAAACAAATGATGGAAAATATTGAAATGGGAAGAAAGGGGCATTTTCTGCCCAAAAAGTTACTGTTCACGCGTGTTACTGTTCACGCGTGTTTTGTACAAATTTTCGAAAATCACCCTCAAGGTCATTACACCATCTAAGAGTATTAGAGGCTTCATAGATAGAGTTTGATGATGTAATCGGAGTAGTTCTCCTTAGAAACTACTTCTTCTAAGAATTATCTATTTTTCCTTTGATTATGACAAGCCCACATTAGTATTCTTAAGTCTTCCGCTGATGAACAAATGAGTAATGAGACCAAGTGGTTCTCTCGGAAGCCAGAGATGGTTTCTGAGTGCCGGCCATGCCTAGGGTACCCTCTCGGGGCGTGACACCTCTCTCCTCTTGCTATGAATGGTAATTACTCATACTATAGTTATAGATTTCTAATGGAATAACTATCTAATTATACAAGCATCCTGTAATGACCTTGAGGGTGATTTTCAAAAATTTGTACAAAAACGTGTGAACAGTAACACGCGTGAACAGTAACTTTTTGGGCAGAAAATGCCCCTTTCTTCCCATTTCAATAGTTTTCATCATTTGTTTGAGTTCTTGAACTCCTTGAGGTGATTTGAGAAGAGATTTTCGAGGCAAAGTGTTGGGTAAGTGATTTTTGACCTAAAACCTTCCTTTTTCATTAAGTTTTTGACGATTTTAACTCTTAAATTTTAGTTTCAAACCCCAAAAATCCTTGTTTCTTCCCTAATCCGAATTTAAGGAAAATTGTGATTTTCAACTCGTTTTGAGCTCTATTTTTATGGGTTTTTCAACCATGAGTTCCTTATTACCAATAGAATGGGATTGTTCAATAAATTTCCAGATTTGACCCTTTTCGAAAATAGTTAATTTTTGGACTATTTTACCCCCGGTTCCGAAACCTATCAATATGGGTGTCATTGGACTCCTTGTGACGTGTATGTTTCATTGTTGATAGTGGGTTGTCATTCCGGGCGCTGAATTCGAGAGTTGCTTGTCCGGTGGAGGTATTCGAGTGCGGTTTCGGCAATTGAGGTAGGTTTGGCTATCTTTCTTTGAGATTGAGATGGGGTAATTAGTCATTCATATGTTATAGACTTTGGGATGGGGTTGTAGTATGAGTTGAGAATGTTATATATATTGTGATGTCTGTGTGGAGGCTTATTTATTAATGTGTTGTCGTGACGGGGTTTATTTGTATTACATAGCCCGTGTGGGGGCCTTATTTGTTATCTTATTTGCTTTGAGAGCATGTGATTTGTGATTTGCCTAAGAGAGAGGCTTGAGTATATTATTTGACTTGTGATGCCGCCTGAGAGATTGAGTTGTTTTTTTTTAGCATACTTGAGTATTGAAATATTGTTGAGAAAGGGGTGAATATTTAAAAGAAAGTGTTTCCTTCCCGTTACTATTTATTGAGGGTGAATATCATGTGTAGGTTAAGTTTTGAGAACTTTGAACCTTATACCACATGTGAGTTGATTATTACTTCCATGCATATGTGTTTTGATGCATTCATCATATCATGAAACATGGGAAGTTGAGAAATATGGAAATTCCTTTTGAGAAAGAAAATGAAACACCTTTAAACCTTTGTATCTTGAGTCCCTGACCGAGGCAGTTTTCCGGCAGGGTAGTGGATGCATTGTGATCCCAACCTTTGTATCTTGAGTCCCTGACCGAGGCAGTTTTCCGGCAGGGTAGTGGATGCATTGTGATCCCAACCTTTGTATCTTGAGTCCCTGACCGAGGCAGTTTTCCGGCAGGGTAGTGGATGCATTGTGATCCCAACCTTTGTATCTTGAGTCCCTGACCGAGGCAGTTTTCCGGTAGGGTAGTGGATGCATTGTGATCCTAACCTTTGTATCTTGAATCCCTGACCGAGGCAGTTTTCCGGTAGGGTAGTGGATGCATTGTGATCCCTTGACCACGAGGAGGTGGCAAGGATAATGAGATATTGTGATTGAGTTATATGGTCTGCAAGACCCCCATGTGCCTTGCTTGGTAGCACAGCTCAGCAGGTGTATACGACAGTCTGTGCGACAGTCTTGATTCCACCGTACCACCACATCATTGCATCATCATATTGCATTGCATTGCATTGATATTTGTGCTGCTTGAATTATCTGGTTAATTGTGATTATGAGCTGTTATTATGGGTTTACTTTACTCGCGTCAATATATATATAAATTGGCGGCACCGATGCCGGAGTGGGACTTTTCTGTATGCAGGTGGATGCGTTCCTTAGTTTATTTCATAGGTTTGATTAATTCCTTATACTCAGTCAACTAAAACCTATTGACTACATGTGAATTGTACTCACCCCTACTTCTGTGTCCCTTTTTGTTGCAGATACTAGTCGGGGTACCCCACGTGGCAGTTAATATTCTAGCGGATTGTGTATTCTCAGATTAGTGGTGAGGTCCCAGAATTCGGATCGTCACTAGTCTATCTTTATTTTTCAGTCTTTTGTATCATTCAGAGACTAATGTTGTATCTTCAGATTCGAACCTTGTATTAGATGCTCTTTATACTTATGACACCAGGTTTTGGGATAATTTCTTCATTGTTTTTTTTTTCTTCTTTTTATTTAAATCGTGGCATCACTTTCCCCTTTGGGAGTCTTGTATGAGTTTTATTTTTAGGGTTACACATCAGATTGGGTTTTGAGATGTGTGCCATCATGACCTCAGTTTTTGGGTCGTGACAATTGGTATCAGAGCACTAGGTTCACCGGTCTTATAAGTTAAAGAGCAGGGTGTCTAGTAGAGTCTTGCGGATCGGTACGTAGACGTCCGTACTTATCTTCGAGAGGCTACAAGATACTTAATAGAAGAAACTCTTTCCTTTGATTCCTTTCGTGCGAATTATTCATATTAAGTGTTGTATACCTCTAATCTATTCCTTCCGCATTAAAAGTAACTGTCGGGTTCGAAATAGCGGCTCTTGCTTAAGGATGATTTAGTGATGCCCATTCGAGCCTGATTATGAGTATTAAGATGTGGAGCAACAAAAAAAAAAGTATGGAAAATGGCCGGTTAGACTTTGACGGTTAGATTTCAAATTTTAGATATCTAATTAGCCCACTTTGGATTCCTTTGAGATCTGTGGTTCCACCTATGTCTTCTAGCATTGCTATGTTTACTTAGGAGCAAAAGAGATTTGGAGAGATTCGTCAGGGTATTGTCTCCCAAGTTTGAGGTTATCACTGTTGAGAAGGCTTATATCTTTTTGACCAAGTGTCAGGACAGGTTGTTCAAAATCGGGTATCTTGAAGGCACAGTGAATGTCTTATTTCTCTTTATAATTGCGGGAATGGCTAAGAAGTGATAGAGGTCTGTTCTTGCTCATAAACCTATCGGTCCTCCTATGATGAGTTGGGAGTAGTTTACTTGGGTTATTTTGTTATAGTGAGTTTGAATAAGGGGAAAATATGTGATTCTTCTTCTATTCAGCTAGGATCACAAGTTGTCTGCAATACACCAGTTTTAGTTGTTTGAGGTGCTTCATGGAGTACTCGAGGTGGTGGTTGTAGTGGTTCACAGGCTAAGGGTGACCATTAATTATGCTATGCTATACCAGGTAAATTTGAGGCAGAGGCCTCTGATGTGGTTATTACATGTATTGTTCTGGTTTGCCATCATTTTACGTTAGTATTATTTGAACTAGGGTCTACTTACTATTATGTGTTGACTTATTTTGATGTGGGTATTGATTATATGAGTGATCTTCTTGCTGTGCCCATTACTAATTTTACCCCGATAGGTGAACTTTTAGTGGTGGATAGAGTATATAGGAAGTGTGCAGTGATATGTTTGGGTAGAGAGACCCGAGTTGACTTGATCTTATTAGACATGCTTGATTTTGATGTGATACTGGGTATGGACTGGTTATCTCCTTATCATGCTATATTAGATTGTTATGCAAAGACCGTGACCTTAGCTTATCCCGGTTTACCTAGCGTGGTATGGAAAGGTAATCCGAGTTCATATCCTAAGGGGGTGATATCTTATATTCGTGCTCGTCGCTTGATGGATAAGGGTTGTTTGTCTTATTTGGCTCATGTACATGATCTCACCACGGAGTCATCCAATATAGAGACTACGAGGGTGGTGAGAGAGTTTATGGATGTATTTCCTACAGACTTGCCGGGAGTTCCTACTGACCGTGATATCGATTTTGTGATTGATTTGGAGCATGACACTAAACCCATCTCTATTTCTCCTTATCGGATGGCTCCGGCAGAATTGAAAGAGTTGAAAGAATAATTGGAAGATTTATTGAAGAAAGGGTTTATTAGACCTAGTGTATCACCGTGGGGTGCACCAGTTTTATTTGTGAAGAAGAAAGATGGTACTATGAGGATGTGTATTGACTATCGACAGTTGAACAAAGTCACTATCAAGAACAAGTATCCTCCCCCTCGCATTGATGATTTATTTGACCAGCTTCAAGGTGCATCGGTGTTCTCAAAGATTGATTTGAGGTCGGGTTACCATCAGTTGAGAGTTCGGGAATCTGACATCCCGAAGACTGCATTCAGGACTCGTTATGGGCATTATGAGTTTGTGTTTATGTCCTTCAGGTTGACTAATGCCCCGGCTGCTTTTATGGAGTTGATGAACCGGGTATTTCGACCTTATTTGAACTCGTTTGTGATCGTGTTTATTGATGACATCTTGGTTTATTCCAAGAATGAGGCGGATCATGTTAGGCACCTGAGGACAGTCCTTTAGAGATTGAGAGAGGAGAAGTTGTAAGCAAAATTCTCCAAATGTGAGTTTTGGCTTGAGTCTGTGACATTCTTGGGTCATATAGTGACCAAGGATGGTATTATGGTTGATCCAGCCAAAGTTGCAGCGGTTCGTGATTGGGTTAGGCCTACTTCGGTTACCGAGATTCGGAGTTTTATTGGGTTAGCAGGCTACTATCGTCGGTTTGTTCAAGGATTCTCTTCTATTGCAGCTCCATTGACTAGGCTAACTCAAAAGACCGTGGCATTTCAGTGGACTGATGAGTGTGAGGCGAGCTTTCAAAAGCTCAAGGAATTATTGTCTTCAGCACCTATTCTAGCCTTACCCGAGGAGGGCGTGGCATTTATTGTGTTTTGTGATGCTTCGGGAGTCGGCTTGGGTGGTGTATTGATGCAAAAGGTAGAGTTATAGCTTATGCTTCTCGACAGTTGAAGGTACATGAGAAGAACTATCCTACCCACGACTTAGAATTAGCAGCGGTGGTGTTTGTTCTGAAGTTGTGGAGGCATTATCTCTATGGAGTGCATTGCGAGGTCTATACTGACCATCGTAGCCTTAAGTATATCTTTTCTCAACCGAATCTGAACATGCGGCAGCGTAGGTGGTTAGAGTTATTGAAAGACTATGACATTACCATACTTTATCATCCGGGCAAAGCTAATGTGGTAGCGGATGCCCTGAGTCGCAAAGCATCTAGCATGGTTAGTTTGGCCTTTCTTAAGGCTGTGGAGAGGCCTTTGGCATTGGAGGTTCAGTCATTGGCTAGACAGTTGGTCCGACTTGATATTTCTACACATCATGGTATTTTGGCCTTTGTGGAGGCTAGGTCTACTTTGATGGACCAGATTCGTACACACCAGTTTGAAGATGAAAAGTTGAGGGTCATTCGAGACAAAGTGTTAAGTGGTGAAGCAAAATCAGCCTCTCTTGATTCGGAAGGAGTTTTGAGGATTAATGGTCGCATTTGTGTGCCCAAGGTTAGTGAATGGGTACGTATGATATTGGAGGAGGCTCATTGTTCCAAATATTCGATTCACCCGGGAGTGGCAAAGATGTTTCATGACTTGAAACAACACTATTGGTGGTGTGGCATGAAGAGAGACATTATTGATTTTGTGGCTAAGTGTTTAAATTGCCAACAAGTGAAGTATGAGCATCAGAAACCGGGTGGTCCTATGCAAAGGATGCCCATTCCTGAGTGGAAATGGGAGCGTATCACTATGGACTTCGTGTCTGGATTACCCATGGCATTGGGTAAGTATGACTCTGTCTGGGTGATTGTGGATCGATTGACCAAATCAGCCCATTTCCTTCCGGTGAAGACTAGCTACAATGCGGATCAGTTAGCTAGGATCTATCTTCGTGAGATTGTTAGGCTGCATGGGGTGCCTATCTCTATTGTATCGGATCGGGGTTCAGTGTTCACCTCTCACTTTTGGAAGGCATTACAGCGTGGTTTGGGTATGCGGCTAGAGATGAGTTCAGCATTTCATCCCCAAACCGATGGTCAGTCCGAGCGGACTATTCAGGTGTTGGAGGATATGCTTAGGGCCTGTGTGATTGATTTTGGTGCCCGATGGGACCAACACTTGCCCTTAGCAGAGTTTGCCTATAATAACAGTTATCACTCCAGCATTCAAATGGCACCATTTGAGGCATTGTATGGTCGTAGGTGTCGATCACCCATTGGATGGTTTGATTCTGTTGCGGTTGATGCATTGGATACTAACTTACTTAGGGATGCTGTGGAGCGGGTACGTTTGATTCAGGGTCGACTATTGACAGCTCAGAGTCGTCAGAAGAGTTATGCTGATAGGAGGGTTCGTCCCTTAGAGTTCATGGTGGGTGATTGCATGTGGCTTAAAATATCGCCCATGAAGGGTGTGATGAGGTTCGGAAAGAAGGGCAAGCTTAGCCCAAGGTTTGTTGGCCCGTTTGAAATCCTGAGGAGAGTAGGTGGAATGGCGTATAAGTTGGCCTTACCCCCTAAATTGTCAGCTGTCCATCCGGTGTTTCATGTTTCCATGCTTCGCAAGTACATACCGGATGAGTCTCATGTGATTTCTTATGATGCGGTAGAGTTGAGTCCGAATTTGACTCATGAGGAGGAGCCGACAGTTATTCTAGATAGGCGGCTTCGTAGACTCAGGACCAAGGAGGTCGCTTCGGTCAAGGTGCAGTGGCAGCATCGGCCTGCTGAGGAGGTGACTTGGGAGTTAGAGTCTGATATGCAGGCTCGGTACCCTCAGCTTTTTGAGACCCCAGGTACTTTATTTTATCTTATGTTCGAGGACGAACATCCTTTTTAGTGGTGGATATTGTAATGACCTTGAGGGTGATTTTCAAAAATTTGTACAAAAACGTGTGAACAGTAACACGCGTGAACAGTAACACGCGTGAACAGTAACTTTTTGGGCAGAAAATGCCCCTTTCTTCCCATTTCAATAGTTTTCATCATTTGTTTGAGTTCTTGAACTCCTTGAGGTGATTTGAGAAGAGATTTTCGAGGCAAAGTGTTGGGTAAGTGATTTTTGACCTAAAACCTTCCTTTTTCATTAAGTTTTTGACGATTTTAACTCTTAAATTTTAGTTTCAAACCCCAAAAATCCTTGTTTCTTCCCTAATCCGAATTTAAGGAAAATTGTGATTTTCAACTCGTTTTGAGCTCTATTTTTATGGGTTTTTCAACCATGAGTTCCTTATTACCAATAGAATGGGATTGTTCAATAAATTTCCAGATTTGACCCTTTTTGAAAATAGTTAATTTTTGGACTATTTTACCCCCGGTTCCGAAACCTATCAATATGGGTGTCATTGGACTCCTTGTGACGTGTATGTTTCATTGTTGATAGTGGGTTGTCATTCCGGGTGCTGAATTCGAGAGTTGCTTGTCCGGTGGAGGTATTCGAGTGCGGTTTCGGCAATTGAGGTAGGTTTGGCTATCTTTCTTTGAGATTGAGATGGGGTAATTAGTCATTCATATGTTATAGACTTTGGGATGGGGTTGTAGTATGAGTTGAGAATGTTATATATATTGTGATGTCTGTGTGGAGGCTTATTTATTAATGTGTTGTCGTGATGGGGTTTATTTGTATTACATAGCCCGTGTGGGGGCCTTATTTGTTATCTTATTTGCTTTGAGAGCATGTGAATTATGATTTGCCTAAGAGAGAGGCTTGAGTATATTATTTGACTTGTGATGCCGCCTGAGAGATTGAGTTGGGGTTTTGAGCATACTTGAGTATTAAAATATTGTTGAGAAAGGGGTGAATATTTAAATGAAAGTGTGTTCTTCCCGTTACTATTTATTGAGGGTGAATATCATGTGTAGGTTAAGTTTTGAGAACTTTGAACCTTATACCACATGTGAGTTGATTATTACTTCCATGCATATGTGTTTTGATGCATTCATCCTCATTCATCATATCATGAAACATGGGAAGTTGAGAAATATGGAAATTCCTTTTGAGAAAGAAAATGAAACACCTTTAAACCTTTGTATCTTGAGTCCCTGACCGAGGCAGTTTTTCGGCAGGGTAGTGGATGCATTGTGATCCCAACCTTTGTATCTTGAGTCCCTGACCGAGGCAGTTTTCCGGCAGGGTAGTGGATGCATTGTGATCCCAACCTTTGTATCTTGAGTCCCTGACCGAGGCAGTTTTCCGGCAGGGTAGTGGATGCATTGTGATCCCAACCTTTGTATCTTGAGTCCCTGACCGAGGCAGTTTTCCGGCAGGGTAGTGGATGCATTGTGATCCTAACCTTTGTATCTTGAGTCCCTGACCGAGGCAGTTTTCCGGCAGGGTAGTGGATGCATTGTGATCCCTTGACCACGAGGAGGTGGCAAGGATAATGAGATATTGTGATTGAGTTATATGGTCTGCAAGACCCCCATGTGCCTTGCTTGGTAGCACAGCTCAGCAGGTGTATACGACAGTCTGTGCGACAGTCTTGATTCCACCGTACCACCACATCATTGCATCATCATATTGCATTGCATTGCATTGATATTTGTGCTGCTTGAATTATCTGGTTAATTGTGATTATGAGCTGTTATTATGGGTTTACTTTACTCGCGTCAATATATATATAAATTGGCGGCACCGATGCCGGAGTGGGACTTTTCTGTATGCAGGTGGATGCGTTCCTTAGTTTATTTCATAGGTTTGATTAATTCCTTATACTCAGTCAACTAAAACCTACTGAGTACATGTGAATTGTACTCACCCCTACTTCTGTGTCCCTTTTTGATGCAGATACTAGTCGGGGTACCCCACGTGGCAGTTAATATTCTAGCGGATTGTGTATTCTCAGATTAGTGGTGAGGTCCCAGAATTCGGATCGTCACTAGTCTATCTTTATTTTTCAGTCTTTTGTATCATTCAGAGACTAATGTTGTATCTTCAGATTCGAACCTTGTATTAGATGCTCTTTATACTTATGACACCAGGTTTTGGGATAATTTCTTCATTGTTTTTTTTTCTTCTTTTTATTTAAATCGTGGCATCACTTTCCCCTTTGGGAGTCTTGTATGAGTTTTATTTTTAGGGTTACACATCAGATTGGGTTTTGAGATGTGTGCCATCATGACCTCAGTTTTTGGGTCGTGACACATCCCTATCATATCTACTACATCCCACTAAACTTCAGAATATTTACATAATCATTCATCTCTCCTCTCTTTTCTCTATCCCTCTCTCCCCCCTCTTTCTGGCTCTCTCCCCTCTTTCTCTTGCATTCTCCCTCTTTCTATCTCTCTCTCTCTCCCCTTTCTGGATCTCTCCCCTCTTTCTCTCTCCTTTACCCTTTCTGCTCGGTGGTGATGTCACTTTGAGGCAATAGATGAATATATTAGTGCATAATTGATACTAGATACATGAATTTTTGATCAGATACATGTATCTATGTACAGATAACCTAGATACACTATTTGTTTATATACATAGATACATGTAATTGATATTAGATAACAGATACATAAAATTGTGAAACTTAGATACATTGTGAAATACAAAAACAGAGAAGGAGCAGGATGAGATAGGCGAGTAAAAGAGTCAGTGTATCATAGATACATGTGAATCATGTACTCGAAATAATTAACTGACAGAAAATATAATTTCAAAAACTACTATTTCAGCGAGTAATTAATACTAATAAGAGTGTGTTTTAGATTGTTTCACATTTCTAATTAATCCTAAACATTAGTCATTTCTATTTTTTTCTCATAATAATACAGTATACAACACTAAATAATAAGAAAATGAGAAAAAAAAACTAACATGTTGAACAATTACCAGTACGTAATTTACATCAGAATTAACTACCTTATAATTGGATAGAGAGTATATTCAACAAGGTTGCTTGCAGTCAACATATTGTTGGCTGCTGCTGTCAGCCTAACTTATTCTAAAAAATACAATAATATTAATCTCAAGTAGGGGTGGCATAATCAAATTTAATTTGTCCAACTCAATTCAATGTATTTAAGTTTGGGTTGGTTATTTATCTGCCTATTCATTAGCTTAACCCCAAAAAATTGGATTGATATGCAATCCGCATTGGCTCATGAGAAATCTTGTTAAAATATATTTTAAAAACTTTTTTTTCAATTTGATATGTTATATATAGTCATAATAAAGAAAAAATAATTTTATTAGGTACTAAAATAGTTTTAAAAAATAAATAAAATAATTAAGCTTAATAAAAATTAAATTAGATTAAATTTTGATTCGTTATATAATCCATTACCCAATATATTTTGATCCAATTCATTTTAACCCAAATTAATTTGGATCGAAACCAATTGCCATCCCTAATCTAAAGTCAGTCAACTAAAATGCTTGCCTTTGTTGTTTCAGCTAACAGTGCCCACCGGCCAAGTTCTGAACCCAGCGGTGGTCCCTATTATGCTATTTTAATCCAACATGGCATAGCTCTTGCTTCGCAGTTATCTTTTACTTCTCTTTTTAATTAGAAAAAGCAATTAAGAACTTTGTTATACTTTAAATGGACACTCTTTTAACTTTCATTTTTTTTCGCGAGAAGTCACTATATTATTTTTCGAAAACAAAAATTGATCAACTTTATCTATGTATCACAAAATTTTCATAAACTCTGTTTGTAACGAGAAAAGTTACTCAAGTTTGCTGAAGTATGTACATAAATTCAGTAGGAAAAAATAAAGGAAACACAGTTATTGTGACTTTCTTATTACAAAAAAAGCTACTAGTCCTTATTTCCCAATTTATGAGACACTTCGAATTTTAAGATTCAAAAAATTATTTTACCTCAGTTTTTTTTATATCTTATGAGTTATTAATTATCATAATTTATAGTATTTTTTATATATATAAATTCTATTTTAAAAACCTAAAAGATTCTATGTTCAAATGTAGAGTTAAAATTGAAAAATTTAAATCTCAAAAAGTAAAAATCTAAAATAAATTGAGAAAAAGAAAATAGTTCTGGTTAACAAAAAAACTGAGTATCCATGCCGATGAAATGGGGAAATGAAACTTTAGAGTGACACCAGATGAGTCTTGATGGTCAAAGGAAAATGCTTTTGATAAGACTAGTGCCTCCTGTGAAGCAAGTATCCACTCTCCTATCTACATGAAGCCAGTGTTTGAAAGTTCAATAACAAAAATATGTCCACAAAGATTAGAGTGAAGCCCTGAACCGCACAATTTCTCCAATTTCAAGAGAATCACTTTCTCTAAACTCTCTAAGTTTCTCTATGGTTCAGAATTATATGGTATAAACAAAAGAAGCAAAACATAGATGATCATGTAACAGCAATGGAAGTTTCCATTTGATATCCAAAATTTTGCATCACTTACAGTATTGTGCTTATTCTATTACATGACATCAAATGGCCATCGAAAAAAAATTCACTCCTGCCCCCTATATTTATCTTATACAGAAAATTAAAACATAGAACAATTTGTTATAGGAAATTGGTGGCTGCATGGTTATGGTGCAAGAGTTTGTGAGCAATCTGGTCCCTAGCCTGCACAGCATTCATTGACCTCACTATAGTTTCTGGAACCATTTCATCATCAATAAGATCAAATCTCAGCTCTGGATTCAGTTGTTCGCCTCTCATCTCGCAAATATTATGCAATACGCAGCAAGCCCCCAAAACCACAGGCAAATCTTGAAGCTTCACCTCTGTTCTCTTCCGCAAGCAGCTCCACCTTGCTTTCATTCGCATAAACGCCTCTTTAGCAACCTTCTGGATTTCCCCAACTTTTTCATTGAAAGCATGCTGAGTCCAAGTAAGATTCTGGCGTGTGTAAGGAGCTAAAAGCCAGTCAATTAATGGATACCCTGAATTCCCAACAACCCAAGTATCCTTCAACTGTCCCCTGTTTGCTCTCTGATACAGAGCTGATTTTTCCAAGACTTTGTCATCAGACATTGAACCGGGCCAACCGATACAGACATCTGTAAAAGTCCCTTTTGGATCAACAACGCCTTGAACTGTAACAGAGTATGACGTCTTCTGATTCCTCTCTGTGTGCCTTTTGTTGAAATAAGCAGCTACACTTACCTTTGGGGCAATTATTGGAACATGCGTTGTGTAAATGGATCCACATACATTTGGCATCCCGGATAACATCTGGAATTCATGTTTGATCTCGTTCATCTTGTTATCATCACTAGGCCATTGCACGAATTTAGGCATGAGAATGCCTTTAATGGCAGTGCAAACCTCTAGAACAAGTTTATGACAAGTAGATATGCCTAGGCCAAAACGCTTTGAAACTTCACGAAGTGGTTCCCCTGTAGCCAATCTCCAAATGCAGACAGCAACACGTTGGCGAACTGGGATTGCTTGCCGTAGCATTGTGTCCTTTTTAGTGACTACAGATTCCAATTCTTCACAGATCATATCAAAAGTTGCTCTGCTCATCCTGAACGCTTTCTTAAACTCCTCTTCTGGGAAATCAGGGCTATTGCACTGATCCCACCATGCTTTAGACCTGTCTTTCACCCATAATCTCCTTTGTTGTGGAGGCTGAGAATCCTCCTCCGAAGTTGAGACTGAATTCTGACGACTCCTTTTGTTATTAACCGCCATTGGCTTCGCTTTCTCATTCATCATTAAACCGGGTTGTTGATTTGAAAAGTCGAAAACGGATTCATTTGCCAACGGCTGCTGAGATGACCAATCCATTTTGGGGTTAATTTTCTCTTGTTCGTTGTCAAATCCCAAAAATTTGCTCAAAATATCCTCAACGGTCTTCAAAGAGCCCTCTTCAATAACTTGGTCGAAATCAAAATCATCAGTTCTTCGCTTCTTGGTAAGTGGTTCAGAAGCAGTAACAGTAGGAGTAGTACTAGTAGTATCAGAAGCAGGCAAGTCAAAATCTTGAAAAAAACTGAAGAAATTTGGTGAAGGATAATCTTCCTGGGTGGGAAATAGGAAAGAAGAAATTTCCATTAAATAAAATATGGGTGTGAGAACTCAAAAAATGTGGAAGAGAGAAAAAAAGATGAATGAATTGGATAGAATGGAAGTGGAGGGTCTCATGTCATATATATATATGTTGCAGACACGGTCATCAGTAAAAGGAAACGTGTGAAGCGACGCGTTGTTAAGGAAGTTTCTGGGTATGGGGGTGGGGGTGAAAAGGGAGTGGGGTAGGTTTTGACGGTGACTACTGACTACTGACTTGGACGGAGAAAGGATAAAATACGAGCAAATGTAAAGTTTAATAAAGAAGCTTACGCGGTTGGGTTGGGGATGTAAGGAATAAAAAGGCATAAACTTAGTCACGTTTGGAAATTGGGACACTAACAAGGAACTTTCTCTAACATATCTCTTTTTCTTTTCAGAATATTTCAAACAAAAAAAATTAATAATAAAAATATATCTATATATAATATTATTAAATAAAATAATTGATTATTACCATTATTGTTGTATCAATAGTTTTTACTTAATAACTACAACTTAATAGTGTACTTTATTTGGTACTGTCAATTTGACTTCGTGGCTTTTACTTATAAACGTACCTAATATTTATTATGTAGGAAATATAATGACAACATTTTAGCATTGGTCGCAATCTTATTTACACACGCTAAAAATAAAAAAGAAGATGGGGCTACTGCTAGTTTGTTCCATCAAGTGAGTGTTTGACTCATTTCCGCCCATGAAGGATTCAGTGAGCTTATTTAGGTGCCGTTGAATTCCAAATAAATTTTAGAAAAAATTTGAAAAAAAAAGTGAAAGATAGTGTTTGACCATATAATTTATTATTATTTAGCAAATATATTTAGAAAATATCTCAAGTTTTCAAGTTCTAGAAAAAAATTAGAACTTGTGCCAAGTTCTAATATTTAGGAAGTTTTAAAAATTTAAAAATTATCCTAAAATTTTATATTTTATAAAAATACCCATTAATTTCAACTAATATTTATCTACCAACTTACTCTATTAAAGTGGTCAACCAATACCATTAAATAACATATGTATCTATTTTCGAGTAACAAGATTGGGAAGAAAGAATAATTTTATTTTTAATTCGATTAATGTATTGATGTCACGACCCAAAAGTCGGGGTCATGATGACACACATCCCAAACCAATCCCGATGTGTAAGCCAAAAAGTAAAACCATATAAGACTCCCAAAGAAAAGTCAGGCCACGAATAAATACAAAATAAAGGACAACAACGAAATTATCTCAAAACCTGGTATCATAAGTTTAAGAGCATCTAAGTACAAAACTGAGTTTGAATACACAGTTTAAGTCTCTGAATATAGAAAAGACTGTAAATTAAAGATAGACAAGTGGCGATCTGGATCCCAAGATCTCACCACTAATCCAATGGTAATGTATCCGCTAAAATCAACTACCGCGCTGGACACCCTGATGAGTATTTGAATAAAAAGGGTCAAAGAAGTAGGGGTGAGTAAAATCCACATATACTCAATAGGTTTAACCGACTGAGTATAAGGAATTAATCAGAAATTATGATATAAACTAAGGAACGCTTCCACCTGCACGTAGAAAACTTCCACTCCAGCTACGCTGCCGCCAATTTATATAGAACGGCGCAATTAAAGTAAATATATAAATACAGCTCTATATCATAGTTAAACAAATAGGTCAAGTATCAATGCAATGCAATGTAATATAATGATGCAATGATATGATTGTACGGTAGGATCAAAGTTGTTGCACAACCTGTCGTATACACCTGCCGAGTTGTACTACCAAGATGGATCCATGAGGGGTGTCACAGATCATATACCTCGTCACAATCTCAATGTATCAACTACCTCACCATCTATCTTGTGGCCAAGGACTCATAAAACTAATATCTCTTCCGCTCGCCACATACTCGTGGTCAAGGAATCACAATGCATCTATTATCCTTCCATAAAACTGCCTCAGTCAGGGACTCAAGATACAAGGGTTTAAAGGTGTCACATTTTCTTTCTCAAAAAGAATTTTTCACATATCTAAACTTCCCAAATATCAATGATAATACCAATGAGGATGAATGCATTCATATCATATAAGGCATAGAGGTAATTTACAACTCAACATGTAATACAAGGTTCAAAGTTCACAAAACTTAACCTAAACATGATACTCACCCTCAATAGACAGTAATGGGAAGGAAATGTCTCAAATAAAGTTTTCACCCCTTTCTCAACAATATTTTCAATACTCAGACATGCTCAAAATCCCTAACTTAACCCCTCACGCGGACATTACAAGTCAAATAACCTTTTCACATCTCTAACTAAGTTAAGTCATAGATTATACAGTCTTAATCACAAATAAAATATCCAATAAGGCCCCCACACATGCTACATAGCACATATAAACCCCCACACATGCATCACAATATAAATTATCAGTTTCAAACTACACTATTACTTCATCCCAATGTCTACAACATAGAATTTGGCTAATCACCCAACGTCTACAACATAGAATTTGGCTAATCACCCAACTCAACCCTAAGAAAGATAGCCAAACCTACCTCAATTGTCAAAACTACACTCGAACGCTCTATCAGATGAACAACCTAAATTCAATGCCCGAAATGATAGCCCATTATCAAGAATGAAACATAAGCATCATAAGGAGTCCAGTGATATCCATATTGATAGATTTCAAAACTAGGGGTAAAATAGTTCAAAACTTGATCATTTTCGAAAAAGGTCAAATTGGAATTTTATTTCAAAATTAGCTTCTACACGAAAATTGGAGTTCACAGGTGAAAAATCCATTAAAATAGAGTAAGGTTTGAGGTAGAAATCACCATTTCAAGATTCATGAAAAACCTCCAAAGTTTGAGTTCAATACCATGAATTTCAATATGAAATCACAAGATAATGGAAGGAAAATCGAATGATTTAGGTTATAAATACTTACCCAAACGAAATTCTCTAAAAATCTACTTCACAAACTATCCCTCCAAGCTCTTGGAAATCAAATATGGAAGAAAAGACCCAATTCCGATTTTTAGACCTCTCAGGTGTTGCTAAAGCGACCAAAGGGTCGCTAAAACGGAGGTTCGCTTTCGCAAACTTCGCTTAAGTGAGCCCCTTTGCTTAAGTGATGGGTATCGATAAAGCGAAAGTGGACCCTACACCAGTAGCACAGAAACAGCTCAAAAACAAATTTCCAAATCTCCAATCGGACCCTCTAGATTCGTTCGGAATCCCGTACACACAAATCATATATGCACTCCTACTAAATTTGACCATCTGAACTCAATGGAATAATTAGAATTCGATTTCGTGGTCTTCTTGACCCAGAATCCGATAAGTCACAACTTAACTAGTTTCGGCACTTGAAATAACCAAAATACACTCGGAACCTTTAAAAATTACAACAAGGACATTTCTAGTGTTAGAATCACCCCTGAAACCATTGGAATCATCAGAAATCCAATTTGTATCTCCGAACTCGATTTGTTGAACAAAGTCAAACTTAGCTCATTTAAACTAACTTTCCAACTTTAGACCTCAAACTCACATATCAATTCCGAATACGATTCCGATGACTCTCCCAAAATAATTTCCATGTTTTGGAGCTGATGGAACTGACAAAATCCCGTTTCAAGACTCGTAGCTTCGATTGATCCCGAAAACCACTTTTTTACCTCTTAACTCTACAAAACTCAAGAATTTGCCCAATTCTCTAGCTATTAAGACTTTAACATATTCAATCATACAATATGAACCAAGAAAACTCGGGGGCACTAATGATAGGGGTAAAATGGTAACTTCACACAAATTTTCTGAAAATGATCCTCAAGGTCTTTACAATTGATCTTGCCCATATTGTTATTTTATTGTTGTTGATTGTTATCAATTATGTTATAAAAAAATTTAACGGAACATGTTAATTATAAAATGATAACACAAACTTATGAGTATTTTTAAAGAATTGAATGTTAATACAATTACTTATGAAAATATGATTGAATTATTAAAAAATATTCTAATGAAAGTATGAGGAGCAAAATTATTAATATGGTTTGGCATCCAGCTCCCAAGCTTCTAAATCTCTTAAAACTCCTAAATCAAAAATTGATTTTGATTCAAAACCTTATTCTATAAATGAAGTCCTTGCTCGTCTTTATAAAAAGACTAATACTGTAGTACGAGATACTTTTTTGATGATTTAAAAATTGAAGTTGAAAACTAAAAAGTGAGATTAAAGCTCTCAAACAGAATCAAATAATTCATGATCATAGGATTTCTCAACTCGAGAATAATGCAAGAGATGATTCTGTGTCAACACCTCCTATTGATAAAGGGAAAGGTAAGGTTGACGAAAAGGTTGAAGAACTTATTAAAAATCCTAAACAAAATTATTTTCTAGGAATATTATAGATTGTAACTGCTCATAGATGGTATATAAAATGTATTATTTTAATTAATAATGAATTTACTATCACTAACACTGCAATGATCGATAGTGGAACAGATGTTAGTTGCATTCAAGAAGGATTAATACCTTCTATGTTTTTTTGAAAAAACTACTCATGCTGTTAAATCTTCATCTGGACATGCTTTAGATATAAACTATAAGTTATCTAACACTCATATTTGTCAAAATAAAGTCTGCATTCCTCATTTCTTTTTATTAGTAAAACATCAAATGCATCCTCCAATTATACTTGGAATTCCTTTCATAAATGTTATCTATCCTTTTTCAAAAATTGATTCAAAAGGATTTACTGCTAATTATAAAGAAAAAAAGATATCATTTTCGTTCATCACAGTACCAATTACTAGAGATATTAACGCTTTAATTAATATGAAACAAAAGCATGTTGATTCCTTATAACTAGAAATGCACAATATGAATATTTTTGATACATTACATCCTTGTTAAGTTGCAGGAAAAAATCAAATTGATATGTATGCACTATTAGATCCGGGTGTAAATTTATCGTTTGTTACTCCATTCCTTGTTAATAGGTTTGATGTGTCACCCGAAATGTTATTAGAGCCCTATTTGGTGTCTACCCCCATTGGTGAGTCAGTTATTGCTAAAAAGGTCTATAGGGGTTGTCCCGTGTCTATCTTGCATAAATTTATTCCTTGTGATATCATTGAGCTTGACATGGTAGATTTCGATGTCATTCTTGGAATGGATTGGTTACATGCATCTTATGCTTTCATAGATTGTAGGACTCATCGAGTCAAGTTCTAATTTCTAAATGAGTTCGTTATTGAATGGAAGGGTTGTGATTCGGTGGTGAAGGGTAAGTTCATTTGTTATCTTAAGGCCCAAAAAATAATTTCTACGGGTTGTATTTACCACATTGTGAGGGTTAGGGATGTCAACTCTAAAAGTCCTTCTCTTGAGTCGATTTCCATAGTCAATGAGTTACCTGATGTCTTTCCCGATGACCTTCCCGATGTCCCTCCCAAAAGGGAAGTTGATTTTGGTATCGATCTCCTCTCCGATACCCAACCTATCTCTATTCCGCCTTACCGGATGGCCCTGGTAGAATTGAAAGAGTTGAAGGAACAATTAAAGGACTTGTTAGAAAAGGGATTCATAAGACCAAGTATTTTGCCATGGGGTGCTCCTGTGTTATTTATGAGAAAGAAGGATGGGTCGCTTCGAATGTGCATAGACTACCGATAATTAAATAAGATGACCATTAAGAACCAGTACCCACTCCCTAGAATAGATGACTTGTTTGATCAATTGCAAGGGAAAGTCACTTGTCAAAGATCGACCTTCGGTCCGTCTATCACCAATTATGAGTGAGGGAGTGTGACATTCCCAAAATGGTTTTCCAAACAAGGTATGGTCACTTCGAGTTTATGGTGATGAGTTTTGGGTTGACAAATGCACCGGTGGTATTTATGGACTTGATGAATAGGGTGTTCAAACCTTATCTTGACACTTTTTTGGTGGTCTTTATTGATGATATTTTGATTTACTCTCGGAGTGAGGAATAACATAAAAATCATTTGAGAGTTGTGCTTCAAACATTGAGGGATAGGCAATTGTTTGCAAAATTTAGTAAGTGTGAATTTTGGTTGAAGGAGGTGGCATTTCTTAGTCAAAGTGTCCGATGATGGGATCAAGGTTGATCCTATGAAAATGAAGGCAGTCAAGAATTTTCCTAGACCGTTGTTTACTTCAGACATTAAAAGCTTCTTGGGTCTAGCCGGGTACTATAGAAGGTTCGTCGTAGGGTTTTCTTCCATCTCATCTCCTATGATGAAATTGACCCAAAAGAAAGATAAATTTATATGGATGGATGAGTGTGCGAATAGTTTCCAGACCTTGAAAGAACGACTTCCCTCCGCTTCTATTTTGACTCTACCAGAAGGATTAGAAGGGTTTGTAGTCTATTGTGATGTTTCAAAGATTGGTTTAGGTTGTGTCTTAATGCAAAATGGCAAGGTCATAGCCTATGTTTATAGATAATTAAAGGTGCATGAGCGTAACTACCCTAACCATGACCTTGAATTAGCAGCCGTTATTTTTGCTCTGAAGATTTGGAGGCATTACCTTTATGGGGTGTATGTGGATGTGTATACCAATCGTAAAAGTCTTCTATATGTGTTCACCCAAAAGGACCTTAATCCAAGGCAAAGGAGGTGGCTAGAACTCCTTAAGGACTATGACATGAATGTGCACTATCATTCGGATAAAGCCAATGTGGTTGTCGATGCACTTAGTAGAGTGTCTATGGGGAGTGTGGCCCATGTGGATGAAGGGAAGAGGTAGTTGGTGAAAGATGTTCACTGGTTGGCTAGATTAGGGATGTAGTTGTGTGGTACTGATGATGGTGGTATAGTTGTTCAAAATAGATCTGAATCCTCTTTGGTGGTGGATGTTAATTCAAAGCAAGATCTTGACCCGACGTTTATCGAGTTAAAGAGATTGGTGAAGGAAAAGAAGATAAAGGTCTTTTTTCAAGGGGGATATGGGGTGCTATACTACCAATGTCAGCTATGTGTTGTGGATGTTGATGGCCTAAGGAATTTGATCTTGATGGAAGCTCATAATTCTACATACTTCATTCATCCCGGTTCGACAAAACTGTACCAAAACTTAAAATATTTCTATTGGTGGGGTAGCACAAAGAAAGACATAGGAAGGTTCGTGTCCGAATTGCCAACAAGTGAAGGCCGAACATCAAAGGCCGAGTGGCCTAGCCCAAGACATTGAAATCCCTACTTGGAAGTGGAAAGATGTGAATATGGATTTTGTAGTAGGTTTGCCTCATACCCGAAAGCGTCATGATTCAATTTGGATAATTATTGATAGAATGACTAAGTTGGCTCACTTCCTACGGGTTAAGACTCCTATAGTGCCGAAGACTATGCTAAGTTGTATATTCGGGAATTGGTGAGATTTCATAGTGTGCTGTTATCCATTATTTTGTATCGTGGTATCCAATTCACTTCTCACTTTTGGAGATCATTTCAAAATGGCCTTGGTACTAAGGTAAAATTGAGCACCGCAATCCATCCTCAAACGGATGGGCAAGCCGAAAGAACGATTCAAATACTAGAAGATATGTTAAGGGCTTGTATGTTGGAGTTTGAAGGAAATTAGGATTATCATCTACCGCTCATCAAGTTTGCCTATAATAATAGTTACCACTCAAGTATTAAGATGACGTCGTTTGAGGCTTTGTATGGGAGATGATGTAGATCTCCTGTTGGTTGGTTCGAAGTAGGTGAGATGACCTTGTTGGGCCCCGATTTGGTATTTGATGCTTTAGAGAAAGTGAAGATCATTAGAGAAAGGTTGAAGACGGCTCAAAGTCTCCAAAAGTCCTATTTTGACACTGAAGAAGGGATCTTGAGTTTAATGTGGACGATTGGGTGTATCTGAAGGTTTCACCCATGAAGGGTGTGGTTCGGTTTGGTAAGAAAGGGAAATTAAGCCCTAGGTATGTAGGGCCTTATAGAATCGTGAGACGTGTTGGCAAGGTTGCATATGAGTTGGAGTTGCCATTGGAAATGGCCATGGTTCATCTGGTGTTCCATGTGTCTATGTTGAGAAAATATGTGGGTGATCCTAGTTCTATTATTCCTTTGAGAGTAGTGAATGTTGAAGAAAACTTGACCTATGAAGAAGTTTCGGTTGAAATTTTGGACCGGCAAGTTAAGAGATTGAGGAACAAAGAAGTTGCATCTGTTAAAGTCCTTTGGAGGAATCAACAAATCGAAAGTGCTACATGGGAAGCGGAAGAGGATATGATTAAGCGATACCCTCATCTTTTTCCCTCTACCAAAACCTAAGGTATTAAGTTATCCTTGTTCAATTACTTGAAATCCTTGCATTTTAACTTTTTTTGTCATATGCTTGCAAAATTATAAAATATGTTTCGAACGATGTTTTAAATTGAACTATTGCATTAATGATGAGTTGTTGGTTTACACTTTACTCTACTTAAGATAAGTCATTCCTCATTCGAGGACAAATGTTCCCAAGGAGGAGATAATGTAACACCCCCTAAAAACGTTGTATATGATATTTTAATTCTCGATGAAAATAATATTGCTTCTATATTTTGGGCATAACTTTTAATAGGATTGTCCAAATTAGGTGATTCAATTTTTTGAATAACCCAAACATCATTACCTACAACTTTTGTGAGACCCTATTTTAAGTTTTGGAGGTTAAGTAGGTCAAATAAATTAATTGTTGCAACACATGATGTTGTGACGAAATGGAGTATTTGTAGAAGAAAAATCATATTTCACTGTAGGAAGCTCCAAATCAGTTGATTCTTGAACGACATGAAAGTAGACTTCTAAAAAATAATTCATATGAGATACCAAATCCTAATGAGGAAGTTATCTTTTTCAAACGTAGCTCCAAAAAGGGTATTTCGTTAATAGAAGGTTCATCTAACCAACCATGGAAGGATCTAGATCCATTTGACATCACCCATGACATCACAATATTCCATTAAATTTTTAGATTTTTTTAATTATTTTAATTATTATTAGCTTCTACCTTATTTCATCATTTTATTCATCAAGTTTTCTCAAGCAACTCTTCTCTCTATGCACTCCTTTACTCATTTTTAAAATATATTTTTAGTTCTTAGTAGTGTAGAAATACTATTCTGGTGATTCATATACTCCGGGTAGTACACAAAACGCTCTAGCAAGGAGAAAATTCTAGGATTCAAGAGTGTTTATTAAGTTCTTTGATTCTGAGTAACGCTACGGATTTCAGGTATGTAAAGCTTCAATAAGAGTATTCCTTCCACTCTCATACCTAAATTATTTTGATTATATGATAAATTATGTTTATTTTCTTTAAGCTTTACTCTAAGGTATGTGAGTGTTTATCCATAGGTTCTTCCACCCACGGAGCCTAAAGCTCTTTCAACTAAATCTCTTGATTTCAAAAAGAATTTTCTTATGGGTAATTCTTATTTCTACTTAATGGCATGAATCTGGTTAAACTAATAGTTATTGGTCTATTTTGATGTAAAATAATTTTATATATATGAAACGATGGTTTTCAAGTATTTTTTCCTATTTAGCTCTTTAAAGGTTCTTGAAATTCATGGTGAATTGCTTAAAACATGATATTTAATTAATGAATTTCAAATTATTTATGCATAATTTCATTTACATACATTTTTAAAAATTGAAATGATTTAAACCCACCTAGTTTTACTATATTTTCAATGAAGTTTGACTTGAAAGCTTTGACTCCAAATAAATATTTATGAAAGCAATGTCTATAATCAAAAGAGAGTTTTATGAGATGAAAGAATGATGAAATGATATGAATGATGGATTCTTTATGCAATAGGGACAATTCTTGCATATTTGAATTATCAAAGGTTTTAATTAGTTATTCTACCGAATATGATGTTTTGAATTCTCAAGCTATATGCTATGACTATTTTGAAGTATTAAAGTATTTTGTAGGATTGACTTAGTACCGAATGGGTCATTGAGGTGGAATTCAGTAAGGGAATCCTAGTAGCAACCCCTTGTCTCATTAACTATGTTTCAGCATAGGAGTCCTTGTAGGCTTAGGCTAATGGATCCATGAAAGTTCTTAATGTTAAAGTTACAGAATTGAATGAAGTTGACGGAGTTCTACCCGACAAGTAGTCTCCCCGGCCAATATAGGGGGTTATGTTGGATTTTATTTAATAGCTCGCATGGTCTTAAATATCGATTATGATTATTTTCCCAAAAATGAATGTTTTAAAGGATATCTACATGATTGATTATGCATGCATTGCATTATGTTTCATATTACATAAATGTTTTAATGTTTCCTCAATATTCATGCATGCTTAGATATTTAGTACATTCAAAGTACTAACGCATATTTTTTTGTCTACATGATATGACCATGTAGGGATCGATGCTCCTCCTCATTCTCCTCCACGTGGCTAGTTGAGATTTCGTTTGAAGACTACTTTTGATGTGTTCCCATATTCCAGGAACGATACTCCTTTATCTTTCTAGCGTACGATATGTTGAGATATTTAGATACTTACTATGACATTTCTTTCTATTATGATTGAGGGTGATCTAGGGACTTGTCTTTGCCCCGTTAAATCTTAAAATTAGAGGTATTGTTGGACATATGTAAGTAGAAGATTTACTATTATGATTTTTGCTTGTTTATTTATTGTCATTACCTATGAAAGGCTAAAAGAATGTTAAGAGGCTTGTTTGAGGTACTTTTGGGTTTCTCATTCGCCATGTCACGTCTAGGTTTTAGGCTTGGCTCGTGACAATTATGGACCCATATAAGGGACCCATTTTTATTCCTTTTGTTTCCTCAGCCTGCCTATAAAAAGGGCATTTGTTTTTCATTTTTAAATAGAAGTTTTTGAGTGCTCTCTCTCTCTCTCTTGTAAAAATTCTCTCTTTACAAAATATCTTAGCGTGTGAATAAAGAATCAAGCACAAAATGAAGATTTATATTCAGAGTCTGATCGATCTTTTTCTGATGATGATTGTGTATCCAGTCAAAAGGGATTGACTTGTGAAAAAGATGATAATTTATATAATTTGTTATCCAATTTTCAGGATTTAACTGTGACTGTTATAGATGATAATAAGATTTTTGATATTTTGAAGATTGTAAAGGATAAAGATTTATGAAACAAGATTTTTGATACTATTTTTTATGAAGGTTCTAGTAGTAGCAAGATAGACGAAAAGTCTGCTGATATTATCAGACAACTTGCATATTATTTTATGGCTGATTTAAAACAGATTTTGAACCAAAGAAATTTCTTTTCAAAAGATATTACTACTTCTGATTTATAACAAGAAATTAGTATTTTAAAAGAAGAAATTATTCAATTGAAGAACCAAAACAAAATCATTGATAAAAGGATTTCAAGTCTGGAAGATTCAAGAACTTTTGATTTACTATTACAGGCTAATAAACCTGATGAAAGTAATAAACAAATTCTGTTAGAACCTAATTTGCCAGATACTGATGATAATTTTTTGACAAATATTAAATTTGATACTAATAATGAATTTTTACAGAAGCTCAGTATCACCACTTCACAGATATTTTATATTAATATTACTTTGCAAATAGATTATAATTTTAGAAAAGAATTTATTGTTTTATTTGATAGTGGTGTTGATGTTAATTTTGTACAAGAAGAGATTATTCCTTCTAGATATTTTCATAAGACTACCCATTGTTTAAGATCTGCTAATGGTAGTAAAATGAAATTACGCTATAAATTACCTGAAACATTTCTGTGTAATAATGATGTTTGTTTACCTCAAAGCTTTATGATTGTTGAAGATATTTCTTGCCCTATTATTTTAGGTGTAACTTTTATGAATACTATTTTTCCTTTAAAATATTGGGATAATAGTAAATTAATTGGTACTTATAAGAATAAAGATTTTTAATTAAATTTTATTACTAGACCATTTACAAAGACTATTAATCAGATTGTTGATAAATTAATTTAAAAAAATCAACAAATTAATTTTATTAAACAAGAAATTTCTCTAATGGAAATAGATGTGATTTTGAAAAATCTTAAATTACAAGAGAAAATAGATTTATTAAAAAATCAATTTATTTTAAATATCTGTGGAGATCAACCTAGTGCATTTTGGGATAGGAAAAAATATGTTGTTACTTTACCTTATTTAGAATCTTTTGATGAATTGGATATTCCGACAAAGGCCAGACCTTGTCAAATGAATTCTGATTATTTAGAATTATGCAAGACTGAGATCGATAATTTATTAAAAAGAATTTAATCAGACATTCTAGTTCTGCATGATCATGTACTTCTTTTTATGTTAATAAACATGCTGAATAGGAGAGAGGTGTTCCCAGATTAGTTAGTAACTATAAACCTCTTAACAAAGTTTTAAAATGGATCAGGTATCCATTCCTAATAAAAAAGATTTATTAGACAGATTGCATGATGCTATTATATTTTCTAAATTTGATTTAAAATCAGTATATTGGCAAATATAGATTTCTGAGTCTGACAAATATATGACTACTTTTAATGTACCTATGGGATAATTTGAATGGAATGTTATGCCATTTGGTTTAAAAAATGCTCCTTCTAAATTTCAAAAAATTATGAATAATATTTTTATTCCATATACTAATTTTATTATTGTTTACATTGATGATATTCTTGTATTTTTTAAGAATATTGAATCACATTTTAGACATCTGGAATTATTCCAAAAGATTGTAATTCAGAATGGCTTAGTAATTTCTAAACCAAAAATGTTTATTTTCCAAACAAATGTTAGATTTTTAGGTCATAATATTAAAAAAGAAAAGATTAGTCCTATAAATAGGAGTATTGAATTTGCTTCTAAATTTCCTGATATTTTAACTGATAAAACCCAATTACAAAGATTTTTAGGAAGTTTAAATTATATTTCTCCTTTTGTTAAAAATTTGGCTATAGATACTGCTATTTTGTATGATAGATTGAAAAAGGATCCTAAAGCTTGGAATGATCTGCATACTACTGCTGTTAAAAATATTAAATTAAAAGTTAAAGAATTGCCCTACTTAATTCTGGCTAATCCGAATTGGATAAAGACAGTTGAAATAGATGCTTCTGATATAGGTTATGATGGTATTTTAACCCAACATTCTCCTGATGATAAAAAAAAAATTTATCATTCAATTTTACTCTGGTAAGTGGAACAACAATCAAAAGAATTATGCGACTGTTGCAAAAGAAATTTTGGCTATTGTTAAATGTGTTTTAAAATTCCAAACTGATTTATATAATCAAAAGTTTATTATTAAAATTGATTGTCAAGTTGCTAAGTTTATGTTTAATAAAGTTTGTAAACATAATATTTCAAAATAAATGTTTGTTAGGTGGCAGACTTTATTAGCCCAATTTGATTTTGATATTGAATACAAAAAAGGAATTGAAAATAGTTACCTGATTTTCTTATCAGAGAATATATAAATTAACTATTTTCCATATACAGGATGCACCCGAATTGGTCAGGGTCCTCTAATAGAGGACGAGTCAGGGCCCAATATGGGAATAGATTCCAGTCATTAGGCCAGATTCCAAGGCCAAATTTAAGTGGAGTTTTTTCTACTCAAGGAGCGTCGTCTTCAACAGCTGGCAATGCCAGTATTCGTCCCTCCTATGAAGATTATCAAAACTATTTAAATTTTATCAATGCCAGCAATGCTGGAACTACCGGGGGTAACAATGTTACCATACAAACCACCTCAATTGAGGATCCTGCAAATGAAGATTCCTTTGCCTCGATTATTGGCAAAAATGATAAAGAGATTTTTCTACCAATTCGAAAAAGGAAATGATTTTATATATTGACCCCAAAGATTTACAATGGAAGACTAATTCATGGGTCGTGATGAAAAGATATTTAAATAATGCATTATTTCCAATGCCAACATACAAAACAAGATTACATTATGAAATGATTTTAACAACTATAGGGTCAGTGAAAATTACCCACAACAATTCTGGAGGCCCTACTAAATCATATTTTACCTATTCAAAAATTATTATAAAAAAATGATTTTAGATGAAGAATGGGGATTGAGTACCCTTAAAGATTCTCAATACTCGCATCCCATTGCCAAAACTTCTGTTAATTTTAATTACTGGGATTATGTCGAAGCATTTACCAAGACACTCTATTATGAGAATGATGACCACAAGCACTCGTGGTTCATAAAAATTTGTCCAAATATTTTTAAAAATACAATCCCTATTTGGTTCAAGCCTTGGAAACAGCCTCTGGCCGAAATGCAAGGTAAGGCTGCGTACAATAGACCCTTGTGGTTGGGCCCTTTCCCGGACCCTGCGCATAGCGGGAGCTTAAGTGCACCGGACTGCCCTTTTTTTATTTGGTTTGTTAAATAGTGGTCTTTTTTTGGACCTTCTAACACCATTCTTCCCTTCTTATTTTTAGACTAATTTACTTTATGGCTAGAAGCTACCCCAAAGATTACTGAATTGGAAAAAGAAGATAGACTTTTCCCTGAAACACCATTAATCAATTTTTTCATGGAATTTTCTATCCCTTAGATTTTTAAATGGACTATTGAAGTCACCTCTGATTCGGATGGAGTCCCATGTTTATGCAGAATATTCCATACCAAATTTTGGTCCAAACTAACCCAAAAAGACCAAAATAGCCAGATTTATGGACAGGATTTATTACATGCCATTGGAGAAGCCATTATTAAATATGGCAGATTTGATAAAATTAAGATTCCTGAAGAAGAAAGTCATTTTGCTAAAGTGACTAAAAAATTACATATTAAAAAGGGCGGATTGTTGACCCAAGAGGAACTTGTTGCCTCTTACATGGAATAGGTTAAGCGAGATATTCAGTAACAATTTGGTACAGATGATGATGTTCCCATGCCAGAAAATTCTGGAGAAGACAATTTTTTTAATGATGCTCAAAGTTTACACAACACAGCCTCGAGTGAAATTCCTGACATTATTAAAAAGATTGAAGAAGAGATTATGCAGTTTAAAGCAAAAAAGAAAATTTAAACGGACTGCACAAGAAAGCGACAGGCAGACAGATTTTGGAAAGCACAGTAGATTTCACTGTTTCAACAGTAATTTCACTGTTCAAATGTTGAAAAAAGAGTCCTTACTGTAGATTTTTACTGTTTGATACTGTGTACTTTTTGACTTTTGCATTTTACTGTGCATTTTTACTGTGCACCTTTTTGTTTATAAAATGAATGCATTCTACATTCATAAAGGTAAGTTTTTGCACCCCCTCTCTCTCTCTACTCCTAATCCTCTCCACCTTCTCTCTACACTTGTATTCCTATAGTGTGTAATAGTTGTAACATAAATAAAAGTTTGAAGTTTGCTGTAACAACCCCAGGAGACTGGTGGTCCTTCAGGTACTTGTCTCTTTCTTTATTTTATTTATTTTGCATAACTTAGACCCATGATGGGCTAAGTCATTAAGTGTTAAATAATAACCAACATAGATTGTTAGAATACCAAATGGCAATGACTCTAAAAAAGAGCTTTTCTTTAATGGGTTACGGTTTTAGTCAGGTTAAAGTTAAAATAATTTTATAGTAAATTAAGCTTAAATCATGACGTTGGTAAGCCCTAAAAGGGGTATTCCCAACATGATTAGTGAGGGATTAATTGGGTTATTTACTTATTAATCAAGATTTATTAAATACTTGGACAAATCCTAAAGTAGATGTGCAAACGATTTATAAACTTGGCACTTTTGAAAGATATGCTGGTAGAACTACTGTTAAAACTACCGAATTAAGTTTTACTATGGAAAAAGAGAGTGATATTTTTCATCTATTCACTCAAGATGATATTGATTACTATAAACATAAAGATTTTAATTATTTACATATTGGATTAGTACAAGTTGCTTTTAAACCTTTAATTTTAAAAGGTTTACCTGAATCTTTTATTGGTGCTTTAAGAGATGGTAGAAATTTAAATTGGAACAATTCTTTAATTGGTACAATACAATCCAGTTTAGCTTATGGCGCTGTATATTTTAATGCTTATCAAAATTTGAATGTTGCATTATCTGATGTAAATATTTTGCAGTCTTTTATTTTAAACGTTAAAATTAATGGTTATAATTATTTACCTGGTACTGAAGTTATTTGTATTTATACTAGAATTGTTTACAGACCTTTATATACTTTATCTCCAAGGTGTCGTATTGCTGACCAAAATAATGAAACTGTTTTATTTGAAAATAATTTTTCTAAATCTAAAATTATTACACGTAGATTGATTAAATGGGAAGAAATTGATTTTCCTGAAGAATGGATTATTGAGGAGGCTGTTGTCCCTCAAAATATTACTTGTGATGAAATTCTGAAATTTCTCAGACTTCTGATGGAACTGTTAAATATCGTTTTAAGAATGCTAATATTCTTAGAATTACTAATTCTTCTTCCAAATTAACGAGATCTATTTCTTCATATATTTTTCCTGCTAATTATTTGGTAGATATACCATCTAGGGCATCTACTTCTCATATTAGACAAACTGTTCCCCAGAGATTTGATCATATAATTATTGATAATAAAAATATTGCAAGAGGAGAAGATTTAAGTGACCAACAGAATCCGAAATGAATTTTCCAAACGGTTTAGATGGATAGTACACCTATTGATTTTAGTCCGGGTTCACCGGTAAGAAAAAAGATATCTGAAGAATTTTTTTGTCCAACATGGGAACCTTTTAGACAATGGTTTTTTCCCCCCATTTTCTCCAGAAGAAAAGAAATATTTTCAAGAAGATTTTTATGCTGATTTGGCTAAAGAAAATATTTTATTGTCATTTGTGTCTTGGTTTATGATTAAATATGTAGGACAATATTTATTTGTTATTATTATGCTGATTTGTTGTGTTATTGTTATTATTATTGTTGTTGTTGTTGTTCTTCTTGTTTTTTGTTATTGTTGTTATTGTTATTATTATTGTTGTTATAGTAGGAGCAAGATGACCCATTTTATTTAATAAAAAATCAAATAAGCTATACAACTATCTTGGTCCAAAAGTTGGCCCAAGATTTGAACAAACAAAAACATAAAAAAGTAAAAAATAACCTAACAAAAAAGAAATAAAGAGGAACAAATAGAGAAAAGAAAAGTAAGCTATCGGAGTGGAACAGACCCATCATTGCCTGAAACTTCTAGTTGATAGTGGAATAGACCCGTCAGCGCTTGAAGTAACTCCATTTTTCTACACCGTTCATCATGTTGACTTCATTGAAGCTCCATCTTCATCAGCTATATGACCAGTTGTTCAAGAGGATACAAATCTATCCCCTCTTCCATCTCACCAACGAGCTCAAAATTGAACCAGTTACTTACTTTCATTTTTCTTTAGAGCATACTCAAATTATCTTCTGTCGATTCTTTGATTTGATCCCTTAAATCTTATTACATCTACGCACAGTTGATCTAGAATGGCTCAACAAATCCAGTTCTTGATTCCTCCAGCTAATTAAGTAGTCTAGCTAATTAAGTAGTATATCTCACCCATTCTTAGTCACCCTTACTATCCCTTATCCAGAACTCAATGGATTGAATCTTATTTGAGATTGATACCACCATTCGAGCTCTAGATTTGGGATAACAACTGTTGACACTCAATTTTGACCATCCACAACGCAAATTAGCTATCGAGTTTCTTTGAATTTCGAATATTTTTGAAATAATTAGCTTTTATAAAAACAAAAATATTTTTATGTTATTCTTAACTATTTTTTTATTTATAAATTTTAGTATAATATACATATTTCTATATAACTATATATTTGATTACTATTTATGTAGTTATTCGAAAATCATCTTTGAATAGATTTTATTTTTAACTAAATACATTGAAAACAAAAAAAAATCCAAGTCTCCCACATCAAAAATCCTTGAGAAATTTGGAGTTTTTGGAGCCTATTTAAAGGTTCATATTTTCATTAAGAAGGAGAAGAAGGGGGAGGTTTTTTAGCCACCCCAAAGTTAGAAATTTTCTTAACTTGGCTAGGATTTTGGACTCTTGTCCCCAGCCTAAAAGTTGTGAAAATTTCTAGCTTTCAATCTATATTTTTCTTCAAGGAAAATAGGAGACTGAAGTCGAAATTTAGGCTAAGAATAGTGTTCTTATAACGTCGAACCCACGAAGGTTCGAGTCTAAATTTTTAATCTTTTTTTTGTTTTTGTTTTTGTAGATTGGAGTTCCATCAAGCTCTTGGGTGGTGGTAAAGTTTTCTTCTGCTCGTCGTCTTCAGTTTTGTTGTCCGAAAAGAGGTAAAGTCTTTTCTTAGTTATATTTTATTTAATTATTTTATATTTTATATTTAGTTGATTCGTAGTCTTGTTTTTTTATTTTGTTAGCATGTATTAATAATAATTAGATTAATGATATAATTTTTTTATAGTTAGCATGTGTTATAATTAATTAGCTATCATGTGTTAGGATTATTTGATAAAAGATCTTAGTTTTGTTTATTATTTTTTTTTCAAATAGTTTTCTTTGACAATATAGATTTTCATGTTTTTAATTTCTTCTTTTAACATGATTTAGATAACAAAAATATGCTTAAAGTTATTATTCAATTAGGACTTTCATGGCTTAATTGATTTAATTTTTTCTTTAAAATTTGAGCTAGTATAGTGTATACATTAAATCTGTATTTTTTAATTACTTGAATATATTTCTTATTTTCTTTCTTTTGTCCACATATATGCATGTTTTTAGTCACTTCTAGGATGCTTATCTATTTGATAAGTTAAAATATCATGATATATTCTTTGGTTTAGCTTAAAATAAGTAAATGCTTATGTAATTTTATTTTGGTACATGTGATATAAATTTGAGTCCATCTTTGGACTCCATCGTTGCATATCGTTGAATTTTGAGTCTCTCATCATCTTGTTTGAATTGCTGGAAAGTTGATAAATGGAAAAGAGGTAATATTCATGATTTATATATTGATATTGGGCTATATACATAGAATACAGGTGGAAAACAGTATTGTATACACTGATATATAGTATATATATAGTCTGATATGCAGGAAAATAATATTGTATACACTGATATACAGTCTGATATACAGAAGATACATGGAACAAATAGGTGGTATATTGTGTGTATACAATTCGATATATAGAAATAAAGTTGTATACACTGTATATAGTATATATACATTGCGATATATAGTGTGTATACAACTCTGATATACAAAGAAATTGTGCTTAAGGCCCAAAATGCAGATGACCCAATAGCTTAGTCCAGGCGTACATAAACTAAGTGTCGGAGAATATTTTCATGTGTTATTTATTGTTTATTTATATTAATTCGGGTTATAATAATTTATTCACTTATGTTATTTATGCTTGCTTAGATATTAATTTTAATTTGTTTTAACTTACTTAGATTCCCCTAAAGATAAACCAATTTATGTTAATTTATTCTTTATATAATTTTCTACCTTACTTAGGCATTTGGCAAACTTTACTTTTTTTTATACATGTATATTATTTTCAATGTTTAAGTTTGATCATTTTTTTTCCAAAAAAATAATAATTTTAAAGTCTTCATTTCCTTTTAAATTAATATTTTTAAAAGTTAGTCAAATAATTTTTCAAATCGTTGGATAACCGCGCGTTAGCAGCCACTTTGAATGCTTAACACGTTCTCAAAGTGGAAATAAGAACCTCATACCTTTTTCTCTAAATTTTTAAGACTTAAATCTATTAGGGTCTCTTAAATTAAGTTTTCTTAATTTCTTTAAAAAATTAAGTGACGACTCCTCTTTTTTCTAAAATTAATTTTTTCTCTCTATAAAGTTGAAATTATTTTTAAACTGTCTTTTTCCGACATAACAGAAATGGCGACTCCGCTGGGGAATTTAATAGGTTCTAACCATTAGATTTGATTATTTGACTATGTTTGTAATAATGTTTATTTGTTCTTATTTGTTTAGATTTCACAAATTATAACTGTTGCGCTTCATGGCATTAAATTCCGTCAATGGAAAATAGTTTGCATTAGGATTAAGGACGGTTACGTAGTCACCTGCGGCTGTTCTTTCAGAAAATAACCATTACTTCTTGAATTAATAAATGGGTAGTTGGTTCGTGGTCGTCCAACGCTGTTTATTATATTCAGCCCGCAGTTTGTCCGACTCGGGTATCCAGTCCCTTTTCAAAACCCACTCTAGTCCACCTAGCGTAGAGCGAAACCAAAACCCTAATTTAGCGCATTGGCATAAGACGACCCAATACCCAAGCGTATTGAACCCATTAGAAAGACCACCTTGCATCCAAAATGGCCCTCGACCTAAATGGACGATCATACATATGTATTTAAATTTGAAGGTTGTATACGCTGTTTGAAAATCCATTGTCCCTCGAGGTTGGAAGTTTATTTTAGTAGCTTAGTCTAGTCAAAGAAGGATCTTCACAAGCTGCTACCTCATCCAAAAGGCATTGGCGTTCGGAGATGTCAAGAAGTCAAGAATAAAAGATTTTCCATAAAGCCTTAGTTTAAGATTGTATCCCTGTGTGAGACCAATTATTTGTATCCTGTTTTTCTATTATGTATCTCATTCAGTTTATTCATAAAGCTTGTATAAATATGTTTTTTTGGGGGGGGGGCAATGAAATATTTCAAATGACGTTATATATCCTTCAAATCGTTAGACCTATCTTTGGCGCAAGAAGGTCACATATCTGTTTAGTATGCGCAATAACTATTTATGTGCTATATGTTATAACTGTTTTTGTGAATATGTTGCTTCATTTGGAGACATGCTATTCCACTCTTTTAGAATTTTTTGTAGAGCCTCATAGGCATAAATATCAAGTCACTATCGACAGTGCGTCCAAATACTCCATGAGTGTTTAGTTTCCCAACAAAATTCGAACTTACTCTCAAATCATAAATCTTGCTCTCTCATTTCAAAAAAAAAGGATTGATGTTTCATTTTAAAAAATAAAAATAAATAAATAATTCAAGTTGGTCGAACTACATACGACCTGAATTCTCCTTTGTGAGATATGTAGGCAGCCTTTCAAGGATCGGTCCTATTATTAAAGTTTTCAGTTTTTTCTCATTCTTTCAAAGAAATTGAATACTTCTTCTTTATCTAAGAAGAATGAGGGTTCAAAAGTTGAAGCGCAAGAAATCCGTGAGTCAACACAAGTCAACCTTTCTCATACATCAATCGTAAAATTAAAACGGGTCAATTTCTGTCCATTTAGTCTTTTTTCACACATGAATTAGTCTGTCTTCAAACAAAGCAATATTTAAATATTTAGTTCTTTGTGTGATATTTGCATTAATTATTACAAATATAAACTAATGCTTTGCCTTTTGAGTTATTCTTCTTTTCAGGGAGAGATTGATTTGTGTCGGAAATCAAATTTGCTTACTTCTCAAAGATCGAGGGTTCAACAAAGTTGATTTTGTTTTCTTTTTGTAGAGGATGTTATTAAAAAAACATCATGCGATAAATGATTGGATCTCAATTTTGAGAGGCACAAAGAGTTAATGAGAAATAACGATGACCTTAAATTTCACAAGACACCAATACACAGCCTGAAAGATAAATCGGGGAAATCTTTGACTATGAAGTCTTACTCCTATATCTTGTTATTTATTTTTTATAATGACCCCGCTTTCACACTTTTTTCATATCTTTGCAGAAAAACTATTTCCGACAATAGTCGGGGATAGTTATAATAATGTATGATTCTCGTGAATAGTTGAAAGAATTCAAGTCACAAGAGATAATCACCAAAAAGAACACAACAAGTGATTCCTGCAGGAAATTGGAAGAACACACTAATATATAATCTCTGAGAAATATCTGAAAAAATAATATAACGATAGGTGTTCTCACCGATGGTTGAGAAGACACGAAACATGTTGGTGCAAATAGGCAAAACACACTCCTCAATTGAAGATGTCAACAAGCACTAGACTTACGAGACGTCATTCTGAGTTTGTCTAAATCTTTAAATTATTTTATATATCATATCTGTAAGAACTACGCACACCTGATTCTCATCTCGGTGAGATATGTAGGCAGCCCTTCTTTGGTTCGGTATTTCCTTTTTCAAAAAAATAAAAATAAAATAGAAAATAAAAAAAATTATAAATTGTGTACATATTTTAAGAGTCATATCTTCTTGATTGTGATGAATACAGTTAGGAGCATACAAAATATTCAATAGGATGAAAAGGAATGGCTTTGTGGTAAACCATAGCTTCTATTAGTATCTTTCATTTGTACTTTTGTGATGCTTGAAAATTCTCTTGCATACATTCAAGGTAAGAATAAAATCAACCTCATGGCTTCATGTGCATTGTGTGGTGAGCTTTAGACTAAAATTCAATTGCATCGGACTGTTGATCTAGAACTTGGCCTGAATGTTTGTTGAAGCAAAATCCTGAGTTATATTTGGTTTGGGAAAAGATTGTAGGCCTTTTTTGACCCGATTGTGCCTTTCAAAGCCTACCAAAAAACATTAATCCCTAATTTTTCCACTTTGAGCCTAAAGCTTTTTCTTTGGACAACCACATCTTATCTCTTTCCCTTCTGAGTGCTTACATGCACTATTCCTCTCTTAGCCCACCTCCTTGAGCGCACCGAAGATCTGCAAATTATAGAAGAAGAACCAACTTTGAAATTGCCAAAGGCAAAAGACGTAAAGTCTCCAAAGTCAAGAAAGCAAAGATGACTTTCAAAAAAAAATTCCTACAACAAAAAGGAAACAACTCCAATAAAAGAGGAGAAACCTCAAAAGGAAGGGGTGAAAAGAGAAAAAGCTCCAAAAATAAAGACTAAAAAAGAAGTCGAAATCTAAGAAGGAAATAACAAAGAGGATCGGACGCCAAAAGATGTAACAATCATCAAAAACACAAATTTAGTGTGACGCTCAATGAGAGATTAAGCCACTTTTATCCCAAATAAATATCCTACCTGTCCCTAAGCCTATATTACAAGCCAATAAACAAGCCCTACATGATCTCATTCCAAATATTCTAACATTAGTGGAGACTTACATGCAGGCCAAGCATATGGTATCATAGTTGCATGCGTTGAACTTTCTTGAGAGTGTGAGTGCACTTTGCAAAATGTCCTCAAATCAGACACTTCAGATATGTGCGAAATAAGACTTTCTTTATTGTAAGGGCACTTGAAACATGAGGATTGGTATAATTCTAAACTATTGTTTGAAGCAGGATGAAAAAATCTCGTCGACACTTAAGTATGTTTGAGGTACTACTTGAAGCTATAGGAATTACCTCAAAGTCAATCTCAATTATAAGAAAGAAAATGAGAAATATTTCTATGCAATCCTAACTGTTGGTACCAATTGTAGTCAAAATTTGACTATCTCTTTACATTCTCTAAAAAAAATAATTGCATTTGTCCTTTGAAATTGGATGGTTTGCTTTAAATAATGTGACATTGGGCTAATTCCATCGGTGTGAGATGCCTATTTTACTTCATTGGATGGTCCATATGAAACGGGTGTCATATCTCACGCTTTTAAGCTGTAAATATTGCAAGTAATATATTTTTTCATCTCATTATGATCATATTGCACATATGTCTACTGATTATCTTGTCTCAGATTTTGCAGTACTCATCATCCACAAGATTGGAACTATATTTGACCTGATTTCTGCACCAATAGGATATGTAGGCGCCCCAATGGCTCAGTCATGTTCCCCATAAGATTTTCATTTCTCCCTTACAATGAAAATTGGGACAGAATTTTTGAAAAGATCTCAAAAATTCACAAGAAGATACTATCTCCAGCAAATCAAGATTGGAGATCATGTTAATATATGAAACTAGGACAGAATTTTTGAGAAGATCTCAAAAATTCCACAAGGATGTCAAAATCCCTTTTTAGCAGCTCGAATTTGTCAAGAATCTAACTGGGACAGAATTTTTGAGGAAGATCTCAAAAATTCTGTTAAGAATTATCAGAAGTGGAGTGAACTTCAAATGATCTCCAACATTGCTAGGATGGAGCGAACACAAATTCAAGATGAGATCCATCGAGGCCTCGTATAAACTTCCATTAAAGACATGAGTCCCAACGAACACAAATTGTTCAAAAAAAAATAAAAAATAAATAAATAAAAAAAAAAAATAATAATAAAAAATAATAAAAAATAATAACATGTCAAATCATCCAAGAGGATGACAATTGCATTTTTATTTGCCAAGAGGTCCATTGCATATTCATTTTCCAAAAGGGTCATTGCATTTTCATTTGCCAAGACAAGAGGGCCATTGCATATTCATTTGCCAAGAGGGCCATTGCATATTTATTTGCCAAGAGGTCCATTGTATTTTCATTTGCCAAGAGGGCCATTGCATATTCATTTGCCAAGAGGGCCATTGCATATTTATTTGCCAAGAGGGTCATTGCATATTTATTTGCCAAGAGGGCCATTGCATATTCATTTGCCAAGAGGGCCATTGCATTTTCATTTGCCAAGAGGGACATTGCATATTTATTTGCCAAGAGGGCTATTGCATATTCATTTTCCAAGAGGGCCATTGCATATTCATTTGCCAAGAGGACCATTGCATTTTTATTCGCAAGAGGGCCATTGCATATTTATTTGCCAAGAGAGCCATTGCATTTTCATTTGCCAAGAGGGCTATTGTATATTTATTTGCCAAGAGGGCCATTGCATTTTCATTTGTCAAGAGGGCCATTGCATTTTCATTTGTCAAGAGGGCCATTGCATTTTTATTTGCCAAGAGGGCCACTGTATTTTCATTTGCCAAGAGGGCTATTTTATTTTCATGGCATTACCAAGAGGGTCATGCATCATTCAAATCATCCAAGAGGATAACATTGCATATTATTGTCGAGAGGGCCATTATATATCATTTTTATCGGAGAGAAACATCATTATTTTCCAGCGTTATAAATGCCTAAAGGGCATACATAATATGCATCAAATATCAGAGAAGATTTGAAGTGCAACTTGCCAATTTTCATTCGTCCTATCGATGTACACGCATTTACATCCTACCAATGCATTTTCATTCGTCTTATCGATGGACATGCATTATATCCTATCAATGGATCAATTTTCATTCATCCTACCAATGGACATGCATCATATCCTACCGATGGATTAATTTTCATTCGTTCTACCAATGGACATGCATCATATCCTACCGATGGATCAATTTTCATTCGTCCTACCAATGGACATGCATCATATCCTATCGATGGATCAATTTTCATTTGTCCTACCAATGGACATGTATCATAGCCTACTGATGAATCACCTTCATTCATCTTATCAATGAACATGCATCATATCCTACCAATGGATTCTCATTTGTCCTATCGATGGACCAACATATCTTACCAATGGATTTTCATTCGTCCTATCGATGGACATGCATTTACATCCTACCAATGGATTTTCATTCCTCCTATCGATGGACATGCATCATAACCTATCAATGGATTATCTTTATTTGTCCTATCGATGGACACACATTTATATTCTATCAATGGATCTTCATTCGTCCTACCGATGGACATACAATTATTTTGCCAAAACATCCTACCAATGGATCACATTTATTCGTCCTACAGTGGACATGCGTCATATCCTGTCGATGGATCATCTTCATTCGTCCTATCGATGGACACACATTTATATTCTAACAATGGATCTTCATTCGTCCTACCAATGGACAGACAGTTATTTTGTTGAAATATCCTACCAATGGATCACATTTATTCGTCCTACAATGGACATGCTTCATATCCTGCCGATGAATCATCTTTATTCATCATATCGATGGACACACACATTTATATCCTACCAATGGATCTTCATTCGTCCTACCAATGGAAATATAATTATTCTGCCGAGTATCCTATTAATAGATCACTATCCTACCGATAGAGCAGCATTATCCTACCAATGGATCAATGGAGATTTTCAACATGTAAAGAGGATGAAAGAAAGTGTGAACGACATCAAAGAGGATGCAACACAACGTGGAATCTTTTCTTAGCAGCGAACTGGACACAATCCGAAGAGGAATATAAAACTCATAGAACACGAGTTGAGGAACGACTTTCACTACAGTAAATCACATTCCTATCAAAAGGCGTGTGGTTATTTCGGGGTCCAACCATAATTTCAAAGTCTGTACCAATCCTTTTTTAGAAAGATGAAGATGGAGTCGGTCAAAATGGGATTTGTCAATTTTTTTTGTCCATGATCTATTTTATCGATTCTATCCAAAGAAAGGGACAACTGTTGACACCCAATTTTGACCCTCCACAACGCAAATTAGCTATCGAGTTTCTTTGAATTTCGAACATTTTTGAAATAATTAGCTTTTATAAAAACAAAGATATTTTCATATTATTCTAAACTATTTTTATTTTTTTTTATAAATTTTAGTATAATATACATATTTCTATATAACTATATCTTTGATTACTATTTATGTAGTTATTCGAAAATCATCTTTGAATAGATTTTATTTTTAACTAAATACAATGATAATTAGGTTAGTTTAATTATAGTTTGTATTTTAAAATTTTTTAGTTTTTTCTAAAAAAAAAAAACTCCAAGTCTCCCACATCGAAAATCCTTGAGAAATTTGGAGTTTTTGGAGCCTGTATAAAGGTTCATATTTTCATTAAGAAGGAGAAGAAGGGGGAGGTTTTTTAGCCACCCCAAAGTTAGAAATTTTCTTAACTTGGCTAGGATTTTGGACTCTTGTCCCCAGCCTAAAAGTTGTAAAAATTTCTAGCTTTCAATCTATATTTTTCTTCAAGGAAAATAGGAGATTGAAGTCAAAATTTAGGCTAAGAACAATGTTCTTATAATGTCGAACCCACAAAGGTTTGAGTCTAAATTTTTAATCTTTTTTTGTTTTTGTTTTTGTAGATTGGAGTTCCATCAAGCTCTTGGGTGGTGGTAAAGTTTTCTTCTGCTCATTGTCTTTAGTTTTGCTGCCCGGAAAGAGGTAAAGTCTTTTCTTAGATTTATTTTATTTAATTATTTTATGTTTTATATTTAGTTGATTCGTAGTCTTGTTGTTTTTTTGTTAGCATGTATTAATAATAATTAGATTAATGATATAAATTTTTTATAGTTAGCATGTGTTAGAATTAATTAGTTATCATGTGTTAGAATTATTTGATGAAAGATCTTAGTTTTGTTCATTATTTTTTTTCCAAATAGTTTCCTTTGACAATATAGATTTTCATGTTTTTAATTTCTTCTTTTAACATGATTTAGATAACAAAAATATGCTTAAAGTTATTATTCAATTAGGACTTTCATGGCTTAATTGATTTAATTTTTTCTTTAAAATTTGAGCTAGTATAGCGTATACGTTAAATCCGTATTCTTTAATTAATTGAATATATTTCTTCTTTCCTTTCTTTTGTCCACATATATGCATGTTGTTAGTCACCTCTAGGATGCTTATCCATTTGATAAATTAAAATATCATGATATATTCTTTGGTTTAGCTTAAAATAAGTAAATGCTTATGTAATTTTATTTTGGTGCATGTGATATAAATTCGAGTCCATCTTTGAACCCCATCATTGCATATTGTTGAGTTTTGAGTCTCTCATCATCTTGTTTGAATTGCTGAAAAGTTGATAAATGGAAAAGAGGTAATATTCATGATTTATATATTGATATTGGGATGTATACACAAAATACAGATGGAAAACAGTATTGTATACACTGATATACAATATCTATATAGTCTGATATGCAGGAAAACAATATTGTATACACTGATATATAGTCTGATATACAATAGTATACAGTAGATACAGCGAACAAATAGGTGGTATATTGTGTGTATAAAATTCGATATACAGAAATAAAGTTGTATATGCTGTATATAGTATATATATATATATATATATATATATATATATTTCATGTGTTATTTATTGTTTATTTATATTAATTCGGGTTGTAATAATTTATTCACTTATGTTATTTATGCTTGTTTAGATATTAATTTTAATTTGTTTTAATTTAATTAGATTCCCCTAAAGATAAACTAATTCATGTTAATTTACTCTTTATATGATTTTCTACCTTACTTAGGCATTTGGTAAACTTTACTTTTTTATACATGTATATTATTTTCAATGTTTAAGTTTGATTATTTTTTTCCCCAAAACAATAATTTTAAAGTCTTCGTTTTCTTTTAAATTAATATTTTTAAAAGTTAGTCAAATAATTTTCAAATCGTCGGATAACCGCGTGTTAGCGGCCATTTTGAATGCTTAACACCTTCTCAAAGTGGAAATAAGAACCTCATACCTTTTTCTCTGAATTTTTAAGACTTAAATCTGTTAGGGTCTTTTAAATTAAGTTTTCTTAATTTCTTTAAAAGATTAAGTGGCGATCCTCTTTTTTCTAAAATTGATTTTCTCTCTATAAAGTTGAAATTAATTTTAAACTGTTTTTTTCCGACATAACAACAACGACCATTTTAGAATGCTAATAGTTGACATCTTTGCATCTTACACCTCACCCTATTACAAGGACAAAAATGAGAGTACCCTCTTATCCATTTTATGTCCTTATGTGGTATCCATGAACACCCCAACGCTCTCTCCAGGTGAAAATACTCACATCAATTAAAATTACTTTTGAAACTAAGAAATGAATGAAAAGTTCTACATATTTCTCCTAGTAATAGTTAATCTATAAACTTAGTAATCTGCAAAATGATATTGTTAACTGTCCATAGTGCTTCTTCTAATCTGTGGTGTTCCTATTTTTTTAATGTTTAATATTTTTTTTCCTTCTCTTGGAATATCCTGATATTGGTTGAATTGAAAATCACCTGCAAAATGAAAAATCATATTAGCAAAATAATCAGCGAGAGTATTTCCTTCCTAAGGGAATATTGTACTCTTGCTGATAAATATCCCCTCAACCCATTAATATTATTCACCTCCAATGCTACACTCCACGGAGTTTCCACCTCCCTTCCAAAATATGAACCATATCCATAGAATCAGATTCTATAATGACCTGATCTATCATATTTTTGATACAAAACATTAAGTCTTCTCTAATAGCCTTAGCTTCAGCTACCAGATTTGTTGAATCTTGTAGTTTGAAGCCATTTTCAACCACCAGATTACCTAGATGACCCTTATGTAGAAAGCTACTGAGATGGGTCCAGGATTACCCCTAGATGCTCCATCAGTATTACATTTCAATCAATTAATAGTTGGAGGAAATCATCTCACAATTCTGAAACTATAATTAGCTCTGTATCCTTCTAGATCTTCAATAATTTGAACCTAACTATTACTCTTAGACACCATATGGAATGTGATCTTCATCACCATTTAGATAGTGGCATTAATTTCCCAAATGTTCTTCCCTAGTGAATAATATCCATCATACAGAATGGTATTTCTTCTTTTTCATAAGAACCATAAAATAACCAAAGGCACAACCTGAAATACCACCTTAATTCTACAATTGCCATATGTCTCCCACCATCTTCTTATAGTTTACTTTAAATTTAACATTGTGCCTAGTATAATTGTTGCTCTGGCATAATGGTTCCAAATTCCATTAGCTACTTCACCCTTTAAAAATAGATGTTCTGTTATCTTAACCTCAGGTATAGTACAACATCAACAAAATTGAGAAATATGATGATTCCAAGAATGTATTAAATTAGCTACAAGGGATTTACCATGCCAAATTCTCCAACCTGAGAAAGAGAAATTGAAAGGTAAATTCTTCACCCATTCTTGAAATCATTATTGATATTTTCTTTCTGTCTCAAAAGGTCCCAAGCACTCTTCACAGTGAAATAGCCTGAACTAGTTTGGTCCATCGGGATTTATCTCCTTGATTAACTAGTTAAACATGCATCATGTTAAGTCTGATATGCTCCACCATATATTCGGGTACATTCTCCTGAGGAGCTTCAAAGTCCCAACCTTCCTTTGATAGAAAATCCTCTATGTCTCTCATAAGATGGCATGTATGAGTTTTCTGACTGATGCATATGCAAAGGCCCAAGATTGGACCAATTGTCATACCAAATTATAGCATTACCACGCCTAGTCTCCCACTATAAGTGGTTTTCAATACTGTCCCTATTTTCTTAACATTTGTCTCCAAACTTGGAAACCCCCTTTCCATAGAACAAGTGTAGGAATATGTCTTTTGATATACTTATTCCATAGAAAATTAGACCATAGATTATTTTGTGTCCTAAACCCTACCACATTTTAGCATACAAAGCCTAAGAAATATCAAAAAGGGACCCGAATCCAAGACTCCCTTTCTGATTTGGGAGACATACCTTTAGTCATTCTGACCAATGCTTACTTCTACCTGACTCCTTATTACTCCTGAAGAACTTTGCAAAGATCTTGTGCAATTACTTAATAACACCCTTTGGTGGAGAAATAGCAGATAAAATGTAGATAGGGATACTTTAAAGAACACTAGAAAGAATAACTTATTTACCATCATATGAGAGCATTCTTCTTTTCGATGCTTGAAGTTTGCATTTCACTCTGTTAATCAATTCTACATAATGTTATTTCCTCTTTCTAGCATGAGTAACAGGACAACCTAAGTATTTAATTGGAAAGTATCCCTTAACCATCCCTTTACTCTGTTCCACCTGAGGAGGAGTTCCTGCAGTAACACTTTCATGTGAATAGTAAAAACTCTTCTCTTTATTCACCATCTGGCCTGATTCTTTTCCAAAGAATATTCATTAGAAGAGGCAAAAATAATAGTATCATCGGCATATGCTAAGTGATTAAGATTAGGACTCCACTTAAGCATCACATACCCAACATACTGAGGATCATCAAACAAAGAATTAAGGGCTCTTGAAAGAACCTCTAATGATAAGATGAAAATTATTGGAGACAAAGGATCTCCTGTTTTACTCCTTTAGTAGAATGAGAAAACCCGTATGATTGCCCATTGAGAAGAATTGAGTAGTAATTATTAGAGATTAACCTCCATATCAAGTCTACAAAATTTGCAGCAAAACCCATCTTCCTTAAGACTTTCATCAGGAAAAATCATGATACTCTGTCATAAGTTTTAGACATGTCTAGCTTTAACACTATATTAACCAATTTCCCTCTTCCGGAGATATCTATCACTAACTCCTGAGTTAGAAGAACATTTTCAATAATACTCCTTCCTTTAAAAAACCAGTTTCATTAGCAAAAATCAACTTAGGAATAATATCCTTCAGTTTATCATGGATAATGCTAGACAAGACTTTGTTAACAAAATTACTCAAACTAATAGGTCTCATAGTGAAGAAAGTTTGAACATTCTCCTTCTTTGGTATGAGAAATAGATTGGTGTGGGTAGTGGAGTTAGGGAGAGTATTACAATAAAAGAAGACTTTTACCATTCTAATAATGTCAGATCCTATTATATCCCAATATTCTTGAAAATATTTACTCGACAACCTATCAGGACCACATGCACTATCTCTATTTATCCTAAAAACTACATTTTTGACCTCTTCATAGTCAGTAATGACTCATAAAGCTATATTATCATCAGCAGAGATAGCTTCAGGGAGATGAGATAAAAAAGAAAAAGAAAAGGCATCTCTTTTCTGTTGAAACTGTTCCTGAAAATGGTCAACTGCCTCCACAATAATATCTCTTTCTTCTTCTAACCAAACCCCTTGAGAATTCTGAATTCTGTTAACCTTCATCTTTTGTCTCCTCCCCTTCACAATGCTATGAAAAATCTGGTGTTGCTGTCTCCATTTTCAAACCACTCATATCTAGTTTTTTGTTGCCAAAAAGTTTTTTTTAAAATGAAGGTACTTGTTATACTCTGCTTTGGTTGTTTGGATAATAGATCTATTCTTACAAGTAGAAGGCTCTGTACAAAACTTTTCTTTAATTTTAGCTATCTCTTACTTGATGATAAGTTGCTAAAAAAATGTCACCAAACGTCTCTTTACTCCATATACAGAGAGCCTTTTTAATCTTCCTGATATTTTTCTTAAAATCTAAAAATGAATTATCCAATATTGAGTCATAAAAATTTAATCAAACAACCTCCTTAAAAGACTCATGATATGTCTAGAAGTTAGGAAACTTAAAAGGTTTCTTATAATTAACCTATCTATCATCAGAAGTGAGAAGTATGGGGGCATGGTCAAAACCAGTCCTGGGTAAATGTTTAATTTAAAAATTGAAAAATGATTCTGACACTTTGAATTGATCAAAATTATATCAAGCCTTTCAAAGATGCAATCATTATGTAAGACTCTGAAAATGTGAAAGGTCCTAAACCAAGGAACTAAGGATGAATTCTCAGAAAGTTGCAGAAAACTGGCACTAGAAGATGACCACAGAAGCCTTCATGGACCGTGGTAGGCACCACAGACTGTGGTGTGCAACCATGGTAGATTTTCAGAGGCTAATTCTATAGAGGAGGAACCACGATAGAAGACCACGGACCATGGTGAGCACCACGGGATGTGTAGCCCTCCGTGGTGAAACATCCCCCACAGTCCTCAGGAATTTTCCAAAGGCAGGATCCACAAAAGACCACCACAGATCGTGGAGACTTTCACGGACCGTGTAGTGGTCCATGACGGCAACTCCTGCAGGCATCCTAGAGGATATGCACCACAGTCACCCTACATGGGCCATGATGTGTTTCACGGACCGTCAAGGTGTTCGTAAAGAAACTTCAGAGACTACCCTGCAAGTCCTTTTCCCAAAATTCTCTAAGTCCCTTATCAATGACACCACCACGGACCGTGAAGTCCCTTTTGGCCAGATGTTTTAAGGGTATTTTAGTCTTTTCCTGTGTTTTAACCCAAAGTAAGGTCATTCAGAAGGTATATTTCACCTATCTAAGAAACCCATAAATCTTTCTACACTCATTCACTCTAACTCACACTCTAAGAAAAAAAAACATAATCTCCCAAGTGCTCTCAAGTCTTCCTCCATCTTTCTTAGTTCTAGAGTTTCACTCCAAGAAGATCAAGCCTCCATTTCTTTTTAAGTTTTTCAAGAAAGAGTTGACTCCTCAAGGTATGTGGATTTTCATCCATGGGTCCTTCCACCCATAGAGCTTAAATGTTTTCTCAAACTATCTTTTCAATTTTAAATGATGAAATCTTATGGGCTTTTACATGATGATCCCAAATACATAGTTCATGATCTATTTGAAGTTTATTTACTTATATTGATATATATTGACTCTTAATTTCATGAAAGGAATGGGTTGCTAAGGTTCTTATATGAAGGTTTGAAAGGTAGTTTTAAAGTGCATATGGTGGGTTATTTTGAAGATGTTTGACTTTATACATTTATATCACTCTCATGCATACAAGTATTTTTTAAATGTATTTGAAGGTCTTTATGAAATGAACCCACCTAGTTTCTTATGATGAAGTAAAGTTGAAATAAAGTTTGACTCCAATGAATGTTATGAAGTAAATGCTTATGAATGGGAGTCACTGTGAAATGATTGATTGATGAAGGACTTCTTAGACAAAGTAAGGTTTCAATGTGAAAGAGAAATTCTCGCATTGAATCAAATGGAAGGTTTTAATGAGCTATTCCACCGATTGATGTTGTAATGTTAAATCTATATAATGCTTACGCTATATTAAGGTTTAAATGTTATTCCATGAGACTTGACCTATCACTGAATGTAGCATATAAATGGGGGCTCGACCGAAGGAGTCCATAAGTAAAGTCTCATGTTACATTAACTATGAAAGGTCCTAAACCAAGGAACCAAGGATGAATTCTCAGAAAGTTGCAGAAAATTAGCACTAGAATCTGACCATAGAAGCCTTCACGGACCATGGTAGGCACCACGGACTATGGTGTGCAACAGTAGTAGAGATTTAGAGGCTCAATCTACAGAGGACGAATCACGATGGAAGACCACAGACCATGATGAGCACCACGGGTTGTGAAGCCCTCTGTGGTGAGACCTCCCCCAATTTCCTCAGGAATTTTCCCAAGGCAGGGTCTACGGACCATGGAGACTTTCACGGACCATGTAGTGGTCCATGGTGGCCACTCCTGCAGGCCCCGTAGAGGACTTGCACTACGATCATCCTATACGGGCTGTGATGCATTTTATAGACCATCAAGATATCCGTGAAAAAACTTTAGAGACTACCCTGCAAGTCCTTTTCCCTAAATTCTCTAAGTCCCTTATCACAGGACCCACCAAGGACCGAGGTGAGTACCACAGATTGTGAAGGATCCTCATGAAGTCTCTTCTGGCCAAATTTTTTTTAGGGGTATTTCAGTCTTTTTCTGTTTTTTAACCTAAAGTAAGGTCATTTTGAAGGTATATTTCACCTATCTAAGAGACCCTTAAGTCTTTCTACATTCATTCACTCTCACTCACACTCTAAGAACAAAATACCTAATCTCCTAAGTGCTCTCAAGTCTTCCTCCATCTTCAAGAAAGGTTCTAGAGTTTCACTCCAAGAAGATCAAGCTTCCATTTCTTTTCAAGTTTTTCATGAAAGAGTTGACTCCTCAAGGTATGTGGGTTTTCATCCATGGGTACTTCCATCCACGGGGCCCAAATATTTTCTCAAACTAGCTTTTCAATTTTAAATGATGAAATCTTATAGGCTTTTACATGATGATCCCTAATGCATAGTTTATGATGTATTTGAATTTTATTTACTTATATTGATATATATTGACTCTCAATTTCATAAAAGGAATGGGTTGCTAAGGTTCTTATATGAAGGTTTGAAAGGTAGTTTTAAAGTGTATATGGTGTGTTATTTTGAAGATGTTTGACCTTATACATTATATCACTCTCATGCATACAAGTATTCGTTAAATGTATTTGAAGGTCTTTATGAAATGAACCCACCTAGTTTCTTATGATGAAGTAAAGTTGAAATGAAGTTTGACTCCAATGAATGTTATGAAGTAAATGCTTATGAATGAGAATATTTATGAAATGATTGATATATGAAGGGCTTCTTAGCCAAAGTAAGGTTTCAATGTGAAAGGGCAATTCTTATATTGAATCAAATGAAGGAATTTACTAAGCTATTCCACCGATTGATGTTTTAGTGTTAAAGCTATATAATGCTTATGCTATATTAATGTTTAAATGTTATTTCGTGGGACTTGACCTAGCACCGAATGTAGCATCTAGATGGAGGCTCGACCGAAGGGGTCCTTAAGTAAAGTCTCATGTTGTATTAACTATGTGCCACTATAGGGGCCCTTGTCGGCTATTTTAGGCTAGTAGATCCACGATTAGCCGTTAAAGTTAAAGAATTTTTAAAGTTGATTGGAGTTCTACCTGGCAAGTGGTCTCCCCGTGCCAATGTAGGAGGATATGTTGGATTCCATGTAATAGCTCGAATGGTCTTAAATGTCGGTTATGGTCGCTTCCCCACAAAATGAATATTTTAAGGATTTACATGATGATTCCTCATGCATGCATTCACTTATGCATATTACCTATATATGTCTCTCTACTATGTTCTTCATTGCACAACATACTCACATACTTAGTATATTCAAAGTGCTAATGCATACTTTTGCCTACATGATATCACCATGTAGGGACCAGTATTGCTCCACACTCTCCTCTCCGTTGCTAAGTTGAGAATTGAAGGCTACCACTTTGGTGAGTTCTCATATTTCAAGAAAGACACTCCTATCTTACCTAGCTTATGTTATGTTTAGACATTTAAATTAAGTTTGGTATTTTTAACTTAATCTTGAGGGTGAGCTACAGACATGTCATAACCCTCGCCAAGTCTTAATGTAAAAGGTATTGTTGGACATAGTAAATGATGTTATGTTGTCTTTGACTCTTATTAATGTGAAGCCCCTTAGTCCATATATCCCTTATGTTTCCGCTTGGTTTGTTTATCATTACTAATGAAATGCTTAATGAATGGTAGGAGGTTTGGGTGAGGTACCTACGGGTGTCTCATTCGTCGTGTCACGTCTAGGCCATAGGCTTGAATCATGACACATTCCTTCCTCTTCCATTCCACCTGTAAATGGACTTCCTTTAAACTACACTTGAGCCAAATCACTTGATTCAATACAAGTCTTGAAATCTTCAAAGTTTGCATCCACGTCCTCCTTGTTTTTCTTTAGGATTTAGCACCACATTAAAATCACCCATATAATCCATGATCTATCCATTCTATTAGAAATAGAAAAGAGTTCCTCCCATAGTTTTAATTTTTGTGTGCTATCACACTTAGCATATGAAATAGTAACATAAAAGCTAAGTGATAAGGACTGATTTTGCAACAAAATAGTGAGTTGCTGCTCTGAGATGCTCTCAATAGTAGCTTCATAACCTTGATTTGAAAAAACCCCATATCTTACCATTACTGTTATGATTACCACAAGACATTATTAATCTTCTTTGATATCTGTTGATGTAATTAATTATATAAAAAAAGGCTCCATGAAGGCCACAAAAGCAAACTTATGATGATTGTGCAACATCTGCACTCTTTGGGATGAATCTTTTGACCTTACAGACCTAATATTTCATATCAAGGCTTCCATTGACTACTTGATTTTAGGTAAGTAGTCTGTCTCTTTGGTTGGACTCTGCTTGGTTGTGCAGATTCACCATTACCCTATTTGTTTCCCTTTCTAGTAGTATTTACTACTTTCATCCTAGGAGAGAGATCTACATTATTAAAAATTTGTTCCTCCTTAAAATCTGATACATTTGTGGTATGTTCTTCCTTGGAATCATCAATATCTGTCTATACCTCCTTGTGAATGAGTATATCATGCAAGGTTGAGTTAGGAGAAACAGAATGAACCATCACCACTAAAGACTTATTTGTTTGAATTGTTGTGGGAACTATAATAACTACTTTATTATTGCTATTATCATCATCACATCTGATCTGTTGAACATTCTCTTTGTTTTCTATCAAATACCAACTTGCCTCTACCTCATTTGACTTACTTACATGCTGCTCTGCAGGTAGATTTTTTTTAGGGTCTGTTGTAGCTGCTTGCTCTACCACCACAGGTACTATTTTTGTCTCATCACTTAGCTTTTGTTTCTCCTACTCATTTTCTCTAAATTCCTATCATCTTAATCACTTTTGTGTTTCTCATGTTTATATTGGACATGTTCATAAACCGTTGTTGCATCTTGTTTTCCCTGACTTGAACTACTCCTCTTAGGAGATTTTTGCTTAGACAAAACTTTTCCAAAGGACTTAGACACCGATTCCTTAGCTAATTCATGTTATCATTTTTGTTGAGATACATCATTAACCTCAACACTATGATTATTACTTTCTATGATTATTACTTTCTATGTTATTGTTTATACTATAAGCAGCCTGCATGTTTTTCTCATTAGCTAAATCTTGAATTTTTTTTGTCATGGTGGGTAGGGGTTGATCATTAATACTGTCAAACCTCTTATCTTTAACATTATTCTAGCAGCCCAGATCACCAATCACTTTTCTGCTGGAAAGAATTCTAGCTCTACCTTTTTGTAGTCTTGGAACCTGCTACTTCATCTTCTCCTTTAAAAAACAATTTTCCTTTGTGTACTAGTGGAATGCTTGTGTTTTCTTGTCCCTTGATTGCAAGAGGACTCTACAATTGTTCTTATTATGCCCTTGAATTTAACAATCAAAACAATACATAGGAACATAATCATATTGAATCTATACTACAATCATTCTCACTTCACCGGTAGGTTTATTATCAATCTTCATGTGTACACTTTTTGGGAAATTTCTTGCTAGATCGACCAACACCTTCACTCACGCGTAGTTTGTCATAGTTTTGTTAACTGTGGCTTGATCTAACTGGATAGGCTTTCCCACTGCTGAAGAGCACTGACAAGGCAGGTTTGGAGTGGTTGACTAAGTTGTTTAATGTTATTTTAAAGACTGCAAAGATGACTGATGAATATAGGTGGAGTACTATGGTTCCATTGTATAAGTGTCATGACCCAACCCCAGGGGCCGCGATTGGGATCTGATCTGGACCTCCGTATACGTAACTTTCAAATATAACCAAATTAAACTATGGGTAATGTGATAAAACCCCCTCACCAAAACCCCAATGGGTTAAAACCTTTTCATATTCATATAGCCTCCTTCATTCATATCGTATCATGGAAGAGAATGCAAGCCGACAAGGCTTCCATAATGTGAAACATTTACAATATGTCGTATAGGCACAACCGAAATAAACTCATGAACAACCCACACATACATGTCTATAGACCTCTAAGAATAGTATAGTAATATATGGTGGAATAGGGCCCCCGCCGTACCCCTGAATAAATAAATACATATATACACCGGAGGACCAGTACAAAAAAACTAGGCTCCGGAATAGTGGAGCATCTCCAATCATAGGTGAGCAGAACTCCTGAGCTGGCGGATCTCTGAAATGAACATCTGTACCTGTGGGCATGAAATGCATCCCCCCAAAGAAAGAGGGGTCAGTACGATACATGTACTGAGTATATAAGCATAACGTAACTGAGATAACAACTGAAACAGGGATGCAAGAAACCAAGTATAATATTTAATAGAGTACTGTACCTGCACCTCACAAAATAAAGTCCTGTATACTATTATCACGTACCGTATCCGGCCCATTCAGGGACTCGATATTACAAACACATCAACTATCATGATAGGCATATATATGCTATTAGCACTGTGGAACGTACAACCCTATCCATGTATATAGCAAGCACATACCGAGGAACGACGGCTCGATCCACATATCATGTAATAATGCCGAGGAACGATGGCCCGATCCATATATTGCATGATAATACTGAGGTACGATGGCCCGATCCGTATCTCATATATTAGTGCCGAGGAACGATGGCCCAATCCATATACATACATATCATATAATAATGCCGAGGAACGATGGCCCGATCTACATATCACACAACAATGCATATACGTGCATGTAAGACTTGGTAACACATCAGACATCCCTCAACCATTATCATAAATATGCCTAAGAAACCCCAGATTTACGAATTTACACACCCAATCACTATTCAGCCTATAAAAGGCTCGAGGGTCATAGTTTAACTACTTCAAGACCCTTAGCATTTAGGAGTGAACTCGAGTCATAAGTTATACTCAGGACTTACAACTGAAACTGCCTTTACACTCATATCATACCTCAATTCACTTACATTTAAGACATTCCAAAGGGAAGAAGAGACAGGCTTTACACATACCACCTTTCGTCATATAGAAGCCCTAAAAGGCAATAACTCAATTACTACAGGAGTTCTAATATCACAAAGACAATGAAACTCATGGCTCATGCTTGGAATTTATGAATGGAATTACCCCAAGCTTAAATACATATCATTCATTACTAACGTCTAAGACATGCCAAAAAAAGAGAAGAATAGCTTTACATACTTATGCCAAAAACATGTCAAAAGAAAGCTTCACATACCTCGTATGGACTTCTCTTAATCACGTTCATGTCATCGTCCTTCGACCCTATTTAACATGGAAGAAATACGAGTATCAACAACCTTAAATTTTCAGTGCCCTCAGTTGCACCTTAGCATTCATGGAACCTATTTCCTTATTCGTCTCCTCGACTAGTTCTTTAATTAGTTAAGACGTTAATGAAAATTGGGCAGCACCTCCCCTATAAAGTGCCCTATCCGAATTTCCAATTACATACCTAATCACTACAGCCAACCAACAACAACACCCTATAGTATATAAATATAAAACATGGCGACATCACGCAACACAAGCTCCAAACAACTTGCTGAAAATTACGACCCCAAAATAGAGTTTCTAGTCTTTATTTCGCAAAGCCTTTATTTATACAAAACGAGGGGTCATGTGGCTGTTACCATCAGCACCCACACCCCTTTTAGAACACATTTAGTCCCTGCAACATACCCCCACACACCTGCAGCAGTACACCACAAGCACAACACTTTACTTCGACGACAATTCAACTATAGCAATTCCAATTTAGTTTGTTTTGAACGTCAAGCGTTTCTATGATTTTTTCACATTTACAGCCACTTAAACAACATATAATACACTTTATAACAACACCATAAACTCCAACTTAAGAGGAGAAACCTTACCTTACCCGAAATTGGCCAAAACTGCAAAATTGCAACTCGGAAACTTTTCAAACTTGCTGAAATCGTGTGGACTTCTTGTTATCCATTTGGTGCTTCCCCAAGCCATGATTTTTCATTATTAAAACCTTAATATCATGTAAAATCCCTTACCAAAATGTGGGAGAATATAACCAAGCCATACCTTAACAAACGGCTTCCCAAACCTGCTGAAAATTAACTTCGGAAACCCCCTTAACGTGCTGAAAGTTGCGGACTGTTTGTGCCACTTCTCCGCTGCTCCAAATTGGAAATTTTTGCTATAAACCATCATTATACAAATTTTCTATACGTTAAATAATTAATTTACGGAATAAAACCCGGAGGCTTACCTTGGCAGCCCCCAACCCGTAGCCCTCCTTTCCTTGTCTCCAACGTTTTCCTTCAACTTTCTCTTATTTGTTCCAAGTGTAAAGATGAAGTTATTGTTCCGTAGACATCGTAAGATACATTTACACCTCCATGTTATTGAAAAACACCATAGATAATTAATTCAAGAGAGAAAATTAGAAACTTACCTTAGTTTTTTTCTTAACCCGTGGCTGCCTCCTTTGGCTTCTCTAACATTTTCTCTCTTTTCCTCTCGTATGTTTGCTGGAGTTTCAGCTCCAAATAGAGTAAGAATGACTTAGTAGTCATCCAAATACACATATATACACCTCTTTAGAAGGTGCCACGTGGCAGCCCCCTAGGGTGACATGTGGCAGCCTCTTAGGGTGCAACCTCAACCCCTGTGGCCAATCACATGCTGCCATGTGGTAGCGGGGTCCATCCCAAATAGGTGAGTCACCTGCTTGCTTGTCACCAGCTTGCTTCTCACCTGCTTTCTTGTCACCAGCTTGCTTCTCACCTGCTTACTTGTCACCTACTTGCTTTACTTTCGTAAGTTTGGAAACTAGTTTTTGCTCCCTTTCGTAGGTTGTCATCTCGTCTCATTTTAAGAGTCTATGCACTCCTTGCTACTTAAGATCGATGTATACTCAAGTTGCTTAAGTGTGTAGGACTTCTAAGTTAGTAGCTTATGCAAGCAAGTCGAGTTCCACGATTTGTTAGTTGGCCTCCAATTCCTTTCAAATACTTATAACTCTATTTCCAACCTTTATTCTCACAGGGCATCACATCCTCCCTTCCTTAGAGTTATTTGGTAACGTGATAGATAATAGAGATCATATGGCGATTTTCAAGAAGCTTACAAACACGTCTCAAGGTACAAAAGTATGGGATATAACAATAAGAACAAGGGTGATATCCAAAACTGTAATAATTACAAGGGTATCAAACTACTAAGCCACACTATGAAGATTTAGAAGAGAGTGGTGGAGACGAGGATGAGGAGAGGAGTGTCAATTTTAGAGAACCAGTTTGGATTCATGCCGAGACGGTCGACTACTGAAGCAATATCCATCTTATGCGGAGAGTGGTGGAGAAATTTAGAGAAAGAAAAATGGATCTCCATATGGTGTTCATTGACCTTGAAAAGTCTTATGAAAAAGTTCTGAGGAATGTTCTCTAGAGTTGTCTGGAGGCTAAAGGTATCCCGATTGTGTATATTAGGGCGATAAAGGACATGTATGCTAGAGACAAGACTCGGGTTAGGACGGTGGGAGATGTGACTAAGAGCATTTTCCTATTAAGGTGGGACTACACTAGGGATCGATGTTGAGCCCTTTTCTTTTTTTCTTAGTGATAGATGAGCTGACACGGTATATTCAGAATGAGGTTTCATGGTGTATGCTATTTGCGGATGATATAATTTTAATTAATGAGACTCGAGACAGAGTTAATGATAGGTTGGAGGTTTGGAGACAAACGCTGGAGTTCAAAGGGTTCAGATTGAGCAGGACCATAATAGAATACTTGGAGTGCAAATTTAGTGTTGCGATGGATGAAGAGGGAAGGGAAGTGAGGCTTGCCACCCAACCTATCCCCAAGAAAAAAAGCTTTAAATATCTTGGATCCATCATCCAGAGTAGTCGGGACATCGATGATGATGTCACGCATAGCATTGGGGCAGCATGGTTGAAATGGAGGCTAGCCTCTAGAGTCCTAAGTGATAAGAACGTACCGCCTAAACTTAAAGGAAAGTTCTACAGAATGGTTGTTAAACCAACATTGTTATATGGAGTGGAGTATTGACCAGTAAAAACTCTCATGTTTAGAAGATGTATGTTGTAGAGATGAGGATGCTGAGATGGATGTGTGGATATATTAGGAGTGATAAGATCAAGAATGAGGTTATTCTGGAGAAGGTGAGAGTGGCATCCGTGGTCGACAAGATGAGAGAAGCAAGACTGAGATGGTTTGGGAATGTACATAGGAGGGGTGTCGATGCCCTAGTTAAGAGGTGCGAGCGGTTGGATTTGGGGGCTATGCGGAGGGGTAGAGGTAGACCAAAAAAGTATTAGAAAGAGGTGATTAAACAAGATATAGTGGTACTCCATATCACTGAGGACATGACCTTAGATAGAAAAGAGTGAAGGTTGCGAATTAGGGTAAAAGGATAGTAGGGATAGAATGATGTCTTACCGTGTGTCGGTTTAGGATGGTCGTATGTCTAGGTGTGCCTTTATAGTTGTGTTGGTATTGCCTTTGATTATTGCAGTACTTTCCTATAGTTATTGTTCTTGTCTTGTAAATTTTGCATTGCATTTTATTTTTATTTCTATTTGTACTTTTTATTTATTTATTATTATTTTTCTTTTTCCTTTATGATATATATATATTTCTCGTACTTGAAACTGTGACTTTCGAGTAGAGGGTCTTTCGGAAACAACGTCTCTATCTTCATGAGGTAGTGGTAAGGTCTGCCCATCCTACCCTCCCCATACCCCATTTGTGGGATTTCACTAGGTTGTTATTGTTGTTGTTAATAAATAGGATAAAATATGATTAATTCTTTAATTAAAAATAAGAAAAAATAGAGAAAAATGTTTTTTTAAAAAAAGAAAAAAAGATAAATAATAATAATGACTTTAGAGAGATGTCACATCACTTTATCTACCTTTTGGCATTATATATATACTAGTTCAGTATACGTATTTTGTACGTGTGTATCATGTTATTTAATGATAGATTTATATAAAAAATAATATATTATTATGTGTATGTTATATAATTAAGTACAAAACATTAAAAAAATAGTGTAAATCTTTTTAACAAAAAGTGTATTTAAAGACATATTACTCTTTAATATTACGTATGTTCCTCTATAGTAAAATTATTTTCATATTACTCAATATATCTAATGTAAGAGTTGTCTTTGAATAGAAATCTTAACCTATTCAATTTGATCATGAATAAGTTTAGCTGTTAATTATATATTATGAATCTAGTTAGACAAAATTTTAGCAAGACATCAAATTTTATTAATAATTAAGATTTTAATAGATTTTTCAAAATATATTGTATTGTTTAGCAGAAGTCTTAAATTATTATGTAGTAGTTTCCTACATGGCAGGCTGAATAGTGCACATTCCTAATAAGTAGGATTGTGTAGTAGTTTTCCTAACTATTGTTATTTAGTAAGAAAAATTACTTCTATATTTTGATAAACATAAATAAATATATGATTAATATAGTTGAATTCCTAAATATTAGTCAACTTCTCAATGTCTCTTGGGGTACTGTTACGACCCAGCCCATCGGATCGTATGGGCACCCACTATACACCCTATGTAGGAGAACTCTTAACCATTCTAGGAAAATATTGCGGAAGTTAAATCAAAAACTTGAACAATCAAACTAAAATTTCTAAAGAAAACTATATTAAATCTAGTTTGTACAAGGTTATAAAAAAAACTAAGGATACTGATCTAAATAAGTACAAGAGCTGCTAATAGTAGAAATAAAATAAAGACCAATGACCCAACTTTCACCAAGAAAAAGGAAAAATAGAAGCTGGTGGAGAATCGCCTTCGTCTTTATCTAGAGATATAACTGACCCTGCAATCAGACTATGTCAAGTGGCATAACAAGAGTAGTATCAGTACAAATAATACATACTAGTAGGCATTATCATTCAATCTAATATCCAACGAATAATATATGAACAGAAAAGTAAGAGATATCATAATAGTTAAACTTTATCATTGTATCCATCCCAACCCAACAAGTACACTCGTTACTTCCACCTTAAGATGTTCCCCACTCTAAACTTCAGAGTTCCACTATCATTCTAGCTACAACTTAAGACTTGTGGGTTATGAACCCACCTTACTTCTGTTCATTTACTATAACAGCCTCCCATCTAACAACCTTATACACTCGATGTTTTCACCCAACTATCACTAGTCCTAGTCCAGCTGTATTTTAGCTTAAGGCCTATCCATTTCACAACCACACTCTCTAACTCACTCGAGTTCTAGGTAGCCACTATCCCTACTTCAGTTATTCATAGAAATAATAATGGTAAAACTCTCTGGAAATCAGAAACCTCTACTTCTAAGTATATAAATATAGAATACGATTATACCGTATATATCACATCTAGGCCTAATAGGGCCCATTCTCTTATCCACCAATAGATTATTTCAAGATCATCATTCCTTATAACTAACACTCCTCAATTCAAGAGTTCACTTACAGGCCTTTAGTCCATGGATAGCTTACAACTACTTTATTAGTACATGGAAAAACAGATATCATCAAGTTCAAACCTTTTCAATAATATCACACATGCTATAACCTCACATAAGGGTCCTCTCAAAGGACCGATAAATAATCAACTTTGTGTCGGACGTGACACCCGATCCAAATATGTGTCAGAACGTGATATCCGATACAATTATGTGTCAAAACATAATATTCAGTCCAATTATATGTTGTAACGTGACACTCGATCCAAACATACCACAATCACAAATAAATTCAGTATTTACAACGTTATATCACCAATAACAGGTTCATCACCAACAAGCAAGCCAGTAATCATTTATATAAAACTAATCTATTTTCCCTTATCGGTACACATTTAGGCATATCATAAATAACACAATTACACCTTTGATATAATTTTGGGAACCTAACCAACACCCACACCACTAAAACCTTAGAGTTTATTATCAATCTCTACTTAGTTTTGTATTCCTGTACACAATACTATGCCTATTTTGAAATAACTGTCTGTATGTAAAATACGACTAACAACAACACTTTCTCAATCACTATAGCAACTTTCACCAGGTCACATTTGAATAAGACCCTAACACCATCAAATTTCTTCCCATGACCTGTGATCCACATTTTAGTTATATGATTTCTCACTAAATTTTCTTCTATAATACACAATAGGTATAGATTTACTACTCAGAAGAGAGAAGCCTAGCCTACCTAGGCATCAAAAAACCATGGGGAGATAATGTTGTTGAGTTCCTTGGTTCCAGATGTTCTACGGGAAGGACCAGATTGAATTCCACCGGCTAAAGCCTTCCGAATGCAGAGATTCCCTCCCTTCTTTTCCACAAGTCAAGAGTCGCCTTTTTGGAGGGTTTTGCAGAAACTCTCGCCTCTAACTTCCTCTTGGAAGAAGTGAGGGAAATATGAAATTCGCGACTTAAGTTCTGTCCCACGACCTCCTGCTCTGACGGCCATATTCCCACTCTGGCGGTGCCACTAAGGTGGGATCATCCCGCTCTGGCAGGACCTAAGTCAAGCAATTTCTTGAGATTTCTTCTTAATTATAATTAACGATGGTTCGGGGCGTTATAGGTACGTTCCACTTTTGCGTGTTTACTGTATTAAAATTCATGTTCACTTGTACTGGTTTAATCTAAAAAATTAAAACACAATTAGCCCGTAGTTCCTAATTTATCCTTGTTATTAGGTATAGTTATTTCTTAATGAATTAATTATATCAAAAAGTGTGATAAAGTATTATATTTACAATGAATAACGTACTTGATCCTCATTCAAACTTAATTAGTAAGCCCAAATAAAAGCTCTGCATATCAAGATTCAACACTTATCTGTAGGGCTGTTCACAGTTTTGGTTAAAACCAAAAGCAAACCGAAAATTTAACCAAATCGAATAAAAAAACCGACATTCAATTTGGTTTGGTTTGGTTTGGTTTTAAATTTGAATAACCGATAATATTTGGTTTGGTTATGGTTATAGAAAAAAATAACCGAATAAATAACCGAACCAAACCGATAATTATATACTTAAAATTTATAATTATTTATATGTATAATATTAGTTTTTCATAAATAATTAAAGATATTTAATACGTTTTAATTATTAATTTAATATTAATATACTTATTTTTAAGGCCCAACAATCCAAACCCAACTTTCAAGCCCAATTATAAATTCTAATAAACACTAAACAGCGGTCCAAGTCCAACAATCCAATCCCATTAGCCCAACTCTCAAGCCCAATTCTAAATCCTAAATTCTAAATCCTAAATTTCTAATAAGCACTAAGCACTTGAGCAGCACGCAGCAACATAAAGTAAAAGTTAAAACTTTAAAACCCTAGTATCTGTTTTCCTTTTATATTTTTGTTCCTCTCACGTTGGTTTCTCACAAAGTCACAGACTCACAGTCATAGACTAACATTGAAGGCTCAAGAGCAACCTCAACTCCTCAACCCCAAGTATAAGATTGTCAAATTTTGAGAAGGTTTGTAAGGAGTTTTTCAATTTTTAAATTGATTTTAAGTTGTTTTCTTTTTTTTCCGAATGTTTAAGTTGTTTCATTTTCTGTTTTGAACCTCTGTGGGTCGTGAGAAAAAAAGAGCTTCATAAGAATTTGAAGAATGTAGAGAGAGAATATTTAAATTATCTCGGCTAGTCATAAACCGAATAACCGAATCAAACCGAACCAAACCAACAATAACCAAACCCGTGGTTATTATTTTACTTGGTTTGGTTATGGTTTTAGACATTTAATAACCGATTAAATTGGGTTGGTTATGGTTTTAATCAATAATCGACCCAAACCGAACCATGAACACCCCTACTTATCTGTAACTTTATATTTCGAATTCAACAAATAAGTTTGATTAAAAATCAACTATAATACTAATGAATAATATACTAAAATATAGTGAAATAACATAATCAAAATTAGTCACAATAAAACAATGCAAGAAAAAAGTGATAAACCTTTTTTTCCCCGGCAACTTCATTCGATGGCAACATGCTTGTTTTGTCTAATTTTTCGATCAAAAATTTTCATTTGAAAGAGAAACATGAGAAATTATCAAAAGGGGAGAATTCATTGCCAACTATTGATTATGTATAATTCATATATAATTATTAAAACTATTAATTAAAAGAAATAAAGACAAAAATGATGACGATAATGAATGCAAGAAGACAATTTGAATCAAAATCAAAATAAGAACAAAAAGTAGAAGAAAGTATGTTTCAAATAAATTTTGATCCACAATATTACTTAAATAGAATTATCAATTTTTTTTATGTAAGATAAAATTCTAATTGATTTAGAAATGTTAAAAATATTATTATTTCTTACCTAAATAGAATTATCAAATAAATTTTGATCCACAATATTACTTAAATAGAATTATCAAAAAAAAATTATGTAAGATAAAATTCTAATTGATTTAGAAGTGTTAAAAATATTATTATTTCTTACCTAAATTAAATAATTTCTAAGTTGAATAGTTAATTGGTTAATGTCTAATAATAAATAACAAAAAAAAACTCTCAAACATAAAAGGAACTCAAAGTGCTTAACGTTTTCTGAAGTGGCTTTAATTCGTTTTTATTTTTCTTACAAATTTGATATATTTCCTACTCCTAATAAGGAAAATATTAACAACTAAACATGTATAGATTTTTATAATTATGTTGTATAGTTCAAATAGGTAAATATTGTAGAATTGTTTTTTTTATAAAAGGTAAGTTAATTAATTTAGAAGTGTCTCTTATATTTAGGAATTCAAGTTTTTAGTAAACTTTTTGCCTATTGTTTTGGACTTTTTTGGGTAATTTTTTTTGGACTTTCTTTTGGACCTTTTTAGCCTTTTTTTTGGACCTTTTTTGACTATATTTTTTGCCTATTATGTTGAAAGTTTTTTGATTTTTTTAATTTTAGATCAAGTCTTGTTTAGTTGAAAAAAAATTCATGTAGAAATTTAATCATAATAGAAAATTTTCTCCATTTAATTGTTAGTATGTTTATTATAGTCAATATTTAATATCATTAAAATAATGGTATAATAATTACAGAAAAATGGAGAAAAGACGATTTTGTCTAAAACAGAGTCTTTTAATGAAGGACAAAAAGTTCAATCAACATTTTAAAGGTCTTCATATTTTTAATATAGTACTAGTTTAGTGTACGTGTTTCGCACGTGTGTGTCACATCAATTAATAAAACTATATATAAAAAATTGAATTAAATTACTTATACAGTGTTTGTACTTATAGATATGTTAATGTTTAAGATTACAATTTATTTTAGTTGCATTTTCATACAATATTTTTTTTATAGATGACATTCTTGGTGTATGATGTATTTCGCATGCATATTTTATTTTAATGAGTACATAATTTTAAAAATCACATAAATAGTACTATGTTTAATAATATAAATTTTCAAACAGTTTGCAGTCCTTTGTGAGACAGACCTGAAGGTAAGAATTTTCATGCCAAAATTCAAAAGAGCCATAAATCCAGATATGTTCCTTTTCTTGAGACTTTTACCCCTTGTTTGGATGGTTTTTAGCCATTGTATTGTAATATATTGTATTGTATTATTAGTCTAAATACAATATTTGTTTTGATTGTTACTTAAATTATATTGTATCATATAGTTCAAATTCATCGTTAGGTAATGACGAAAAGACTCATTTTGTGTAACAATCGATTTGGTGTGATCTCGTCTTTACCTTAATATTTTTTTTCTCATTTTGTATTTACTTACTATTTTTAATAATTCTATTTTATTATTTACCCTACCTTTTCATATCAGCTCTACCCTTTACTCTAGAATTTCGTGTAAGTTTATAATTCAAATTATGAATATGTGATATTATGTAATGATGGAGAACGATAAAATCTATCCAAACGTTGTATTTATTAAAATAATACAGTATGATATAATGCAATACTGATACAATACGATACATAATGAAATAATACATAACAACCATCTAAACAAACACATTTAACTCATACTAAGTAAATAATTCTAGGAGATACCTCATACCTGAATTGTTAATCAAAGATCTTTTGGCTTCTATCATAAGCTTACCCAAAGCCCTATTATCCTTCTTGATGTCCTTCCCGTTCTTTTTCTTAATCAATTTAATGAAGTATTTCATAATTTTCTGGTCCAAAACCTCTTCTGCAATGAAGAAACCATCCATGTAGTGTAACTTGTGAACATGGTTGATTTGAAACCGATAGTTAGTGGTTTTTTCTTTTTTAAAAAACTTATCGATATTATTCTCCTAATAGCAAAATCAAATTATAATTTTTCCATATAAATATTAGGAATCAAAATAACTACTTTAACATGTTAAAAATCAAAAATTTACCATATTACTATTTTTAAGTGTAACCAAAAGTATGTAGGGTATATGTGTTTCTCTAACGTAACATGATAAAGAACATATATTTTTGTCCACCGAAATTAATTTGTATCAGTGTCTATGTATTGATCTTCAACAACATGTAATATAAATACTTATCAATAATATATCCATGAAAATATCTTTAATACCAAACAATGTCGAAAGGAATCTCAATAATATTAAAATCAAAATTGTAATATTCAGATCTCTTTTGTATATATCAAAGCTTACATATTTCCATCTTTAGTGATTACCAAGATCCTTATACAATCAATAGATATTCAAGCAAATCAAATATCCTCAGAAAAAAGATTTAATGGAGTGGTACCCATTAGGACTCCTTTAGCTGATTGTCTGTACCCCATTAAGACCCCTTAGTTATAATATCATAGCTAATAATTCAAGTCATAATATGCAACCGGCAAATTAGAACTTTTCAACCATTAGTTATTATATTTAACATATAATTTTATATATAGACCTTTGTTTATTTTATCAAAATTCTAAAAGTTTTGCTTGCGTATGTGATTGAAGGTATGTGAAGATTTTCTAATGTCCTCCTAAAATATATGGAAAAAGAATTATTAAAATATATGAATATATGAGAAACCCTGATAAAATATTAATTAGTGTTCTTATTGATTTGTGAATTCTCTACTTATATAAAAGGATTTCTTCAAATAATAATTATTTAATTATTGTTCTAATAATCATTTGTTTCTAATTAAGTAAATCAATCAAGCAGGAAAAGAGAGAGAGAGAGAACTAACCCTTGTTAAAAGGGGATTACCAATACGTTCAAATTAAAGGTCTTTTAAAGCTATTTTTTGACTTTTTTTAAAAAAAAATCTTTCTTGCTTTTTATTTTGGATATTCTTTGACTATTTTTTTTTGGATCAATTCTATTTTAGTTGGAAAAAAAAATTTGTGTCGGAATTTAATCATAATAAGAAAATCTTCTCCACTAAATTTTTATTATATTTATTATAATTAATATTTAATATCATTAAAATAATAATATAATAATTGAAGAAAAATGGTGAAAAGATGATTTTGTCTAAAGCAAAGTATTTTAATGAAGGGCAAAAAGTTCAATCAACATTTTAAGGACTTTTATGTTTTTAATATAGTAGAGATAGATATGTACGTGCTTTGCACGTGTGTACTGCGTTAATTGATAGTAAATATATATAAAAATAAAAACTTATTGTGTGTAGGTTATATTATTAGGTACATATTTTTTTTAAAAATAACATAAAAAGTCTAAGATAAAAGGTTCACTTAAAAGGAACATGATAACTCACCATCACATCAACAATGAAGAGTAAAACTAAGGCCTTATTTGTTTTCATTAAGATTCAGACGTCTGAATCTGAATATTAAGATGTGAATTCTAGATCTAAATACTAAATGATTAAGACGGTTTATTTTCCATATCTAAATGTGCATATGAAATTAAACTTTTTTAAACAACAAAATAAAGAAAAAATTTATCAAATAATACTTAACAATTATGTACTTATCCCACTCACTAATAGACATTGGAATAGTATTGGTTGTTGGATCATATATAAAGTTATTGACAACCAAGATTGTCATTTTTCTTTATAATCATAACGATTCTTCATCTGTTTTGGGTAACAATAAAGCCATGAGAGGTTTCCAGAGCTATTTTAACCTTATTCCATGAGTTTGGCTTCAAACCACTTCCAAGTCTCTTATTTAAGGATATTTCTTGAATATAATTTTTTTAAAAAGTCTTATCTACCTCCAAATTCTTCCAAATCACTCTTGAATTTTCACTAAATTGTTCCATAGCTGAAATATAAAATATAACAAATATAACATATGAACATATGCAACAACACATAACTAAACAAAGACAATCAAGATGATTAAAAAGATCAAAAATGATTAAAAAATCTTCATATTTAGAAAATATAGAAGCAAAAACTGATCTAGTTGTAGCATGTTTTGATATTTCTTTTTTTTTTACTACTCTCTGATTCACATGTATTGAGAGATTAATAAAATTAGTGGTCTAAAATAAAATTCTAATAAAAGGCCTCAAGTATATACATAGTTCAACAATAATAATATATCAAGTGTAATCTCACAGAGAGTTTTATCATTTAAAGTCTCAATAAAATTAGTGGCCTAAATAAAAATTTTAATAAAATACCTCAAGTATATAAATAGTTCAACAACGATAATTATCTAGCGTAATCTCACAAGTGAATTTGATAATCAAAGAATCAATAAAATTAATGGCCTAAGATCAAATTATAATAAGAAGCCTCAAATATGTGTACATAGTTATTGTTTTTAATCATAGCTAGTATTTTTTCACTCAGAAACTTGATAAACATCAATACACCAAAAATATTATTGCAACAAGAGTTCTTGACAAACATCAATACAACCCATAAAAATTATTAATATTAAAAAAAATTGTAAAGATTATGAAAACTTACCGGTTCAAAAGGATAAAATTGGTGTTTGATTGAGAAAAAAGAGGAAGAAAGTTTGTAGCAGTGTGAGCAGAGTCAGAGCAGAGAGACAAGGAATGCGTTGCGTTATTTTTTAAATCATATTTAATAAGTCTGAATGTTGTTAAGACCTTCTACATATCTGATTCATTCAGATCTTTTCAGATCCATTAAGAAGCTTTTTTAAAAGGGATAATTACCCATTTACATATGTTATATTATCATATTTACTAATACTCCCTATTCTTCAGCCTCATCATCGACAGTTTCTTTTTTTCAATTTCAGTCCATCTATTACTCAATTTCAAGCTTCTAAGTAAGGTATATTCAACTTTTTCCTTTACTGGTATCTCACCTCATTTGATTTCCTCTATTTTCTTCTATAATATTTTTAACTCATATTGTTCACTGATACACATGGAATCCGCTCCATCTTTTAGTGTTGATCTCACTCAGTTGAATAAAAATCAAGAAATTCTTGTTTCACCGGACGAGGTTAGATCCAAATATTGTAATGATCCATCAGTGATGGATAAGTTACATAAGAAATTGAAGTCGAAATTTCAAGTTCAACATTCACCCAAAGAAGCCGACAAGAAGATTGAAGGGGTTTCAACACGTCCTAATCTCCTAAAGGCATGAGTTCATATAAGATGTTTTTTAATGTCTTTTTTATGAAGATTTACTACTTCTGATACATATAATTTTATGTATCAGATTCGTATGTATCAACCTTTAATGCTTCTGCTACATCGTATTTTTATATCAAATGCTCATGTATCAGGATTTACTGCTTCTAATACATCTTATTTATGTATTAGATTCTCATGTATCAAGCTTACATGAGAATCTGATACATCCTGTTTAAATTTATTGTTTTTGAAAATGTTATTTTTCTGAAGATTTACTAATTCCTGATACATCTAGTTTATGTATCAGATTCTTATGTATCAAGCTTTAATGTTTCTGATACATCATCTTTTTGTATTGAATTCCCATGTATCAAGCTTTAATGCTCCTGATACATCTTGTTTATGTATTAGATTCTCATGTATCAAGCTATAATGCTTCTAATACTTCCTGTTTATGTATCAAGATTAAGTTGTATTTAATCAATTTCCATGTCAATGCAGGGAATGAAGTACGTCATCAAGAACATCCCCTCACACTACCTGAGATTCAGTACTGCATATACGACTAATTTTATTGATGATTTCAAATCATCAATAGGTGATGAAGCTATACAATTATTTCGACAAACCATATTTGGTCACTATCTAGATATGCCACGGTGTAATTTTCAAGGGCAAATCATCAAATGCCTCTTACTTCTTGAGGTAGAGCAAAAAAATAAAGAGGAATTGCACATTCGTCACATGCAGGGTAATATACTCATATTCACAATCAAGAAATTTGCTATTATTACTGGTTTGCAATGTACCGATAATATCAATAATTTTTGGTACCTAGATGCACCAACAAGTAGATTGTTGTCTAGATATTTCTCTGATGTAAAAAATGGGGTAAACAAAGGATGTTTCGTTCAGCATTTTCTAGTTGGAGGATGGAAACAAATGAAGACGCTATTTAGATGGCCATTCTCTACTTCATCCACACTTTTATTTTTTCTCAACTAGGTGATTCACCTATTTCTGTTGATGATTTTAAGATGGTAGAGGATGGTAGGTATGCGCAATATCCATGGGGGAAAATAACATTTTCCAAATTGATAAAAGGAATTAGGCAGGCATTTTCAAATGCCAAACAAATGTTCGTTTGTGGGGCATGCCATATGCTCTGAATGCATGGATCTACGAATGTGCATCTCAGGTGCCTTCTGAAATTGCTGTAAGAGTGGGCCATCAAATTTCCAAAATTTTTAATTGGCGTGTTGTTGCCATCAATCTAAAATTTGAGACCTTCATGTCTACCATCTTCAGTGAGGTATATTTCATGAAATCATTTTCATAATTGTAGAAAATGAACATACCATCTCCTGCTTATTTAATGTACTTAAAGATTATTCATGTATGCACTGACTCATTATACATAACATTTAAGATACATTCTATAGTCTTGCCTTTGATACAATAGAATTTGTTCTGATACATATGATTCCTCTCATGATTTTTTTTGCAGTATCAATGCTCCAATATTGTGTCATCTCAAGATGAAATTAAATCTCTTTTCATTCCTGGCAGTGAACATCATTATGAAGCTGATACATCAGCTGCCAAGGTTAAATTTACAGAATCTCAAGAAGTCCCCAAATCTGAGGACTTTTTAATAAAATCACCCGCAGAATTACTAAGAAGATCCAGTCATATTGCTGATACATCTTCTCCACCTCCTCCCAAAAGAATGAAGACTACTCCTGATAACAAACCCATTCAAGTAGAAAAAGCTAACATGCATAAGGATGTCATACTACCAAATCCATCAAAAAGGTCTATTTCTACTTCTATAGAACCTGCGGCAAAGTCAGGGGTAGGCGGTGAATCTTCCGGTCATTCGGATTAAATTATTCATGTGGAATTCAAAGCATTAAAGAAGTCTATAAAGAAGTCTCTAAAAAAATACGTAAGTTATTACTATAAGAACTAAGACACACAATATACTTTTAATAAGTTGATACATTATGTTTTTTCATATTATTGTATTAAGGTTGACCAGAAGTTCAAGCGATTAAAGAATAAAATTGATTCAAATTACACTGATAATTTAAAAGCCATGAATAATATAGTGCACCACATGACTGGCATATCATTTCCAATTAAAAAGTAGATTTTGTTCAACCATTCCATGTGGTGAAAGAACAACAAGCACCTACTATATTGGAGGAGCAGAATGATCCAAATAAATCTGATCTCCCTCCAGAAAATATCTAATCTCATGTCCAGGAAGATATTAAGGTAGATACATCACGTAATTATTGATATTTATATTTTAATATACTTTTAAACTACTGAATATATTTTATTTTCATCTATCAGATATTTAATTGTCATTGTATTTATCATTCTCATAAGTATATGTTATTATATTTGTAGGAAGCAGAACCATCCAACAAGATACAAGAGGTGGATGATGTATCTGGGCATAACACTGTATCAGATGCTGCAGAATATATGCAATAGCATGTTTCAACTGATACATTAAAGATAATGTATCAGAACCAATCATATTACCAAGCTGATGCTTCATAGCTATTGTACCTGCTAAACCTGTGATGCTATATAGATCTTGATATATTTCATGCTCATATATCATAAGTAAATGTCTTTATATTTACAAGAAGCAGAACCATCCAATATGATACAACAGGTGGATGATGTATCAGAACACAACATTGTATCAGATGTTGCAGAATCTCTTGATTATTATGTTTCAACTGATATATTAAAGGTAATGTATCAGAACCAAAGTTATAATTAATCTGATGCTACATAGCTCTTGTATCTGCTAAACATGTGATGCTATATGGATCTTGATACATTTTATGCTCATATCTCATAAGTAAATGTTATTATGTTTTGAAGGTAGTTGAACCATCCAACATGATACAAGAGGTGGATGATGTATTAGAACACAATATTGTATCAGATGCTGCAGAATCTTTTCAACAACATGCTTCAACTAATAAATTGATGGTAATTTATCAAAACCAAAGTTATTAAAGATAATGTATTATTTCAGTAGTCATTTTCTTAAATAATTGTTGTTATTACATTTGTAGGAATCAGAACCATCATTTATTCCACAACAATCAAAGGATGTATCAGCACAACAGATGGAATCAACTAGAGGAGATCATTTTCAAGTGATTGTTTATTCTGATACATTAAAGGTAATGCATCAGATCAATTATTGTGATACATTAAATATTAATAAGTTTAGTATTGATGTTATACATTAAATTTAGAATAATGCCATTTTTGATAAGACTGATCAATATGAAGAGCATGTTGAGCAGATTGATAAAGAAAAAATCAATCTAAGTGTATCGATAATATTCCTCAATTGTATCTGATTCATTAAATTTAGTACAGTTTTTATACTAAAGTCATAACATTTTCATAATTCTTAAAAAATAGGATTCCACAATTTCAATCTCGATATCGTCCGAAACTCGAGAGGTGATAGATTCTCTAATATCCTAACTTCCATTACCAGTCACGCCATTGACTGCCATTAGTCATGATCAAGTAGTTAAGGATGAATTTTTACTATGTGGTAGCCAGCTACCTACCACTCTTCCATCAAAACCCAATGCATTGCCAGATGATGCGAAGACACCTCTTCCAAGGAGTAGGCTGCCTTCTAAGATCTTACAATCACCATATCTAACAAAATTTAGGTCGAGTGAAAAGGATAAGGAAAAAATGACATTTGTTAGGCATCAAACACACCCTTTTGAAGGTTTTGGTATATGCTATCAGCCCCCAACTGAGCTCACCTGGGGATACACCCAATGGATAGATAAAGGACTATTAAAATCGCATGCCAATAAGTAAGTATAATATTTACAACTTATATCAACACAAGATATTTATTATATATGTTCTGTCATTTTAATATAAGTTTTCATTCAGAAAATCAAAGGAGGAACATTACAAATCTAAGTTCTCTTCATTTGGATTTGAAAAAATGGACTTTGTAGTGACATTTCATCAACATAAGAACTGGTTCTACCTTATGTCACAGCCGAACATATGCTAGAATGATGAGGTAATCATTTATTGATAGAGCATCTGTTACATGTCAAACACAATATCTGATATATAAATACTATGTATCAGATACATCCAGTACAACAGTTTCTACTATGTTTAGTAACAATGTATTAGTTGTATGACTAATACTTTCTTAAATGTGCAGCACATTGATGTAATATTTTACTACATTCGAAAGAAATCTAAGATGCAGTTGGGCAATCGGTATCAATACACAACAACAAACTGTATCTTCAAAATTTTTATCGAATCTGCTCACACAAAATACTATCACATTCCACCTGACATTTCTACCCAAGAAGATATGGAAAGGGCATCTATTGTAGCTCATCACGAGAGATCTGTAAAGAACATAATAAGAGGTTTTTCAATACCCGCAGGGTTGCCCTAGCATTTGGTAGATGAGGTATACATCCCGGTAAATTGTGATATGGACTTTCATTGGATTCTGACAGTAGTTGTGTTGAAACAGAGGTTGATACGCGTCTATGATTCATCATCTAGAAGAAGAAGTAGCAACCCTTCCCCAGAGATTCAAAAGATAGCAGTAATGCTACCTACATACCTTTACGATAGTGATTTTTTGAGAAGTTTGAACGTACTGATTGGTCATCGCTTAATTCATACAAGGAAAAATCAATCGGTAACATGCTTGAAGTACATCACTCCTTTGGTATTGAATATATTGAAGGAATTGTGCAACAAGGAAGCGATAGCTTGTGAGTATTAACAAATATGCATATTTAAATTATTACCGTGTCAAATTTAAATTTTTTTAAAGTTGTGTATTCATTTTTTTGCAGGGATTGTGGTGTTTTCATCACTATTTTTGCTGAATATCTTAGTGATGGAATTTTTATTCCAACTACTGGATTACATGTCAAATTCTTCCGTTCAAGATATGCCTCACTATTGTGGAAGTATGATTATCGGAAGGCCAAGGATGGTTATGTTAGCGACAATGACAATCCAAAAAAATCTAAGAGAGATTTCATATTTCCTGGTCAAGGAGAACCGATGGACGTTGAGTAGTTTTTTTAAAAATTTTATAGTAGTAGAATGTACAATTATGTTTTTGCACCAATAGTAAATATTTTTTTTGGCTATTCAACAATTTAGCATATTTTTAAGTTTTTCTCATATTTATGTATCATATTCTGATTTATCAAACTTGAATGCTTCTGAGACGTTTTATTTATTTATCAGGTTTTTATTTATCAATCGTTAATACTTATGATATATGTTGTTTTTGTATCATATTCTCATGTATCAAAATTAATTGCTTCTGACACATCTACTTTATGTATCAGATTGTAATATATCAAAATTTAATGATTCTGATACATCTATATTTATGTATCAGAATCTCATGCATCAATCTTTACAGCTTCTGATACATATTGTTTATGCATCAAATTGTAATATATCAAGATTTAGAGCTTTTAATACATCTAGATTATGTTTCAGATTTTTATATATCAAGATATAATAATTCTCATACATCTACATTTATGTACCGGTTTATCACGTATCAAGCTTTACAACTCTTGATACATCCACTTTATGTATTAGATTCTCATGTATGAAGCTATAATACTTCTGCTTTATTCACATTTATGTATCAGATTATCATGTTTCAAGCTTTACAGCTCTTGATACATCTACAACCTATACAATACAATATGTTATGTATCAACCACAATTCAGTTGAAAACTAATACAATAACCTTTAAAGTATCAATCCTTAATACGTCGAATGTTTATGTATCCGCTATTCTCATGTATCATATTCGAAATTACTATCAATACCAAGTAACTTACAATGAAAATAATTACCAACCATCCATGTATCAATTATTGATATTCAATTACTATTCTGGTTAATTGATATATGTATCAAATACAACCCACACTGTAAAAAAAACTATGTAGATGTAAGGACATGATCCAAATAGAATATATTCTAGCATAACAAAATATCATTTCTCTTTGGGAATGAAATTACAAGTCTTTCTGTTGTGGCCTTCATGGCCACAACGACTACAAGAATTTGTGCTTGTTCTTATCTTCTCACTAGAGTACTTTTTTCTTCCTTTCTTTGATCTTTCTGGCATCCTTTTGTATCTTGGTGGCAAGACGAACTCTTCTAAAATTTCTTTCGAATTAGACAATCTTTCTTATTTGGCATTGGAGCCATTAGCAATTCATAAGTATTTTCTAACGCCTCTGGTTTGTAGTAATCAGAACAGTATGGGTGCATGTGTGTAATGTTCTTGCTCTTCAACACTGTAATTGCGTGTGGATATGGTATCTCGCCTAGTTGAAACCTGCCACAATTGCATGTTTTTCTTTCAAGACACACAATGTATCTTATACCTGACTCATAAACAGAATAAAGATATTCTGATGAAGCAATAACCTGTAGTAAATAATTATCACAAATATGTATCAGAACTGATGTATCAAATACAGAATTGATGTATCAGAACTGATGTATCAGGAAATAATGATCACAGGAAATACAGAACTGGTGTATCATATAGCTATGTATCAAGTAGATATCTACTTAAAAAAATAACTGATGTGTACCTTCATTCTCGAACACTTCATTATGTTTGATACTAGGATATCTTCGAATTTCCTACCCAAAGTATGTTTTGTATAAGCTGCTATTTCCCTATTTTTGCAGTTCCAAGCACCAAATAACATTCTCGTTTTCTCCAAAAAGTCAATTATAGGCAGCTCTCGTACTTCAACAAGACATCCATTGATATATTTTACGATGGTAGAAGTCATCATTCTCCCCTGTTGATAGTTGCATAAACTCTCGACCACTTTTTGTACTCCGTATTTTTTAAATATTATGTCACCTGGTGATTAATTTTTTCAACTTTTGTCATTAATTTTTTGAATTCGTCTTTTCGGTATGCCTTGGCCATCGAGTAGAAGAGGTCACTTAGTACAACTTTTTTCCTCCTGTAGTTAGTACACATATTTTTCTATATATGCCATATGTATGCAAAGTGAGCGACATTGGGAAATACCATGTTTACACTCTTAATTATGCTTTCGTTCCTATTTGATAAAACACACATATTGTCCCTCTCACCAAATGCATTTTTAAAGTTCTGGAAAAATTATGTCCCTGATGAATTATTTTATGTATTAACAACACCATACGCCAATGGCAATATGCAACCTAAAAAAATATTAATAGCGATAACATATTTATTAGAATTCATCAGATTCACAGCAACTGTGTCAAATGAGATGATACAATGGTATTCAATATATAACAGTAACAAAAAGTAAGACCTGCCCCATCAAGTGTGCTAGATGATACAAATGTCCCTTTATAAGGTCCATCAAGATGAGCACCGTCAACAATAACTATAGGTCGACAAAACTGAAACCCCCTCATCAATGGCCTTAACGCTATGAATAGATACATGGACTCATCAGTTGGTGACTTGTGCATACTTATGTACAAATTTGGATATACGGTTTTTAGTATATGTATGTATACAGGCAGCTGTCTATATCCATCAGCAGGTTTCCCCCTTAATATCTCCAAAGCATGTACTTTTGCATGTCATGCTTGTTGAAAGGTAATATCAATTCCATACGTTGCTTTAATATCCTCTCGTATATCATTGGGGGTATGAATTCTTTTATGATTAACCAATTTAGGTGTCGTGAATGCACTTAAAAAAGCCTTTGTAGCATGAACTTTGTTGAATATCGTATCTCTTAATTCACATGAATGTTCACTATTGAAATATCTCACTTTGAATATATCGGATTTTTTCCAACAAGATGCTTTCATTCTCCAACAACAGTCATCTGAATAACATATTAACACATAACTACATAATTTTAGAAAAAACAATTAACATGTATCAGATATACTTAGTATGTATCAGTATGTATCGTGAATATAAACAATAAAATTAACTTTACAAAATCAACAGTATATCTGGAAAAAGTATTGAACTGAGTTATATACATAATATTATGATGTATCATGACAGGTAAAATAATAAAAAATATTAACCCGTATCAGATACACAGAGATTCTTATGTATCTGATACATTCTTACAACAATTTTTTTAAATGTTGTACTTGATACATAATACTTAGTATGTATCAGTATGTATCATGAATATAAACCAGCAAAATTAACTCTACAAAATCAACAGTATATCTGGAAAAAATATTGAAATTAATTGTATACATAATGTTATGATGTATCATGACAGATAAAATTAAAAAAAATATCAACCTATATCAGATACACAAAGATTGTTACGTATCTGATACATTCTGAAAGTAAGTTTTTGAGTTGTTGTACTTGATACATAATACTTAGTATGTATTAGTATGTATCATGAATATTAACCAATAAAAATTAACTCTACAAAATCAGATTTCCAAATTCAGCAAATGCAAATACCTTTTACTGTCAGATCTTTTAACTTTGAAATTGAATCCATTATCAATTTTATTTGGCCATTAAATTAACTAGTATTGCTTTGTCCTTATACAATTGATTCTCCTTTACTTCCACACCATTTGTATCAGTTATGTAGTTAGTCACATCAAATTCCGGTATATAACAAGCTGCAGCATTACCAGATTTCACTAAACCAAAAATTTGTGACTCATTCATGTTTGATTCGGCACAAACAATTTCTCCAGATGTAGCATCGAATGTTTGTAACTCATGTCTCTTTCTATCAGATGTTGTTATGCATAGGGGATACTTTACGAATCCCGGCTTGTTCTTTTTCAACTCTATATAAAGATTAACACCCATATCATTACGAATAATCATTGGCGACGCGTTACCTTGAACTATGTATTGGATTTTAATATGTTTTACTGATTCATCTATGGTCAATTCAGCAGCTATTGTTGCTTTTAGAGTTGAGTACGATACATTGTCGCCCACTACGATTCCATCACTTTTGTATAGTTCATAACTCACCTCGGATTGCCAAACTCCAGAATATTTCAGTAGTATCGCGATATTCATCTTGATTCGCTTGATGAAACTCAAACTTTGAATTGAATTTTTTGTTAGAACTTATGCTCTGAGTTTTCCTTCATAGTCAAAACTATTTCTTTTTTAAAGGATTTTTTGCCTTAATTAGCATGGTAATTGATTGAAACAACCAATCATAGCTTGAATTACATTAGTACTCATAAATAACCCAACAACATTAATTGTTTTACACCCAAAATCTGATGTATCAGCATAGTAAGTAATGTATTAGAAATTTGAAAAAAAAAAGAGAAAATCGGATAATTTAAGAAAAATGATGGATACATTGTAATTAGGCCTTTTCACTATGGAATTTAGCTAAAGTTTACTATGTTATATATATAAACTAATATACTTACCTTAGATTTTACTCTGTCATCTAACATGATTTCGGTAAATAATAGTGCCACCTAAAAAATACTAATGAAGAATAATGTTGTTATAACATAATTGGAAAAAAAAGGACAAAATATCAAAAAAATAATAATATTATTTCGCTACTTTTTCTGTATCTTTTCTAATAATAAATAACTTTAAAATATACATATATGTTAATGCGATTTTTCACTTTTAAAATATATTTTTTTAGAAATAGTAAAAAGATATTAACTGAGTTAATATTCACAAAATATCTATTAAGCTATAAAATAAAATTTATAAGTAATACAAAATTATACTACATAAACGTACCTTTAAATTTCTCTCGTTTAAATCAACAGCAAAGGCATGTGCTTACTTCCATATTGTGTAGTTTATGTGCTATCAACTAAAAGAGGCAATAAATAAGATGAACATAAGAAGTTGTTGATTGAATCACAAATAAAATAGATATGCCTAGAAAGTATATTCAAATCTTATCCTAAGATTAATGTTTAATATTACTTGCAGCCTCAATTGCATAATTAGAACGTCATTATGAAAATTAATATAAAAACTCAACAAACTAAAGTTGAATAAAAAGGAGAAAATTCCAGACATGTTGAAGAATTGTAAAATAAACTGAACAATGCAATAAAAATAGTGATATCTATTTTTATAAGCAATGAAAGAAGAAGGTAGAATTATGTGTTTATATAAAAATCTAATAATTATGGTCAATGAATTCTATATACTACAAAACAAGAAAGAGGAAAAAAGCAAATATGTTTATAAACTAAAAATCCGATGTCATATAGAGTTGTTGTTTATTTAGAATCCTAATTATGGATACTACGAAAAAAGAAAGATGTACGAATCTAATAATAAAGAAAATATTATTTGGATATTTAAAATCCTATGTAATATAGAATTGTGTTTATTTAAAATCATTATTATGATTGATGTATATTTGTCCAGCAAAATGATATTATTTTTATTTAAATTGATTTCATATTTCGAATATGACGTTTATAAATGGAAATTCAACCATTACCTATAGAAAAGAATATTTTTTGAATTTGAGTTAATTTTAAAATCTTAAATATTAAAAAATAATTAAATAACATTGTAAATGACTATTTTGTCTACTATAGAATAAAAGAAAAAATTCTCAATTTATAAAAGTTCAAAAATATTTCCTCCAAAAAGGAGATACTTCAATATGGATTTTTTTATTTTTATTCCATAAATACCAAAATACATGGGTTCATAAACTAAACCTATACGAATGTGGCCTCATTATTATACAAACAATGATTTCATTAGCAACTTTTTTTTCCTTGTTATTTAACCAAAAAAATTAATCTTAGAGTACAACTAATTTTATGAGACTTAGTTTACCTTAAATAATTTTCTTTGCACTGTCTTAGAATAAAATTAGTTTTAGAAGACTTCTATATCAAATAACCTTCTTGTATTTTTATTTTTTATTTTTTTGTCATTAGAAATTTTATTCTTACTCAATAATTATATAATAATTGAAGGAAAATGATGAAAAAACGTTTTGTCTAAAGCAAATTCTTTTAATTAAGGGCAAAAAATTCAATCAATATTTTAAGAATATTCATGCTTTTAATATAGTATAGATAGATAGATATAGATATAGATAGATATATAAATATAAATATGAAGATAGTTTCCATTCCACACAGAGCTTATTTCAACACGTGGTGAAACTAATTAATTAAATTATCATATTTTTATTACAATTACATAATATTATAATTACTAATTTCCAGATCATAAGAAGTCATACTTCAAGAACTCTAGTAAGGCCCGGTTGTTGCTATTTCCAGCGCAAAGAGATTTGCTTTGACCCACAACGAATATTTATGATACTAATTTATAAGTAAACTTTACCTAAACTTTACCTAAATTCATAATGGAAAAGTCTAATTACTATACATCCCTCATTCTATCAAAATTATCCGATTTCCCCTTTTTTTTCAATTTTTCTGATACATTAATGATGTATCTGATACATCAATTTATCTGTAGAATAATTAATGAAGATCATCTATTTATGGATAGTATCTTAATATAAGGTATGATTGGTTCTTTAAATCAATTACTGATCTAATTAATGGGATTAATTTGGTTAAAAAAAATAACGGTTGTGTACATGAAGATTCAAAGCCAAAAAACAGAGCATAAATTCGAACCAAATTCGATTTCAATTTTTTTTTTCAGTTTTGCTGATACATAAGTTATGTATCCGATACATCAACTTTAGATGTAGAATACTTAATGCATATCAGCTATTTATGGTTAGTATCTTAATGTAAGTTATGATTGGTTATTTAATTGAATCACTGATCTAATTAATGAGATTAATTTGTTAAAAAAAGCAATTGTTATGTTCATGAAGATTCAAGCCAAAAAACAGAGCATCGTATCGAATGAAAAAAATAGAGCATCAATTCAAATCGAAGTCGATTTCAATTATTTTTTCAGTTTTGCTGATACATAAGTTATGTATCTGATACATCAACTTTAGCTATAGAATAGTTAATGAACATCAGCTATTTATGGATAGTAGATTGAGATAAGGTATGATTGGCTCTTTATATCAATTACTGATCTAATTAATGAGATTAATTGGTTAAAGAAGGCGACAGTTATGTACATGAATTTTGAAGCCAAAAATCAGAGCATCGACTCCAAGGAAAACAACAGAGCATCAATTCAAAACAAACTTCACGTTTCATCAATTAATCGATATGAATATCCCGATACTACTGAGACATTCTGGAGTTTGGCAATCCGATGTTAGTTATGAATAATACAAAAGTGATGGAATCGTTGTCGGTGACAATGTATCTTACTCAAATCTAAAAGCAGCAATCACTGCTGAATTGAGTGTGGATGAATCAGAGAAAAATATTGAAATCCGATACATAGTTGAAGGTAACTCATCGTCAATATATATTCGTAATGATATGGGTGTTAATCTTTACATAGAGTTGAAGAAGAAAGAGCCTGGTTTCGTAAATTATCCCATGTTCATATCAAGCTCTGATATAAAAAGATGTGAGATAAAATCATTCGACAGTACATCTGGAGCAATCGCTTGTGCCGAATCAAACGCGAATGAGTCCCAAATTTTTGGTTTAGAAGAATCTGGTAATGTTGCAAATTTTTATATAGCAGAATTGGATTTGACGAACTACATAGCTGATACAAATAGTGCGGAAGTGAAGGAGAATCAATTCTATAAGGACAAAGCAACTCTAGTTGACGTAATGACCAAATACAAAATCAATAATGAATTTAATTTCAAGGTTAAAAGATCCGACAGTAAAAGGTATGCGCATATTCTGCATTTGAAAATTTTGGTTTTGGATATTATCAAACGGTATGTATGAGATACATATGAATGTGTGTATCTGATACATGCTTAAAAAAATTATTTTTTCCTGTCATGATACATCAAAACTCTATTTCTGTAACTCAGTTAAAAATGATGGTAGTTATACTGTTAAAAAATATTATTGTCAGTATGTATCAGATTCATATGACTCTGTGTATCTGATGCATGTTTGTTTTTTGTTCATGATACATACTAAGAAACATGTATCAAGAATGTCACTTTGTTTGGTGATATTACATATGAAAAAATATTGATATGATACATGTCATTTTTTTTATATAAAAATACAGTTATGTGTTAGTATGCTTTTCAGACGGCTGTTGTTGGAGAATGAAAGCTTCATGTTGGAAAAAATCCGATATATTCAAAGTTAGATATTTCAATAGTGAACATTCATATGCACTGAGAGATAGGATTTTCAACAAAGTTCATGCTACAAAGGCTTTTGTTAGTGCATTCACAGAATCTAAATTAGTTAATCATAAGAGAATTCTCACCCCTAATGATATATGAGAGGATATTAAATCAGCGTATGGAATTGCTATTACCTATCAATAGGCATGACGTTCAAAAGAGCATGCTTTGGAGATGTTAAGGGGAAAACCTGCTGATGGATATAGACAGCTGCCTATATACATACATATGCTAAAAACCGTATATCCAAATTTGTACATAAGTATCCACAAGTCATCAACTGATGAGTTCATGTATTTGTTCATAGCGTTAAGGCCCTTGATGAGGGGGTTTCAGTTTTGTCGACCAGTAGTTGTTATTGACGGTGCGCATCTTGATGGACCTTATAAAGGGACGTTTGTATCAGCTAGCACACTTGATGGGGCAGGTATTAATTGACTAAGGTTATAATTATCGATAGTGATTAGTGAATATAATAATAGTTGATGACGATTATTGGAAATCACGAGTAATGGTGATGACAAGTGATTTGGTGATTAGCGATAGTGTTGGTTGTGGTTGGGATGAGGATGGTGGTTGTGGATGGTAGGCGGTGGTGATAGTTGTGGCTGAAACAGTGGTTGCGGGTGGTGAGTGAAAGTAGATGGAGTAGCGGTGAACGGTCATTTTTGTACAAATTCTTAAATAGACATCTTAATGATATTAATATTAAGACTTTGTTATAAATCTAAATCATTAGACTCATTAAGTGATTGTAAAATAAGAAAAAATAAACGCATTTAATGATTAGATTCAACCCTCGAAAATGGACTGAATAATTGAAATATGAATGATTAAGATTAAGACATTCATTAAGTGCAATTAAATTGTAACGACCCATTAGATCATTTTGAGAACTGAAGCTTTTTATTTCATAAAAGACTCATTCCGTAAAGTTTTAATGGGTATTTTGGACTAATTGACAACCATAGTTATTTAGTTGGGGGGTAAATTTAAATAACCAATTAATTAATGGGCTAAAGTGGTAATTTATTTAATATCCTATACCACTTGTTCAATACATATAAAAATATATTAATGGGATTTAGCTTTTATTTATTTATTAATTCATGATTAGTTGCCATAATTAATTAGAAAAGAAAAGAAGGAGAAAAGAACGAAGTAAAAACTTACCTCAGCCGCACAAAAGCACGTCATATTCAGGCGAGTTTCAACATGATTTTACTACAGGCGGTAGTTGATTCTTTTGCTTATTAATGGCTAAGGTATATAATCTATTAAATAGCATTATTCTATTAGTTAGAAGGGAATTGAGTTGCAAATATTATTTTGCCGTCATATTGATTCTTAAGAATTAAGAACAACAGTTAATGGGAACTATAATTTTTTTTTAATGAAGCCAGTGCTTACTGTGATGATTACATTACTAATTGAAGATTCTACATATATAGTTATTTTATTTATTTCTTTTACTTATCTTTTTCGTTTTTTTTCCAGAATTTCAAATCCTTTTTTTTTGTTTTACTCAATTCGGTGATGGAATATTTTATATAGTAACTAAAGTTTTGCTATATTAGGAATTAATTTTAGGTGTATTATATTATATAAATATCATTAGATTTATGATATTGGAGGAATTGAGGTTTAACCCTAGGCTTGAGTTTTAGGAAATTATTTATAAATTTAGGTGAGCTTTTGGGTCTAGGCTAGATGTATAGTGATATGGATGTCTACATACTAGTTTACTTACGAATATTGTATAATTGATAGATTGGAAACGTGAGGCTTTGAAGAAGGGAAAGACATTCGTGAATTAGCTTGGTTGGATTCGGTTCTTCGGTTGAGGTAGGTTATGATTTTATTCTACATCATAGATAGACTCTTAATAGTGATTGATATTCATGGAGTAATATGTGTGAAGTTTACTATGCATTTAATTGTTGTGGTTTGGATGGTTGATATGTTATTGTAATTGGTCTAAAATCTCGAGGCCATGAAATCCATAATCTTGAACTTGCCTTATCAAAAATGGTGTCTTGAATAAAGAAGGCTTGATGAAATATTGTTAATGAAGGGGAATATAATCATAAGGAATGATAAATTAATTACATTTGGATCGGGTGTCACGTTCTGACATGGTATATTTTGATCGGATGTCACGTTCCGACACAATATATTTGGATCGGGTGTCACGTTCCGACACGGTATATTTGGATCGGGTGTCACGTTCCGGCACGGTAATATTAAAGGGAAATAAATTAAAATTACTTAATGCTACCCAATCTCCAAAAACTCATATTTCAAAGAGTATGGTGTGGAGGCTTGAGTCCTCATGTGTGATCTTGATATTCTTGATCGGTTATGTAATTGTTCGTTAGTTGCCACCTGTTAAGTGTTGTTGTTGATTTCCCACTATTATTTTATGTATATTGATTTCTATTTTGAGTCGACCGATGATACCTACTCAGTACATGTTGTTCTGTACTGACCCCTACTTGTATCTTTTCTTGTTTTATTTTGTGGAGTGCAGCGAGTGTTCCACAGACTTCGACTCGACCTCAGCTCTAGTCAGTCTGAAGATCATCGGATTTCAGGGTGAGCTATCCTTCTAGCTCGTGATGGATTCTCTCGGTTATGGCATAGTGTCTTTAGTTTTTGGACACATTTTGTTATTTGTTCATTTTGGTGCTTGATATTTCCAGACTTAGTTTTAGAATTTAGATATCCTTTATGTGATGACTTTCAGATTTTGGGGAACGTCAAGTAATAGATTTTAGTGGCTTTTGTTATTTTTGACTTTAATAAGATTGAGCTTCCGCAGTATTATCGTGATTTATAAGTTGAATCGTTAATGTAAGTTGGGGTTTGTATCGTTGGTTCTCCCACCTAGAAGGTTAAGTGTGGGTGCCACTCACGGCCCAGTTTGGGTCGTGATAAACTTGGTATCAGAGCTTTAGGTTCATCGATCTCATCACACAAGGACAGGTCTAGTAGAGTCTTGCGGAACGGTACGGGGATGCCTTTACTTTTCTTCGAGAGACTATAGGACTTTAGGAAAACTCCATTCCTTCTTTATTTCGTGCTATTACTTGAATCCAATTGGTATCTAGGTGATACAAATTGGTATCTGACCTTCTTCACTTTACTTTCGCAGATGGTTAGAACTAGAGCAACAAGAGCACCTGAGCCAGCCGTTGGGGCTGTAGGCAGAGGAAGAGTAGCAACGAGAGGCCGTGGTAGAGGTCGCGGAAGAAAGCCCACCAGAGGCAGGGTCCAAACAGCTGGGCCAGCCAGGGAAAGAGCAGCGACCCCTCCGCTGGCTGATGAGGTAGTTAGAGATGATGTTGAGGTGGAGGAGGAGCAGGTTCATGAGAGGGAAGCACCACCCCAGCCTACTCCAGAGATGATCCACCAGGTTCTCACCTATCTTAGTGGGTTATCCGATCAGGGACAAGCTCCCCCAGCACCTCATATTCTAGGAGTTCAACATGCAGCTGTTATGGCTCCCTGCATGACTGCGTCTTTGAGGACAAGCATGTTTCCTCAATTAACTGCGGGGTCGGTAATGACAAGTGACCAGCATGATCTCTTTGTTAAGTTCTTGAACTTGAAACCCCCAATCTTCAGGGGTACTGAATCTGAGGATGCCTATGATTTCCTTGTTGATTGTCATGAGCTGCTTCATAAAATGGATATAGTAGAGCGATTTGGTGTTGAGTTTGTGACATACTAGTTTTAAGGAGACGCCAAAATGTGGTGGCAGTCTCACGTGGAGTGCCGACCAGCAAAGGCACCACCTATGACCTGGGCAACCTTTTCTGACTATTTTATAGAGAAGTATATTCCCCGGACCTTGAGGGACAGAAGGAGAGACGAGTTCCTGAATATAGAGCAGGGGAGGATGTCTGTTGCCGCTTATGAGGCCAAGTTTCGTGCCTTAGCCAGATATGCTACTCAGCTTTGCTTCAGTCCAGGGGAGCGAATTCGCCGCTTTGTGAAGGGATTGAGGTCAGATTTGCGAATCCCAGCTTTACAGGTTGCTGCTTCAGCAAAATCCTTTTAGGAAGTGGTTGATTTTGTGATAGAGGTAGAGGGGGTCAAGCTAGATAACTTCACTAAAGAGACAACATTCAAGAAGTTTCGTAAAGGAGGTGAGTTTATTGGTTCTTACTCCAGAGGGCAAAGTTCTGGAGATTATTCGACCCGTCCTATTCATTCTTCATTGCAAGTTTCAGATGGAGGTCCGTTAAAGACTAGTCAGCCTTTTTATAACTTTGGGGGTTATCTTTAGTCTTCTTCGTCTTCACAAAGACCCACTCTTGATCCTAAAACTTGTTACGGATGTGGTGAGCCTGGACATATCAGAAAATATTATCCAAGGCAGAGTCAGGTTTGGCATAATCAGGGTTATAGAGTCCCAGCAGTTAGAGGTGGAGGCGACGGCTATGGTAGGGGTCGTTATTCTAGAGGACGTGGTGGCCAAGGTCGTGGTGGTCGCCAGTCCGGCCGGGGTAGCGGGCAGGTTGGAACTACTGGAGTACAGCCCGGCAAGGGAATTAGTCAGACAGGTGACAGAGTCCATTGTTATGCTTTCCCTGGGAGGTCAGAGGCAGAGGCATCCAATGCTGTTATCACAGGTACTCTTCTGGTCTGCGATAGCTTGGCTTTCGTATTGTTTGATCCTGGATCCACATTTTCTTATGTATCTTCCGCATTTGCTGATGGACTTGATTTACATTGAGACTTACTTGATATGCCTATTCGTGTTTCTACACCTGTTGGTGAGTCTGTGCTAGTTGAGAAAGTGTATAGGTCTTGTCTTGTGACTTTTGTTGGGAGCAGAACTTATGTAGATTTGATTATTCTGGAGATGGTTGACTTTGATGTAATCTTGGGTATGACTTGGCTCTCTCCAAATTTTGCTATCTTAGACTGCAATGCTAAGACTGTAACATTAGCCAAGCCTGGGATGGATCAGTTGGTGTGGGAGGGTGACTATCTTCCCGCCCCAGTTCGGATTATCTCTTTTCTTCGTGCTAAAAGATTGGTGGGTAAGGGTTGTTTAGCCTTTCTAGCACATCTCAGGGATGATAGTTCTGAAGTGCCATCGATTGAGTCTATTTCGATAGTGCGTGAGTTCATGGATGTTTTCCCTGCAGACTTACCAGGTATGCCACCTGATAGGGATATAGATTTTTGTATCGATCTGGAGCCCGGTACTCGCCTTATTTCTATTCCACCTTATAGAATGGCCCCAGCTGAGTTGAGAGAGTTGAAGGCCAAACTTCAGGAATTGTTGGGTAAAGATTTTATTAGACCGAGTGCCTCTCCTTGGGGTGCTCCGGTCTTATTTGTAAAGAAGAAGGATGGTAGCCTTCGTATGTGCATAGACTACAGGCAGCTGAACAAGGTGACTATTAAAAATAGGTATCCCCTTCCCCGCATTGATGACTTATTCGATCAGTTGGAGGGCGCTTGTGTTTTCTCAAAAATTGATTTGTGGTCTGGTTACCATCAGCTGAAAATACGGGCAACAGATGTACCGAAGACAACTTTCCGAACCAGGTATGGTCACTATGAATTTTTGGTAATGTCTTTTGGGCTTACAAATGCGCCTGCTGCTTTCATGAGTCTGATGAATGGAATCTTTAAGCCATATTTGGACCTCTTTGTTATTGTTTTTATTGATGATATATTGATCTACTCAAAGAGCCAAAAAGAACATAAAGAGCATCTGAGAACTGTTCTGGGATTGTTAAGGGAGAAGAGGTTATATGCCAAATTCTCCAAGTGTGAGTTCTGGCTTGATTCAGTGTCTTTCTTAGGGCACGTGATTTCTAAAGATGGAGTGATGGTGGATCCCCAGAAGATTGAAGCAGTGAAGAGTTGGGCAAGACCCACTAATGTCTCAGAGGTAAGGAGTTTTATTGGTTTGGCTAGCTACTACCGTCGGTTCGTCAAGGGATTTGCTTCTATTGCTTCCCATCTGACTAATCTGACCAAGCAGAAAGTTCCATTTGTGTGGTCGGATGAGTGTAAAGAGAGTTTTCTGAAACTCAAGACCTTATTGACTACTGCACCGATTCTTGCCCTGCCAGTAGAAGGTAAGAATTTTATTGTTTATTGTGATGCATCATATTCTGGTTTAGGTGCAGTGCTAATGCAGGAGAAGAAGGTAATTGCCTATGCTTCAAGGCAATTAAAGGTGCATGAGCGTAATTACCCCACTCATGATTTGGAGTTAGCTGCGGTTGTATTTGCATTGAAGCAGTGGAGACATTATCTATACGGGGTAAAGTGTAAAGTGTATACAGACCATCGCAGCTTACAACATGTGTTCACTCAGAGAGACTTGAATTTGAGGTAAAGGAGGCGGATGGAATTGTTAAAGGACTATGATATCACTATTCTTTATCACCCAGGAAAAGCTAATGTAGTGGCCGATGCCTTGAGCAGAAAAGCAGGGAGCATGGGAAGTTTAGCTCATTTGCAGGTTTCCCAATGCCCATTGGCTAGAGAGGTTCAAACTCTGGCTAATGACTTTATGAGGCTGGAATTAATGGAGAAAGGAGGATTCTTGGCTTGTGTGGAGGTAAGATCTTCTTTCCTCGACAAGATTAAAGAAAAGCAGTTTGATGATGAGAAGCTGAGCCGGATTCGTGATATGGTCTTGCAAGGAGAGGCCAAAGAGGTTGTGATTGATGAAGAAGGCGTCTTAAGGATTAAGGGGCGGGTATGTGTGCCCCGTATTGATACTTTGATCCAGACTATTCTTGCAGAGGCTCATAGTTCGAGGTACTCTATACATCCTGGTGCAACCAAGATGTATCGCGATCTGAGACAACATTATTGGTGGAGCAGAATAAAGTGTGACATTGCTGATTTTGTTGCCCATTGTCCAAATTGTAAGCAGGTAAAATATGAACACCAAAGGCCTGGAGGGACACTTCAAAGAATGCCTATTCCTAAATGGAAGTGGGAAAGGATTGCAATGGATTTTGTGGTTGGACTTCCAAAGACATTGGGTAAGTTTGATTCTATATGGGTGATTGTTGACAGGTTAACTAAGTCTGCTCACTTCATTCCAGTCAAGGTGACTTATGATGCAGAGAAGTTAGCCAAACTCTATATCCGCGAGGTTGTTCGATTACATGGAGTTCCGGTTTCTATCATATCAGATAGAGGTACACAATTTACTTCTAACTTTTGGAGGACCTTGCATGCTGAGTTAGGTACTAGATTGGATCTTAGTACTGCATTTCATCCTCAGACTGATGGGCAGTCTGAGAGGACAATTCAAGTGCTGGAGGATATGCTTCATGCGTGCGTGATAGATTTTGGTGGTCATTGGGATCAGTTCCTACCCCTGGCAAAGTTCTCGTATAATAATATCTATCACTCGAGTATTGATATGGCTCCGTTTGAGGCATTGTATGGGAGGAGATGTAGGTTTCCTATTGGTTGGTTTGATGCATTTGAGGTGAGACCTTGGGGAACTGATCTTTTGAGGGAATCGTTAGAGAAGGTGAAAATCATTCAGGAGAAGCTTCTAGCAGCTCAGAGCAGGCAGAAGGAGTATGCAGATCAAAAAGTCAGGGACATGGAGTTTATGGAGGGAGAGCAAGTGTTGTTGAAGGTTTCACCCATGAAGGGTGTGGTGAGATTCGGTAAGCGAGGTAAGCTCAGTCCGAGGTATATTGGGCCGTTTGAAGTTCTTAAGCGTGTTGGAGAGGTGGCCTATGAATTAGCTTTACCTCCAGGTTTATCTGGAGTGCACCCAGTGTTTCATGTGTCTATGCTAAAGAAATATCATGGAGATGGGAACTATATTATTCACTGGGATTCGGTCTTGCTTGATGAGAATTTGTCTTATGAGGAGGAGCCTATAGCTATTCTTGATAGGGAGGTCCGCAAGTTGAGGTCAAGAGAGATTGCGTCTGTAAAGGTCCAGTGGAAGAATCGTCCTATTGAGGAGTCCACTTGGGAGATTGAGGCTGATATGCGTGGAAGATATCCACATCTGTTTGTCGAGTCAGGTACCTTTTTCAACCCTCGCTCTTCTCTTGACCGTTCGGGGACGAACGGTGGGTAAATTGGTATCTGTTGTAATGAACCATTAGATCGTTTTGAGAACTGAAGCTTTTTATTTCATAAAAGACCCATTTCGTAAAGTTTTAATGGGTATTTTGGACTAATTGACAACCATAGTTATTTAGTTGGGAGGTAAATTTAAATAACCAATTAATTAATGGGCTAAAGTGGTAATTTATTTAATATCCTATACCACTTGTTCAATACATATAAAAATATATTAATGAGATTTAGCTTTTATTTATTTATTAATTCATGATTAGTTGCCATAATTAATTAGAAAAAAAAAGAAGGAGAAAAGAACGAAGTAAAAACTTACCTCAGCCGCACAAAAGCACATCATATTCAGGTGAGTTTCAACTTGATTTTACTACAGGCGGTAGTTGATTCTTTTGATTATTAATGGCTAAGGTATATAATCTATTAAATAGCATTATTCTATTAGTTAGAAGGGAATTGAGTTGCAAATATTATTTTGCCGTCATATTGATTCTTAAGAATTAAGAACAACAGTTAGTGGGAACTATAATTTTTTTTAATGAAGCCAGTGCTTACTGTGATGATTACATTACTAATTGAAGATTCTACATATATAGTTATTTTATTTATTTCTTTTACTTATCTTTTTCGTTTTTTTTCCAGAATTTCAAATCCTTTTTTTTTGTTTTACTCAATTCGGTGATGGAATATTTTATATAGTAACTAAAGTTTTGCTATATTAGGAATTAATTTTAGGTGTATTATATTATATAAATATCATTAGATTTATGATATTGGAGGAATTGAGGTTTAACCCTAGGCTTGAGTTTTAGGAAATTATTTATAAATTTAGGTGAGCTTTTGGGTCTAGGCTAGATGTATAGTGATATGGATGTCTACATACTAGTTTACTTACGAATATTGTATAATTGATAGATTGGAAACGTGAGGCTTTGAAGAAGGGAAAGACATTCGTGAATTAGCTTGGTTGGATTCGGTTCTTCGGCTGAGGTAGGTTATGATTTTATTCTACATCATAGATAGACTCTTAATAGTGATTGATATTCATGGAGTAATATGTGTGAAGTTTACTACGCATTTAATTGTTGTGGTTTGGATGGTTGATATGTTATTGTAATTGGTCTAAAATCCCGAGGCCATAAAATCCATAATCTTGAACTTGCCTTATCAAAAATGGTGTCTTGAATAAAGAAGGCTTGATGAAATATTGTTAATGAAGGGGAATATAATCATAAGAAATGATAAATTAATTACATTTGGATCGGGTGTCACGTTCTGACATGGTATATTTGGATCAGATATCACGTTCCGACACGATATATTTAGATCAGGTGTCACATTCCGACATGGTATATTTAGATCGGATGTCACGTTCCGGCACGGTAATATTAAAAGGAAATAAATTAAAATTACTTAATGCTACCCAATCTCCAAAAACTCATATTTCAAAGAGTGTGGTGTGGAGGCTTGAGTCCTCATGTGTGATCTTGATATTGTTGATCGGTTATGTAATTGTTCGTTGGTTGTCACATGTTAAGTGTTGTTGTTGATTTCCCACTATTATTTTATGTATATTGATTTCTATTTTGAGTCGACCGATGATACCTACTCAGTACATGTTGTCCTGTACTGACCCCTACTTGTATCTTTTCTTGTTTTATTTTGTGGAGTGCAGCGAGTGTTCTACAGACTTCGACTCGACCTTAGCTCTAGTCAGTCTGAAGATCATCGGATTTCAGGGTGAGCTATCCTTCTAGCTCGTGATGGATTCTCTCGGTTATGGCATAGTGTCTTTAGTTTTCGGACACATTTTGTTATTTGTTCATTTTGGTGCTTGATATTTCCAGACTTAGTTTTAGAATTTAGATGTCCTTCATGTGATGACTTTCAGATTTTGGAGAACGTCAAGTAATAGATTTTAGTGGCTTTTGTTATTTTTGACTTTAATAAGATTGAGCTTCCGCAGTATTATCGTGATTTATAAGTTGAATCGTTAATGTAAGTTGGGGTTTGTATCGTTGGTTCTCCCACCTAGGAGGTTAAGTGTGGGTGCCACTCACGGCCCAGATTGGGTCATGACATAAATGGGGAATAAAAACCACTTATTAGAGATGTTATCCTATTTTGAGAAAAACATAAGATAGACATAAGGTTTGAATATCTGACCTCACATGCATTGTATGATACTTTGAGTTTGACGTCACACGTTTCTTTTTAAAAATATAACACTATTATACATAATTAGAGAGGGGAAAACAATGAGTTCATGTGAATTTGAGAAACCCCCTTAGATACATCCTACTTTTGGTTTCTTTACATAGTGAATATATTGTATTTATATTATTTTTTAAAGTACATTACCCTCAATATGGAGTAATCAAATAACTTAATATAAGTCATGAATAATTAGGAAAAATTACCTAAATACACATTTTATTTTACCATATTTTTTAAAATTTTCTATCATTTAAAAAAATTACAAAATTCCTACTCTTTTGTTCTCGAACACAACACTTTACGTGATGTATCGAGACGACGGATACATCACTTTACGGGATATATCAATCAGATACATTACTCAACGCAATATATATGTCTATGCTTTACATACTCAGTACATATGTCGTACTGACCCTTCCTTTCTCGGGGGGTTTGCATTCATGCCCGCAGGTACAGATACACACTTTGGGGATCCGTCAACGTAGGAGTTCCACTCAGCAGTTCAAAAGCGCTCCATTATGCCGGAGTCTAGTTTTGGTATTAACCCTCAATGTATATATTTATTTGTTCACGAGTCGACAGAAGTCATACGCGGATAATCGACGTTGATCTCTAAAGTTTCAAGTTATAATTAAGCACTTTAAAAAGTGTCATCCACAGAGAAAGTAATGAGATCCAGCAGGAAAGGGGACCTTAGTCCCATCTATATTGACCTTATCAGATCCTCTGCCAAATAGGCAAGGTTGCCTACGAGCTGGACTTACCAGCATATCTGGAAGCGGTACATCCAGTCTTCCATGTATTAATGCTTTACAATTATGTTGGTAATCTAACCTGGGTATATCCTGTAGAGGGTATCCAGGTCATAGAGGAGTTATCCTAAGAGAAGCAACCTATCGCCATCCTGGGTTGGCAAAGTAGAAGATTGTGAACTAAGGACGTAGCTTCCGTCAAGGTATTATGGCGAAATAAAAAGTGTGAAGAGATGACCTGGGAAGCGGAGGAGGAAATGAAACACAAGCATCCGTACCAACTTGAAAATATTACATACTTAAGCTACCAACTTGGAAATATTACATACTTAAGCTACTGGAGTACATACCAAGCTTACGTAGCAAGGATTACATAGGTTCATAAACTAAGACGAGATTACATGTTATACTGGCCCCCTGCATCCCTACACCAACTATAATTTCCTTATGATGTTTATGCTTTACATACTCAGTACATATGTCGTACTAACCCCTCCTTTCTCGGGGGGGGGGGTTGTGTTCATGCCCGCAGGTACAGATACACACTTTGGAGATCCGTCAGCATAGGAGTTCCACTCAGCACTTCAAAAGTGCTCCATTGTGCCGGAGCCTAGTTTTGGTATTAACCCTCGATGTATATATTTATTTGTTCACGTGTAAGACGGGGGTTCTGTCCCACCTTATGTTATTATTCTTACTCTTAGAGGTCCGTGGACATGTATGTGGGTTGTGTATGGGTTGTATATGCATGTATGTACAGTGGTGCCTATGATAAGCCTCGTCGGCTTAAATGTTATCCTGCCTGTTGATGTGCTATAACTTAAACAGGGGACAGATTTACTTACAGATAGCAGGGATATACGCGAGTGCCTAGTTCGGACACCCATCATAGCCTACGGGGTTGGGTCGTGACATTCATCATATGGCTTAGAAGCTTGATACCTCTATAGTTGTTGCAGCTCTAAATATCCCTCTTGTTTTTGTATATAGGGATCATTATGCTCGACCTCCATTCTTCGAGAATCGTTGTTGTCCTAAAGATGACATTAAATAGTCTAGTCAGCCACTCCAAACCTACCGAGCTCGCGCTCTTCCAAAATTCCCTAGGTATCTCGTTAGGTCTGGTCGCTCTTCCCCAGCGCATCCTACGCACAATACCCTTAACCTCTTCGACTGAAATACTTCTATAATACCCAAAATTGTGAAGCCTCCCTGTATGTTCCAAATCTCCCAACACAATCTCTCTGTCCCCTTCTTCGTTCAAGAGTTTATGGAAGTACGACTGTCATCTCTGTTTAATGAGGGTATTCTCTACCAAAACTTTTCCATGCTCGTCCTTAATGCACTTTACTTGATCCACGTAGCGTGCCCTTCGCTCCCGCACCCTGGCTAGCTTGAACAATTTCCTATCTCCGCCTTTCTCTTCTAATTCAGCATAAAGACGTTCAAAAGCTGCCATTTTTATGTCAAACCACCAACTTTGCCTCCTTCCTTACTATCTTATAAAGTTCCCTATTTTTCCACTTCTCCACCTCATCCTTGCTTTCTATCAGCTTCGCATATGCGATCTTCTTTGCTTCTATCTTTCCTTACACTTCTCCATTCCACCACCAGTCCCCTCGATGCTGGCCATGGCTACCTGTCGAGACTCCTAACACTTCCCTTGCTACATCCCTAATACAGCTAGTCGTCCTATCCCACATAGTGTTCGCATCCCCACTACTATCCCAGACCCCTATATCCTTCAATTTCTCTCCCATATTTAGGGCGCTAGCTGTATTCAAACTCCCACATCTAATCCTAGGTCGGTCATCCCCGACCCTCTTCTTCCTCGTCATCTTGATCCCTAAATCCATCGCCAAGAGATTATGTCGGGTCATAAGGTTGTCGATCGGAATGACCTTATAGTCTTTGCACAGACCTTTATCATCCTTCCTAAGGAGTAAGAAATCTATTTGAATTTTAGCCACCGCGCACCGAAAGGTTACCAAGTGGTCCTTCTTTTTTTGGAAACTCGAATTGGCTATTACCAACCCAAAAGCTCTTGCGAAGTCCAAAAGTGAGACTCCTCCTCCATTTCTATCTCCGAAGCTAAAGCCTCCATGCACATCATCATACCCTCCCGAAATAGACTCGATGTGCCCATTGAAATTTCCTCCCATGAAAAGCTTCTTGGTAGGCGGTATGCCTCTCACTAACTCATCCAAATCCTCCCAAAAGCGCCTCTTATCCTCCTCGCTTAAGCCCATTTACGACGCGTAAGCACTAATAATGTTCAACGTGATCCCTTCAACGACCACCTTAATCAACATCATCCTATCCGTGACTCTTCTAACCTCCACCACCTCATTCCTTAAATCACTGTCTACTAAAATACCTACCCCATTCCTATACTTCGATCTACCAGAGAACCAAAGTTTATACCCGTCTACCTTCTTAGATTTAGAACCTATCCATTTGGTCTCTTGGACACAAGCTATATTAATCTTCCTCTTTTTTAGAATCTTAACTAGCTCTATGGATTTACCCGTTAACGTTTCAATATTCCAAGAACCTACTCTTATTCTAGACGCCCCTTTAATCCACTTACCCCTCCTTACTCTCATCCCCGTCCCCGTCCCCGTCCCCATCCCCGAGCGAGAATATGATCCTAGTCTACCATCAATATCCAAATCCACGAAAATACGTATGAACTAATAAATTATTCAAAAGTCTAAAGTCAGCAAAATGTAATTACAACTGTATGAGCAAAGAATAGATATGGAAATATATGGGAACTGGAGGTACCAACTTCAGTTAGAATGAACCTGGTTGTCGCCGAAAAATACTATTCACATTAGAGTACTGTTCACGTCGGTGTTACTATTCATGTCGGAGTTAAGAGCAAGAAGATTGTTGATGATGGAACTTGTCTTTTTTTCTTTGGACTTTTGTCAAACACCTTATGCTCCTACTTCTGAGTTCTATGAAATGCTTCAACTCTAGCTTAGATTCCAGCCAGAAAGTGCAATGCAAGCAGCAATTGAGAAGCAGAGAATGAAGAACAAATGGATTGCACAGTAGAAGCAAAGAAGTGTGACAGAGAGTAAGCAATTTGGTTCGTTTGTAGAGCAAAAGTCAACAGTAGGATATGGAGAAAATGTGTGTAGAAGACAAAATCAGCAAATCCAATTTCATATTATCAAAATTCAAAAAGACCCAGATGGGGGTTCTAATTAACCAAGAATTTGATTACAAATTCCAATCAAAATCCAAAAACCCAGATGGGGTTTTTCCTAAATTACCAGCTAGCTATATGATGTTAATGGAGAGATGTAGAGCAATCAAATCTGAAGCAGAAGATGGAATTGAAGCAGAAGCTGATCTCTCAGAACGAACTTGAGTATCAAAGAACTAATTGTTTGTCAATAGAATTCTCAAAATTAAAATATGCTTATGGGACATGGAGAAGGAAAGTGAGAATGTCTGATATTAAATGCCTTCAACTTTAACAGAAATTTCGAAATTGAGAAGTTAAGATTGTAGAAAAGAAAGTCTCTTCTTTAGCAAGCTCTGATGAATTGATCTCACTTATAAATAACAAGAAGACAAAAGCTATAATAGGCTCCACTTTTATATTCAATTTTTTATGCTTAGAGACCAATTCTTCTGTACATTAGTCATAAAATATTCACAACAGATCCAAGCTTACTCAAGATGAATGGCTTAAGATATATGTCAGTACAATGTCGCTTGGGTTGAAAGGAGGAAGGGTTGGAAGACGAGAGGTGAAAGGAGGAAGGGTTGGAAGACCTTATTTATAACTGTAACATTAAATATTTGTCTAATCTTGTATGTACCAAAATAAATTGGTATTCATTTGCAAAAATAATCTATCTAACTAGTCAATGGCTATAAATCCATTAATCTAGTAAAGCTGTTTTGTTTGTTATTTTTTATTCTTTGTGAGCTACAATTGCATCCTATGTGTGCTTATTAATAATTTTAGAATAAGCTCAATACCATAATAATACATCAAACTAATTAAAATATTAAATGCAATTATGATGTATAATATATATGAAAAGAGCAGTCAAGTTGACCTTCCCTCTCATCTCAGGGTGAAGCAAGGAATTGTTTACAATACGGGCTGTATTTTATGTCTATGCTTGCAGCATATGGTTGTCACCTACCCTATCTAGATGTTTTAGTTGTTAGAAAGGGAGAAAAGTGTAAAATATTTATATATCAATTTAGATCTGTAACTTTTCGACAATCAAATAAAGAACAACTTCGAAATCATCTTTTTAATCGGAAAACAAGGTATTAATGAAACAAAAAAAATTCAAAAATGGAACAATTTTACACACAAGAACATGAGTTGGAGCTTTTAAGACCGGTTTGTTGCGGTTAGATCATCTAAAAAATTAAAAGGATTTTAAAAAAGGTGCAGAAAATCTGTATTTTATGGTCTCATTGAGAGTTTAATTAGAAGACTAGCGACTCATATAATCAAAATGATATTGTCAAAATAATATTGTCTCATATGGCTTCTAGGACCCTGTGAAGAAATGTACAAGAGAATTACAATCCTACTCTATGGTGTTGGTTTTCAATTGTCAGCAAGTTGGGCTTTTGGTTTTCATCTCTGGAATTTCATGCTCCAATGAGTTGTTGCTATAAAATAGAACTTCTACATCTTACCTGCTCTTCCCTTTCTGTAGGACCGGTCTCCTTGCTGTAATGGGCATTGAAGGAGTTGATGGACGTAATACAAAGAGCAATCATATAATGGAGGTGCAGCAAACTCTAGGCATTGAAGCATCAAGGGTCTCTATAATTGATGAAATTAATTATACCATGTCAAGTCATGGAATGACAATAGACTTGCGGCACATGATGCTTCTTGCAGATCTGATGACATATAAGGTACTTCTCCTGGAATATTCCTCATCCAAAAACATGTTGGATGCCTTTAATATCCAAATATCGAGCTTAATTGACATTCTTTGTCACTATCACAGGGTGAAGTCCTGGGAATAACTAGACACGGTGTCCAGAAAATGAAAGATAGCGTACTGATGCTAGCTTCATTTGAGAAGACAACCGACCACCTGTTTAATGCATCTGTAAATGGAAGGGATGATAAGATAGAAGGAGTAACCAAATGTATCATCATGGGCATACCAATGACGATAGGCACTGGGGTGTTTAAACTTCGGCAATGGTATTTGTTTGACTCTTAGCATGACATTTTATTCTTTAACCTTAATAATATCCTCTATGTGCGTCGTAATTATTTGAATAAGCTAACACATTGGAAGCTACAAAAAGGAAAATTGATTAGTCTACGGAACTTTTAAGGTCTTATTGCTAGATCAGGGAATCAGTATTCTGAGAATGGTTTCTTTTCGTTAGAACAATCAAATATTGGCATATCTTTGCATCCGGCTGATGCAGGACGAGAAGGGAGGTGGAATGGGAGAAAATTAGAGAAGTAGGAGAATGAGAGAAGAATAAAATAGGAACACAGAGATATCACCAAAACCTATTTGTTAAGTCATTCTTCTTTCGAGTTAATGAAATAAAACAAATAAATAAATAAAGCCTTATTCTGGTAGGAATTTCTAAACCAGTAAAAACTCTTAAGACTATTAGAAATCCATACCTTTGTAAAATATTAAATACCTCAACCTAATAGATAAGATCGTATCTCAAGATAAAAGATAACATCTTTAACTAACAGTGGAGTGTAGGAGGTGGTTCATTTGGCACTCATTATGACCATATGGAGAGAGAACCTATTATTTAAAGGAGTCGGTTGTACTTTTTGGAATATACCTTATATATTGTGATCGATATTCTTTTAAAAAAATATTTACTTCATAAATAGGATTGAGAAGAACGGCGTAAAATGCATTGGTAATTTGACAATTTTAGACCCATAAGTCATACCAAGCCACAGATAGCAATACAAGAATGTTAGAGAAGTAGGTCATGTAGAGTGGGAGGTTTCAGATGCTTAGAAAGGGATATGTATGTCATTATGCATTGTATGTGAGCATAAAATGGATCACCAGTTAAATGGAAAATATTGTGAAATATTTGCTAAATCATAGGTTATTTATGTGATGTCCACATCTCATATTTTATTAAAGTTTCTTTTAGCGAGTATATGTTTTGTATATTGGAGAAGTCCTCGTAAACTTGTCAACGTTAAGTTAAAGCTGTTACCTAGTACAATAACTAACAAAGGGATAGATTTGTAATCTAAGAAGTTAGCTACTTCTATTCCAATCACCTAAAGTTATTGTGGTAGCTTGTGAATCCTTGCTGCATATTAAAGTGTACTTTCTAGGTGTGGTGAAACTCTCAAATCTAATGAAACCCAAACTTCTGCACAGGGAGGATAATACATAGAATAGTTTGGTTACTTTGATCCCTCAAATAATCATATTATATCCATTCATTCCTGCTCTTTTTTCTTGTCATTCTTGTGAATGTCTTTTAAAGTTTGATGTTGTTAGGAAATTAAGATTTATCTAAGAAACTCCTACTTAGTAGAAATTTTATGTAGTAACCAAGTCTTTTATTTAAAACTTAGTGGTGGTTAGTTGGCCACAAAGAGTGGTGGTTAGTTGGCCACAAAGAGTGGTGGATAGTTGGCCACATATGTATTGTGTGAGTTTTTTTTTCTGCTTGTTTTGTGGTTTGTAGTCCTCATACACACACTATATATATGTGTGTGTAGCCTATGCAATTATCAATCTAAGAAATAAGAAGAATACTTAAAATATTTCAGCTTTCTCTTCTTCTTCCCTGCAGTTTTGTAGCAATTTACAGCTACATTTTAATTGCTTCAACTTTCTGTTTTCTAATCCTTTTTCCCCTTCTTGTAACATGGTATCAGAGCCCATTTCTTACGGGATCTGAATTTGTTTTTTTGTTGATTGGCTCATCTTTTTTTAAGCTTTTTTTCTTGGATCTGTTTGCTAGAAAACATGGCACCAGAAAATCAACCAACGACGGGTCCTCCAATTTTTTCTGGCGATAATTATCATATTTGGGCCATTAAAATGAAGGCCTATTTGAAGGCTCTAAACTTGTGGGATGTCATTGAGAGAGGAGAACCTATTGTCCAGCCATTGAGAGACAACCCAACTCTCAATGATATAAAAAAGTATGATGAGTTGGTGACTAAATCACCAAGAGCTCTCACTTGCATATATTCCAGCCTTACGGATGTGATGTTTACAAGGATTATGGCTTGTGAGACAGCCAAAGAAGCCTGGGATAAGCTAAAGGAGGAGTTTGAAGGCAGCAACAAAGTTAAGTCCGTTAAGGTCTTAGCTTTGAAGAGGGAGTTTGAGCTCTTGAAGATGAAGGATTCGGATAGTGTGAAAGAGTACTCTTCCAAACGGATGGATATTGTGAACCAAATAAGGATACTTGGTGAAAACTTTCCAGACCAGAAGGTTGTAGAGAAGATCATGGTCAGCCTTCCGGACAAGTTTGATTCAAAAATCTCAGCTATTGAAGAGTCTTGTGACTTGACTACTCTTTCAATAGCTGAGCTGATATCTAAATTGCAAATCCAAGAGCTTACCCAGGGTCTTACCGCCCGAACCAGCAAGACTAATGTCTACTTATACCTTTGAGAGGTAATCGTAATCAAAGATGTTTTCTTGTCTCTCGTTTCTTTTCTAAAAAAAATCAAAGATGCCTTTCAAGTAAGGCATAAATTCAGGCAACAAAAGGAAGAAAAAAAAGTCTCTTTAGACCACTCTGGAGAGGTGAAATCTGGTGGATACCAAGGTGAATCGTCGAGGAGAGGTAAATTTCCACCTTGTGGTATTTGTAAGAAGACAAACCACTTGGAGAAGAATTATTGGCAGAAGTCCAAAAGGTCCCTTATTCAATGCAGATATTGCAAGAAATATGGGCACATTGAGAAGTATTGCAGGCAAAAGCAAACTCATAGTGGTCAGTCTTCCCAACGAGTAAATTTTGCGGAAGATCACCAAGTTGAAAAAACAGAGGAGGAGGTATTCATGGCTTCGCACACATCACATGTTGATCGATGCACTTGGTATGTCGATAGTGCGTGCACAAGGCACATGGCAATTGATGAAAATCTGTTTGTTAGCTTGTACAGGTCTGATAGGACCAAAGTGAAGCTTGGAAATGGTGCACTAGTGCAAGCTCAAGGTAGAGGTTCCGTAAAATTTCCTGCGGATGAAGGTATGAAAATCATAAATGATGTTCTTTATGTGCCAAGCTTAACTCAAAACTTGTTGAGTGTTGCTCAGTTACTTCATAATAATTACTCACTTACTTTTAAGGATAAAAAATGTGTCATTTATGATCCTAAAGGTTGTGAAGTAGCTAAAATTAGCATGATTGGCAATTCCTTTCCAATTTCATGCTATTCTGCTGAAAGTTGCTCTTTCAATGTTGAAATGAGTGATACTTGGCTTTGGCACAAAAGATTCGGTCATTACAACCTTAGTTCATTGGTGTATATGCAATCCAAGGGTATGGTACTTGATGTACCCAAAATTAACATGTGTCGAGATGTTTGTGAGTCATGTCAAATTGGTAAATTGCATAGACGATCCTTTCCTAAAGGAAGTCTTTGGAGGGCGAAGGAAAAGCTAGAGTTGGTTCATATAGATATATGTGGACCAATGAGGACGTCTTCTTTGAGTAGGAATAAATATTTTATTCTCTTTATAGATGACCTTACTCGAATGACATGGGTCTTTTTTCTAAGTAGCAAAGTTTAGGTGTTCTCTATTTTCAAAGAATTCAAGGTTATGGTAGAAATGGAGAGTGGCTGCCGGTTGAAGTATATCAGGTCAGATAATGGAACTGAATATACTTCACATCAGTTCAGCAAATATTGTAAAGACTTAGGTATTCAACAACAATTCACTGTAAGCTACACTCCAGAACAGAATGGGATTTTTGAGAAGAAGAACAGAATAGTGATGGAGATGGCAAGATGCATGCTGGCAGAAAAGAAGATGCCTAAATATTTTTGGGCTGAGGCAGTCAATACTGCAGTCTATTTGCTGAACAGGTTACCAACTAGAGCACTCCAAGACATGACACCATTTGAAGCATGGAGGGGTATAAAGCCATCTGTTAGACACTTAAAAGTCTTTGGTTCAGTCTGCTATGCACATGTTCCAGATGCTAAAAGAGGCAAATTGGATAACAAGGCAGAACTCTGTATTTTGTTGGGCTATAGCACAGTTGCAAAAGGGTACAAAGTGTATAATGTTCGTATGAAGAAGGTGCTTATCAGTAGAGATCTTACGGTGGACGAGTCTAGCCACTATGATTGGGATCGGATTATTGTTGTGAAGAACCAAGATGGGAGCACCTCAGTTGCAGCTCAAAGTCCAAGGACGAGTGATATTTCTTCCAGTCCTATTACTGGAGCAGGAAACCTTTCAAATGTTGAATTGACAACTGATTCTCCAGTTTTGAAGACCAGGTCACTAGCTAAAGTTTATGAGCAATGCAATTTTGCTCTTGTGGAACCATCTTCCTTTAAAGAAGCAGCAAGTCATGAAGCTTGGATTTCCGCAATGGAGGAGGAGCTTGCCATAATTAATAAAAATGATACATGGGAGCTGGTTGATAGGCCCGAACAAAAGAACATTATTGGTGTTAAATGGGTCTATAGAACGAAGTTCAATCCAGATGGATCCATCTTCAAACATAAATCTAGGCTCGTAGTTAAAGGTTATTCCCAGCAGCCTGGAGTGGAATTTGGAGATACGTTTGCACCTGTTACGAGGCATGAGACAGTAAGATTTCTAATTGCTCTTGCAGTACAGTACAAATGGAAAATCTATCATTTAGATGTCAAATCTGCATTTCTAAATGGATTTCTTGAAGAAGATATTTATGTTGAACAACCTGAAGGTTTTATAGTTGCAGGTGAAGAAGACAAGGTGTATAAGCTTAAAAAGGCTCTCTACGGTCTTAAACAAGCTCCGAGAGCTTGGTACAGTAGGCTGGATACTCATTTGTTGTCTCAAGGCTTCAATCGAAGCCTAAATGAGCCTACTTTATACTTCAAAAGGCAAGCCAATGGAAAGCTAATTGTGATATTCGTTTATGTTGATGATTTGATGATCACAGGTGAAGATTCTCTTGCGGTTCAAGAAGTTAAAAATGCGATGCTAAAAGTTTTTGAAATGTCTGATCTAGGGGAGATGAAGTTCTTCGTGGGAATAGAAATTTCTCAATCTTCTGAAGGAATTTTCTTGTTCCAAAAGAGGTATGCCCTGAATCTCTTAAAAAGGTTCAAGCTTGATAAGTGCAAACCTGTTGCAACTCCACTTGTTGTGAATGAAAAGTTAATGAAGGATGATGGAGAAGAACGGGCAGATTCAAAACTTTATAGGAGCCTTATTGGAAGCGTGTTATATCTGACTGCTACCAGACCAGATATGATGTTTGCAGCTAGTCTACTGTCCCGATATATACAATGTCCTAGCACCAAGCATCTTGGAGCTGCTAAAAGGGTGTTGAGATATATTAGAGGGACAACTGATTATGGCATTTGGTATAGAAGTGTGGAGAATGGATCTCTTATTGGCTATTCAGATAGCGATTGGGGTGGATGTGTGGATGATTACAAAAGCACATCTGGTTACTCCTTTTCATTTGGTTCAGGCATTTTTTCTTGGAGCACAAAGAAGCAAGATATCGTAGCTCAATCTTCAGCAGAAGCCGAGTATGTGGCAGCTGCATCTGCTACAAATCAAGGAATTTGGTTGAGAAAAATCTTGTTTGAATTAGATCTTTTGCCAAAAGAACCAACAGTGATCTATGTAGACAATAAATCAGCCATTGCTATGGCTAAAAATCCAGTACAACATGGAAGGACGAAGCATATCAACATCAGATTCCATGCTTTGCGAGATGCTGAGAAGAATGGGGAAGTTAAGCTGGTGCATTGCAGAAGTGAAGAACAACAAGCCGATATTCTAACCAAGGCTCTTCCCACCAATAAGTTTGAGTTTCAAAGGTCGTTGCAGGGAGTTTCAATGAAAAATCTTAAGGAGGAGTGTTAGGAAATTAAGATTTATCTAAGAAACTCCTACTTAGTAGATATTTTTATGTAGTAACCAAGTCTTTTATTTAAAACTTAGTGGTGGTTAGTTGGCCACAAAGAGTGGTGGTTAGTTGGCCACAAAGAGTGGTGGATAGTTGGCCACATATGTATTGTGTGAGTTTTTTTTCTGCTTGTTTTGTGGTTTGTAGTCCTCATACACACACTATATATATGTGTGTGTAGCCTATGCAATTATCAATCTAAGAAATAAGAAGAATACTTAAAATATTTCAGCTTTCTCTTCTTCTTCCCTGCAATTTTATAGCAATTTATAGCTACATTTTAATTGCTTCAACTTTCTGTTTTCTAATCCTTTTTCCCCTTCTTGTAACAGATGTGCTTCTTACCTTCATTTCCCGGTGTTTCCTCTTCTCCTTCTTTTATGCCAGTGTTGAGCAGGTTGAGCTGAATTATCAATCAGAACCTATGATATCCTAGGTATTCTAAATGAATTTTCTGGTTCTGCAAATTTATACTTGAGGCACTGCTGGATTCTGATGGAAGGATGATAGCAGAGGTAAAGAATTTAATACGAGGAGAATAAACACTCTATTTCTGTGACATGACATTTTGATGCTGGTGCTTGTTTTCTGTTACCTTTGCATATTGCGCATCAAAACATCTTCTTTTAGTTCCCAATCTCGTTACTATTAATCAAAATTTTAGTTTCAGCTTTAATGGATAGTAATCCACGTCTCCCTATTTTTCTTTGTGCTTATTGTTTTCCTTCTATTTTAAATGGGACACCCGTCCTCTTGGGCTTGAGGGAGGAATGAATTGTCGGAGTCGAAGCATTATCAGATTTCATTGGAATAGTAATTAAGGGCAACCTTTCTTGATTTTACCATCTTACCTTTTTTGCCTTTGGGACCGATTTTACAGGTAAGGCAACTTGCTATATTTCTTCTTGTGGCGTGGTTTGCAGATCCTATCATTGACCATTCAACGTCAGGTGAATTTAAAAAGAAGTCCTTGAAGGAGACAAAAGTCTTACCAACACCTGAAAGATTGGTTTCAGCAAACCTTATAATGTTGAAAGTTACTTTGGCCCTTGTTGATAGACATGTTTACGGGTACATTATTTGTTTTCATCATTATTGAAAGGTGAAAAGTCTCGTCGGGCTTCCCGCCTCCAACGTGTCGTAACATGTAATTATTTTAGCTCCATAGTTGCTAATGCAGATTTTGTTGGTAGTTTCTATGATTCATTCATTTGCAGAAAGTCTTAGGGCATATTTATACATACCATACCTCATATTGGGCATCCTCCTGGTGGAGAATTGCTGAATGTTGGAACTTAGTGGACAGTTTCAAAAGTTCAACACATAGAGAGTATATTGAAAGATTAATATGGCATTTCCTATTTTACGTTTATCCGTGTGATTTTTAGTTTTTTTGCTATCTTTATCGCCATATAATATCAGAAAAGCTAATAAAGCCATTTTTATAAAAATGTAGACAAACAGAAAGCAAGAAAAAGATGGTGATGGTTTTTGGAGTGTAACAGGATAGAAAAATAATTAATAGGGATGGCAACAGGGTGGTGTGATTTTAAGGCTATGCAGGGCGGGTTGGAATAAAAACATTCCTGCATTTATAAGGGGAAACATACATTTAATTTTTATTGTGAGCACATTGTCAGATTTAATTAGGATTTAACTTTTTTTGGTCAAAATAGTTTTACTTTTATATATATAGAGTGTGTAAATGAATTTTTGCATTATCGGATCATGTAAATCGCAAAAAATAATTATATGGAATTGTTCATGTAACGATCCATTAGGTCGTTTTGAATACTGGGACTTTTTATTTCATAAAAGACTCATCCCGTAAATTTTTAATGGATATTTTAGACTATTCGATAACTATGGTTATTTAATTAAGGAGTGAATTTAGATAACTTATTTAATTAATTAACTAAAGTGATAATATATTTAATATCCTGTACCACTTATTCCATATTTATTAAAATAGTTAGTAGGGCTATCATTTTTAGTACTTAATTAATTTGAGAAAGAAAAAATAGAAAAAAAAAGAGAAGAGCTCACCTGCGGCGCAACAGGAACACAAACATCAATTGCTTCAGGTAAGACTCATCATCCAAATATTCAAATCTTAATCTTTGTAATGGTGTAAATGGATAGAGGATATTATATTATAATATTAAATTTGAATTGTAGAAAGAAATTGGAAGTTAGCATACGTACTGTTGGAAATGTTCTACAAGATTTTGGTCAATTGAATAATGATTGGATAATGATTATAGGCTAATCATTGAGGGTGATGATATATATTAAATCATTGGTTTAGGTACTGCATTTTGTAATTAAATTCTTTGTGTAATTTGGGTTTGGTTTCGAATATTCTCATAATTATCACAATTTAATTCAAGTTTTAATATATTGAGGTAGGTAATTAAATAGTAGGTGTATTGTATTATATGAATACCATTAAATTTATGTTAATTGGAGGAATTAAGACTTAACCCTAGGCTTGAGATTTTAAGAAATTGATTATAGAATTGGGTGAGTTGTTGGGTCTAGGTTAAACATATAAATAATATTGGTGTCTACGGATTAGTTACTTATAAATATTATATATTTGATAGATTGTAAACGGTCTGAGGCATTGAAGAAACGAAGGACATTGGTGGATTAGCTTGCTTTACTTTGGTTCTTCGGTTGAGGTTGGTTATGGCTTATTTTATATCATAGATAGACTCTTAATAGCGATTGATAGTCATTGAGTAATGTGTGAAGTTTACTATGCATTTAATTATTGTGGTTTGGATGTTGGTATGTTGTTGTGATTGGTCTGAAATCCTAAGACCGTGAAATCCATAATCTTGAACTTACCCTATCAAAAAATGGTGTCTTGAATAAAGAAGGCTTGATGAAATATTGTTAATGAAGTGGAATGTAATCATAAAAAATGATAAATTAATTATATTTGGATCGGGTGTCAGTTTCGACACGGTATATTTGGATCGAGTGTCACATTCCGACACGGTATATTTGGATCGGGTGTCACATTTCGGCACGGTAACATTAAGGAAAAATAAATTAAAATGACTTAATACTACCCAATCTCCAATAACTCATTTTCCAAAAGAGTATGATGTGGAGGCTTGAGTCCTCATGTGTGATCTTGATATTGTTGACTGGTTATGTAATTGTTCATTGGTTGCCACATGTTAAGTATTATTGTTGATTTTCCGCTATTACTTTATGCATGTTGATTTCTATTTTGATTCGGCCGATGATACCTACTCAGTACATGTTGTCCTGTACTGACCCATACTTGTATCTTTTCTTGTTTTATTTTGTGGAGTGCAGTGAGTGTTCCACCAACTTTGACTCGACCTCAACTCTAGTCAATCTCCAGTTCATCGAATTGCAGGGTGAGCTATCCATCTAGCTGGCGATGAAATCTCTTGTCATAGCATGGTGTCCTTAGTTTTCGTACACGTTATGTTATTTATTTATTTGGTGTTTGATAATTTGAGACTTAGTTTTAGAATTTAGATGTCCTTCAGGTTTTGGGAAAACATATTTAATTGAGCTTCCGCGTTATTGTCATATTTATTAGTTGGGGTTTGTATCGTTGGTTCTCCACCTAGGAGATTAAGTGTGAGTGTCATTCATGGCCCAGTTTAAGTCGTGACAGTTCATAAAAAGTGAGAATAGTAACCCCAAAGAATAAGATATATAAGATTATTTGCTATTATAAAAGAGCACACGTGTGTTTGGTATGCCAAAAAATATTTTTCGAATACACTTTACAGAAGTCCTTTTTAATGTTTTTTCGGTGTTTGGTTGCTAGAAAATGTCTTATTTTATGAAAAGTATTTTCCTCCTACTAAACAACCATCCATTGATACAAGAACTACATCAGACAATTCAGCTAAAATCAGAAAATAGAAAAAGATTTTAGGTTGTCATCCCTTAAGATAAAGATAACCTAGGCATTGTCGATCTCTAGTTGGTTGGTTTGAGGCTTCGAAGCCTAGGCCACGTGGTACAAACTTGCTTCAGGAGCCTTTGGCTCGAGTTCGTGTGATTCAGGACTGGCTACGGGCAAGGCTTTGATACAGACTCATACAGTAAATTATACAGTATAGTAACCTTTTTTCCGTGGGAGTCCATTTTTTAGCCTTACGTTACCAACTGTCACGCTTTGTTAGATGTGTACTTCTGGAAAATCAAAAGTTAGCTTTTTAAAAAGCTGCTTTGAGCTGGGTGGATCCTTGAATAACGAAGAAAATAAAAAGAGGATTTTAGTGAGTGGTTTATTGACAAATCTGCAAAGTGAATCCTCATTTAAAAGTATACTAGAATTAGGTAGAGGTGATGAAAATTCATTTTTCTGGGGCTGGTTTGGTTGTATATCCAAATTACTGCCATCTTTATACAACTAGATGGTCTTGATTTCTTTCTAGTAATTATTTTCTGCTGCTCTTCCCCTCCTTAGGTAGAATATAAGATCCAAATTTACAACAGAAGTAGTACACAATTGTTTGAAAGAATAGCTGTGGCATGCATTTCATATATACATTGTTGTGTATAGGAAGGATGTAACAAACCAAGATTGATATTGTACAGTCTCTCCTCTTCACTCTGTATAATCAAAGAGAGCTAATTGTAACTGAGAATCGACTGTGTATTGCTTAACGAATGACCTTCTCCACCAAACCTCGAAAGCTCTCTGAATATTGGGACAGTCATCCCCTTTGTTAAGGAATCAATCGAACCAGTTAAGCAGAATGGTTTGTTGTTGAGCCAAGGGTAGTGTTAGAATAGTCTGGCCAAGTCCTTCTTCAACCAGCTTCTTGTCAATTGATCTACCAGCCCTTTTCATCCACCCAAAATCGTCATGTAGACTTTCCAGCCATGTTGATAACAGACAATATCTAACATCTTTTGGTACTAATAAATTTCCCCTACCAATTGCAACTCAAAGTTGTGCAGTGATCTTGCTGATCTCATGGCGATACACGATGGGAATCTTGGAGTGAAGAATCGAGAGTTCTTTTTGTTTTGCCCATAGTTTTACAAACTCATCCCCCATTTTCCTGTCGATTAGGATATCTACTAGCCACTGCAGATTGTCTGCTTCACGAGCAATCTCACCCATTAGAACCCCTCGATCTTGCTTCCTGTTATCATCCACGGATGTAGCTTCAAACAAGCTAAGTATTAGAGAAGTGAGGCATCTATGAAAAAAATGAGAGAGAGTATCCTGAGAGATATCAAGGTTACTTTCATGACTGCTACTATTGCTAGTGTTTTCTCTTAGCAAACGAGATATCACTTTTTTCATCTCTTTGCGGGCTTTATCATCCATGGCATGTAAAACACTAGTAAGTAGTCTCTGAAGAATATCATCGGATCTTGAAGATGTTGATGGTTCAGCAATCAGTCTCTGAAGTATATCGCTGCTGAATCAGGAAGCTGAAGTTGACTGAGATGAGATACTACTTTTTCTCTTCTTGTTGGGACCAAGGAACAGCCTCCAGATACTCCAAACAAGCCAATACTCCATCATCAAACATAATTGCTGAAGATATCTGTGATAAAACATGATAAAAGAAAATATTAATATAGAAAATAAGAACATAAACAGACACTCGAAGTCCCAAGTCATCAGTGTAGTTAAAACTTTGCCATACCGGAAAAATGAAGCTTGGTACACTACCCATTCTGCAATTTGTCAATATATCTATAGTTTCTTTTACAATGTCTAGCACTCACGACTTTGTCAATTGAACACTTAAAGTTATTAAAAAATATTATTTTAAACCCCTATAATCATGTGTGTCTCTCAAACGCATTGATATGAATAACAAATTACTATTCACATCAGATATAAATTGCCACATCAGTTTTATTATTACAAATATTATTTTTTAGTGAAAATCTCAAACTCTTTCCATAACCCTTTTTTCTTGATTTCTTGAAAGTTGCCGGAGATGATGTCATTGCAAAAAAATTTGAGCTGGGTAACGGCGGTGTTCCTGGTGGTGTTGGAGATGATGCGACCTTCTGGATCTTTCCAGGAAGATTTGCGCCTAGTTTCTTGTGTTTGATGAGTATGTGGAATGCCCTTACTTGATTCGGCACCATTTTTTCACCTTCCTTCTCCGATCCTACATTCTATCACCATCGGTCTCTCAATTCAGTGGTGAAGTGGGGTGATTAATTAAGAAATTGAATTGCATTCACTTCAAAATTCAATAATTTTCACAAATCAAATCATTGAGTTTACGATGGAAAAATAAATATCAATTATCAGTCAAATATTTTTAGCAATAACCCTATTTTGGGTTTGAAAAATGCTGCAAAAGGTTAGGTTTAAAGAAATTAAAGTGGGTAAAATGAAATTTTGCTCTTAACACATATTTTCTTGCATTATGTTTTTCGATGGCGGTGTATTTGTGTTTTGCCTTCTAATTTGCTTTCAAAAAGGTTAATGAGGAGGAAATGAAAGAAGACATAGATAATGATTTCTTCAGGTGATGACTCACAGTGACAATTTCAGGAAAAAAAAAAGATAGTGATGACAGCGAAGAAAAGAAATGGTGGCAGCCATGTTTGGAGATGGGATGAGCTTGGAGAAGGAATGAATGTTTCTCTTTTTCTTTTTCCTTTTTTGTCCTTTTTCTTTAGGTTTTATTTACTCTTTTTTTTTAATTTTAGTCCTTATTCAATCATTCACTCTCCTTAAATGCGTGAAACTCAAGCACTTTATCCAATTCAGCCGTCAAGTTGCCACATAAGCTCAGTCAACGGTCAAAGTTGTTTAAAATATTAAGTTTCACTAAGTTTAAGTGTTTAATTGGCAAAATCGTAAGCAGAAAAATTCAGACGACAAATAGAGTCAAGTATAAGGGTCTCTTAGGTTATTCCACATTTTTAGAATGAGTATATGAACAGTGATAGAAAGAAAAAATAGAGAATATAAACTTTATTAGAATTGAAGTGACATATGTGTAAGTGGCAATAATGCTTCCTCCTCATATTTCCTATAAGAGAAAATGATCTAGCATATCCTTAAAATATTTGATAAATATAAATGATTCTGTGTTTTAAAAAAATATTTTACTTCTAACTCTGTTATTTATTTATTTTTGATTTTCCATCCAGTATCTGGTATTCATATAGGAGTCTGATTAAATTTAAATTCGCGTCGGAGAGTCTCACGTTAGGGGTAAAACACTGTCTAACAAAGGCGATTCCGTATCCAAGGAGACTCGAATGCAAGACCTCTTGATTAAGGATGAAGGAATACTTACCACTCCACCACAACCCTTATTGGTTTCTAACTATGTTATTAAACAAATGGCCCAATATATCTGTTATTGACTAATGAAAATTGTATTTTCCTTAAATTATAATTTATTTTAAAAAAATAAAAAATACCATCTAATAATTAAACTCCCAACCCTAGCTATTTTAAACTACAACATATAGTATAAGGCCAATGCCAATTTTGAACTTTCATATTTAATTTAAAGATAAATATGGCTCTTATAAAGTTATACCTTTAAGTTTTGCATTATAAATGCAACTTTTACATTAGGGTAATTTTGGTTCCCCTTCTCTTGGCTAAAGGATATGGTGTAAAATGTTTGAAATATCTAGGTGTCGTTTCGTTTGTGGTCTAATAATAATAATAATAATAATAATAATAATAATAATAATAATAATAATAATAATAATAATAATAATAATAATAATAATAATAATAATAATAATAATAATAATAATAATAATAATAATAATAATAATAATAATAATAATAATAATAATAATAATAATAATAATAATAATAATAATAATAATAATAATAATAATAATAATAATAATAATAATAATAATAATAATAATAATAATAATAATAATAATAATAATAATAATAATAATAATAATAATAATAATAATAATAATAATAATAATAATAATAATAATAATAATAATAATAATAATAATAATAATAATAATAATAATAATAATAATAATAATAATAATAATAATAATAATAATAATAATAATAATAATAATAATAATAATAATAATAATAATAATAATAATAATAATAATAATAATAATAATAATAATAATAATAATAATAATAATAATAATAATAATAATAATAATAATAATAATAATAATAATAATAATAATAATAATAATAATAATAATAATAATAATAATAATAATAATAATAATAATAATAATAATAATAATAATAATAATAATAATAATAATAATAATAATAATAATAATAATAATAATAATAATAATAATAATAATAATAATAATAATAATAATAATAATAATAATAATAATAATAATAATAATAATAATAATAATAATAATAATAATAATAATAATAATAATAATAATAATAATAATAATAATAATAATAATAATAATAATAATAATAATAATAATAATAATAATAATAATAATAATAATAATAATAATAATAATAATAATAATAATAATAATAATAATAATAATAATAATAATAATAATAATAATAATAATAATAATAATAATAATAATAATAATAATAATAATAATAATAATAATAATAATAATAATAATAATAATAATAATAATAATAATAATAATAATAATAATAATAATAATAATAATAATAATAATAATAATAATAATAATAATAATAATAATAATAATAATAATAATAATAATATACCAAGTGTTGAGCAGGACCTTAGGGGTTATTGGAAATTTTACTTAGTCTGGTAATTTTACAAAGTCAAATCTATTTTATGTAAACCACGAATTAATCGTTTAAAACCCAACCGGGAACATCCCTAGGCGACATCATCAGCCATACAGGACTTACCAACGGAATTACAAGGTTTTAACCCAATTAATCCATCACTAACCATGTCGGGAACACCCCTTTTAGGGCTTACCAACGCCATGGTTTAAGCTTAGTTTACTATAAAATTATTTTAACTTTAACCTGACCAAAACCGTAACCCATTAAAGAAAAGCTCTTATTTTAGAGTCTTTGCCATTTTATATTCTAACAATCTTCTTAAGTTATTATTTAACACTTAAATACTTAGCCCATCATGGGTCTAAGTTAAGAAAAATATAATAAAGAAGAAAGAAATAAGTACCTGGAGGACCACCAATAGCCTGGGGTTGTTACAGCAAACTTCAAACTTTTATTTATTTCACAACTATTACACACTAAGTAGTACTATAGGTAGAGAGAAGGTAGAGTATTAAGAGTAGAGAGAGAAAGGGGTTCTCAAAAACTTAGCCCCAAAATGAATGCAAAATGCATTCATTTATAATTGAAAAAGTGCACAGTAAAATGTGCAAAAGTCAAAAAGTACACAATTCCAAATAGTAAAAATCTACAGTTACCATCCAATTTTCAACGATTGAATAGTGAAATAACTGTTGACATAGTGAAATCTACTGTTTATGCCATCATTCTGTCTGCCGGTCGCTTTCTTATGCAGTCCGTTTAAATTTTCTTTTTATTTTTAAACTGCATAATCTCTTCTTCAGCCTTCTTAATAATATCTGGAATGTCACTGGAAGCTGTACTGTGTAGACTTTGAGCATCATTAAAAAAATTCTCCTCTCCAGAATTTTCTGGCATGGAATCATCGTCATCTGTTCCAAATTGTTGCTGAATATCTCTTTTTACTTGTTCCATGTAGGCCGTAACAAGTTCTTCTTGGGACAATAATCCTCCCTTTTTAATCTGCAATTTTTTAGTCATTTTGGCAAAATGACTTTCTTCTTCTGGAATCTTGATTTTATCAAATCTGCCATATTTAATGATGGCTTCACCAATATCATTTAACAAATCTTGTCCATAAAGCTTCCCATTTTGGTCTTTCTGAACTAATTTTGACCAGAATTTAGTATGAAATAATCTACAAATACATGGCATACCATCTGAATCTGTAGTGACTTCAATAGTCCATTTAAAAATCCAAGGGATAGAAAATTCCATAAAGAAGTTCATCAATGGAGTTCCTATGAAAAGTCTGTCTTCTTTTTCTAATTCAGAAATTTTTGGGGTAGCCTCTAACCATAAGGTAAATTGGTCCAAAAAGAATGAAGGTAATACTGAATTAGTAGGGCCGAAATAGGACCACCACTTCACAAACCAGGTAGGAATTACAGTGGCTTTGAAAATTTGAGGACAAATCTTTATGAACCACGAGTGTTTGTGGTCATCATTCTCATAATACAGAGTTTTGGTAAAAGCATCAACATAGTCCCAATAATTAAAATTGACACTAGTTTTAACAATAGGATGAGTGTACTGAGAATCTTTTAAAGTACTTAATCCCCATTCTTCTGGTAAAATTAATTTTTTTATAATAATTTTAGAATATGTAAAATATGATTTATTGGGTCCTCCTGTATTATTGTGAGTAATTTCCACAGACCCTGTAGTAGTTAAAATCATTTCATAATGTAATCTTGTTTTGTAAGTTTGCATAGGAAATAATGCATTGCTTAAATAGCGTTTCATCACGACCCATGGATTGGTTTTCCATTGAAAATCTTTTGGATCAACATGTAAAATCAATTCCTTTTTAGGATTGGTGCAAAAAATCTCTTTATCATTTTTTCCAATAATTGAGGCAAAAGAATCTTCATTTGTAGGATCCTCAACTGAGGTGGGTTGACTGGTAACATTGTTACCCCCAGTAGTTCCAGCATTGCTGGCATTGATAAAATTTAAGTAATTTTGATAATCTTCAAAGGAGGGTCGAATACCGGCATTGCCGACTGTAGAAGACGACGCTCCTGGAGTAGAAATTCCTCCAATTAATCTGCTTGAACCTGGAATCTGGCCCAAAGACTGAAATCTATTTTGGTTTTGGACACCTCGGGCTCTTCCTCGATTTGAGGACCCGGACCAGTTAGGGTGCATCCTGTTCATAAAAATATCTAATTCAAATATTTTCTTGTAAGAAAATCAGGCAAACTATTTTCAATACCCTTTTTATATTCAATGTCAAAATCAAAAGGGGCTAATAATGCTTGCCATCTAGCAAACATCTGTTTTGAAACATTATGCTTACAATCTTTATTAAACATAAATTTAGCAGCCTGACAGTCTGTTTTAATAATAAATTTCTGATTATATAGATCAGTCTGAAATTTTAATACACATTTAACAATAGCTAAAATTTCTTTTGCCACAGTAGCATAATTCTTTTGACTAGTATTCCATTTACCAGAATAAAATTGAATAATAAAATCTTTTTTATCAATAGGAGAATGCTGCGTTAAAATACCACCATAACCAATATCTGAAGCATCTGTTTCAACTGTTTTTGTCCAATTTGGATTTGCTAAAGTCAAGCAGGGTAATTCTCTAACTTTTAATTTAATATTTTTAACAGCAGTAGTATGTAAATCACTCCAAGCTTTAGGCTCCTTTTTTAATCTATCATAAAGAATAGCAGTATCTGTAACCAAATTTTTAACAAAAGGAGAAATATAATTTAAACTTCCTAAAAATCTCTGTAATTGGGTCTTATCAGTTAAGATATCAGGAAATTTGGAAGCAAATTCAATACTTCTATTGATTGGACTAATTTTACCTTTTTCAATATTATGTCCTAAAAATCTAACATTTGTTTGGAAAATAAACATTTTTGGTTGAGAAATTACCAACCCATTCTGAATAACAATTTTTTGGAATAATTCTAAATGTCTAAAATGTGAATCAATATTTTTAGAAAATACTAGAATATCATCAATGTAGACAATAATAAAATTAGTATAAGGAATAAAAATATTATTCATAATTTTTTGAAATTCCGAAGGAGCATTCTTTAATCCAAAAGGCATAACATTCCATTCAAATTGACCCATAGGAACATTAAAAGCAGTCTTATATTTGTCAGACTCAGAAATCTGTATTTGCCAGTAACCTGATTTTAAATCAAACTTGGAAAAAATTATAGCATCATGTAATCTGTCTAATAAGTCCTTTTTATTAGGAATGGGATATCTAATCCATTTTAAAACTTTGTTGAGGGGTTTATAATTAATAACTAGTCTGGGAACACCTCTTTCTTGTTCAGCATGTTTATTAACATAAAAAGCAGTACATGACCATGCAGAACTAGAATGTCTAATCAAATTCTTTTTTAACAAATTATCAATTTCTGTTTTACAAAGTTCTAAATAATCAGAATTCATTTGACAAGGTCTAGCCTTTGTTGGGATATTTAATTCATCAAAAGAATCTTCATAAGGTAAAGTAACAACATGTTTTTTTCTATTCCAAAAAGTACTAGGATGTTCACCACATATTTGAGAAATAAATTGGGCTTTTAACAAGGATATTTTTTCCTGTAATTTAGGATTGTTTAAAATAACATCTAGTTCTAATATAAAAATTTCTTGTTTAATGAAATTGATTTGTTGATTTTTTAAAACCAATTTATCAACAATCTGGTTAATAGTTTTTGTAAAAGGCTTAGTAATAAAATTTAATTGGAAATCTTTATTCTTGTAAGTCCCAATTAATCTATTATTATCCCAATATTTTAATGGAAAAATAGCATTCATAAAAGGTACTCCTAAGATAATAGGGCAAGAAATATCTTCAACAATCATGAAACTTTGAGGTAAACAAATACCATTATTACACAGAAATGCTTCAGGCAATTTATAACGTAATTTCATTCTACTACCATTAGCAGATCTTAAACAATGAGTAGTTTTATGAAAATATCTAGAAGGAATAATTCCTTCTTGTACACAATTAACATCTGCACCACTATCAAATAAAGCAATAAATTCTTTTCTAAAATTATAATCTATTTGCAATGTGATATTAATATAAAATTTTTGTGAAGTAATAATACTAAGTTTTTGTAAAAATTCACTATTTGCATCAAACTTGATAACTTTTAGAAAATCTTCATTATTATCATGTAAATTGGGTCCTAGCATCATCTGTTTATTCTCTTCATCAGATTTGTTAGCCTGTAAAAGTAAGTCAAAAGTTCTAGAATCTTCAAGACTTGAAATTCTTTTATCCATAATTTTGTTTTGGGCTTTTAACTGGATAACTTCTTCTTTTAAAAGACTAATTTCTTGTCTTAAATCAGAAGTAGTGACCTCTTTTGAAAAGGAATCCCTTTGTTTTAAAATCTGTTTTATATCTGCCATAGAATAATAAGCAGGTTGTCTAATAATCTCAACAGGCTTTTCATCTAATTTGCTACTACTAGCACCTTCATCAAAAATAGTATCAAAAATCTTATTTCTTAAATCTTTATCTTTGACAGTCTTTAAAATATCAAAAATCTTATCATCCTCTATAACAGTTAAATTAAAATCCTGAAAATTAGATAACAGATTATACAAACTATCATCTTTTTCACAAGACATACCCTTTTGACAGGGTTCACATTCATTTTCAGAAAAGGATCTATCAGAATCTGAATATAAATCTTCATTTTGTAAAATTTTGACTTGGTCTTCAGTAGAAGAAGAATAAGAAGAAGAATCTGAACTAGTTTTATTAATACCAGAAGGAGAACCTTCATTATCAGAATATAAAAGAATTTTGCACAAAGAGTCTTTTAATTTATCATCCAAATCTAATGCTTTAATTTTTTCCTGAGTCTTACATTCATTAGCATAATGACCATATCTACCACACTTATGGCATTTAATATTTTTCTTATAATCTTTCTTTCCCATTTTGCGCTTATATATTTTCCTATATTTTTTAGGAAGCTCTTTTAAATCAGCTTTAGATAAATCACGACGCTTAACTTTGCGAGATTTTTTGTAAAACTTCTCTTTAGAAGAATAGTCTTTTCCCTTTCTAGCAATAGTAGGCATATCAAAAGCAAATTGATCACAAAATTCACCCAATTGTTGTTTTTCATTTAATCTATTCTTCTTGATATGATAATTCATTTTAATATCATTACAAACATTCAAACCTTCTTGAGTACAAACACTGATAATCTTACCATAAGTAAGTTTTTCATAAGGAATCTTGGTTTCAGTACCTCGAAGAGTTTTTCTAACACGTTCAGCAAAAATAGAAGGCAATCCATCAATAAATTTAGACTTCCAATGTTCATGGCTACAATCATGCAATTCCATAACTCTACTAAGAAAAACATCTTTATACCATCTAAAATCAGACAATTGTCTACATCGTAAATTTTGTAAAGTAGTCCTAATCGTTTCTGCTTCATCAGTCCATCTACCACAAAAATGTTCAACCATAGTAGTGACCAAAGTATAAACAGCATTGGCCCTCTCTTGGCTTTCAGAGGTAGAAACATCAGTAGTCTCATAGGCTAATTGGCCTTCTAATTTAGAAACAGTTTTAGTGTTCATAATAGTAGTACGATGTTCTTCTTTTAAAAAATTATCCCACCAACCTTTTAACTGACCAGTAAATCCAGCCACAATCATATAGGCAATTTCTTTATCAGCATTATTATTAACTTTGGAAATTGTACTATACATTAACATTCTATGAACAGTGGTGAAAATCTGTTTATCATTAAAACCATCAATATTCCATTCATAAATTTCACGATAATTATAACTATTATTAAAAACATGTTCTCTTTCTTCATTTAAAACATCAACAGGAGTAGGCCTATTATAATAATACATACGTTGAATGGGTTTATCAGCCCATTTAGTATTAATCCTATTTACAGAAAAATCATGCTTGGCACGTTGATCAATAAAAAATTTTTCTTTTGCAGTTAGCACAGGTTGTGGTTTTAAATCCAAGTTTTTGACATGAGAAGACAAATCTATATTTTTTAATTTATCACGTAAAAGTTGTTCAATATCTTCTGTAGATTCGGTTTTGAAATCTGGAATTTTAGGAGGTGGTTGTAAAGTATTTCTAACAATTTTTTGTTCTCCTTTCTCTTTTTTGTTTGTAAATAAATCAATTTTTTCTTGTAAAATCTTAATTTGTTTTAAAGAATTATCAAGATGCTTATGTAAAGACATAACATGTTCACCTAAAACATTTAAATAATAATTAGCATAATTTTGCTGTTTTAATAATAAATTCACATGTTCACAATTTACTAAGGCATTTTTATCATTAAATAATTTAGCAAATGCAGTAAAATTGATTGTTTTCCCGTCTTTATAGACTTCAAAAGATTGCATGGGAGGCAAGGAAGAAATAACAATATCACCAGTAGATAATCTATATTCATGTTCAATGACAGATAAATATTGACCTACATATTTAAGCATGAACCAAGGCACAAATGATAATAAAATATTTTCCTTAGCTAAATCAGTATAAAAATCTTCTTGAAAATATTTCTTTTCTTCTGGGGGAAATGATTGAAAAAACCATTGTCTAAAAGGTTCCCAATTTGTACAAAAAAATTCTTCAGATATTTGTTTTCTTGCCGGTGAACCCGGACTAAAATCAATGGGTTTACTATCCATCTAAACCATTTGGAAAATTCATTTCAGAATCTGTCGGTTCACTTAAATCTCCTCCTCCTCTAGCAATATTTTTATTATCAATAATAATATGATCAAATCTTTGAGGAATAGTTTCTCTAATCTGAGAAGTAGATGCCCTAGATGGTATATCTACTAAGTAATTAGCAGGAGAAATGTAAGAAGACATAGATCTAGTTAATCTAGAAGAAGAATTAGTAATCCTAGGAATATGTTCATCATTAAAACGAAGTCTAACAGTCCCATCTGAAGTTTGAGAAATTTCAGCAAGATCTTCACAAGTAATATTTTGAGGGACAGCAGCCTCCTCAATAATCCATTCTTCCGGGAAATTAATTTCTTCCCATTTAATTAATCTACGTGTAATAATTTTAGATTTAGAAAAATTATTTTCAAATAATACAGTCTCATTATTGTTGTCAGCAATACGACATCTAGGTGATAAAGTATACAAAGGTCGATACACAATTCTAGTGCAAATACAAATCACTTCCGTACCAGGTAAATAATTATAACCATTAATTTTGACATTCAAAATCAATGACTGTAAAACATTCACATCAGATAATGCAACATTTAAATTTGGATAAGCGTTAAAATAAACAGCACCATAAGCTAAACTAGATTGGATTGTACCAATTAAAGAATTATTCCAATTTAAATTTCTACCATCTCTTAAAGCAGCAATAAAAGATTCAGGCAAACCTTTTAAAGTTAAAGGTTTAAAAGCAACTTGTACTAATCCAATATGCAAATAATTAAAATCTTTATGTTTATAATAATCAATATCATCTTGAGTAAAAAGATGGAAAATATCACTCTCTTTTTCCATAGTAAAACTTAATTCGGTAGTTTTAACAGTTGTCTTACCAGCAAATCTTTCAAATGTGCCTAATTTATAGATAGTTTGCACATCTACTTTAGGAATAGTCCAAGTATTTAATAAATCTTGATTAACAGGTAAATCTATCTGTTCTTTTAACATATTTTTAATAATTTTTGGTTTTTTAAACCAATCCATTAACACAGTTTTAAATAAAAAGTGTTAAATAATAACTTAATAATAAATTATTAGAATACTTCCATGGCTCTGATACCAAGTGTTGAGCAGGACCTTAGGGGTTATTGGAAATTTTACTTAGTCTGGTAATTTTACAAAGTCAAATCTATTTTATGTAAACCACGAATTAATCGTTTAAAACCCAACCGGGAACATCCCTAGGCGACATCATCAGCCATACAGGACTTACCAACGGAATTACAAGGTTTTAACCCAATTAATCCATCACTAACCATGTCGGGAACACCCCTTTTAGGGCTTACCAACGCCATGGTTTAAGCTTAGTTTACTATAAAATTATTTTAACTTTAACCTGACCAAAACCGTAACCCATTAAAGAAAAGCTCTTATTTTAGAGTCTTTGCCATTTTATATTCTAACAATCTTCTTAAGTAATAATAATAATAAAATATAATAATAATAATAATAATAATAATAATAATAATAATAATAATAATAATAATAATAATAATAATAATAATAATAATATTGAAAATTTAAAAACTATCAAAAAAATAAAATAAATAAATTCAAACATATGAGTAATAAGAAAAAGTATTGGGTAAAAAAAATGTGTTGGACCAGTACTGTATTTGCCGTCAAATTCAAGATATTGTGACGTCTAACTATCAAGTACTACTATATTGGTAAGCATATTTAAATATGTCAGTTTCATAAAATGGACATTTAAACTCAATGAGTGATCAAATATATATTTAAATTTGGAAAAATTATTTAATTAGATAAATATTTTTACTGTATTTATTAAAATAATTTATATTTAAAAATAACTATATAATCTTTTTTCTTCTTTCTCTTGATCTCTCTCTCCCTTATGCTTTCCCCTTGCTCTCTTTTTCCTTCTCTCGATGTATTCCTGATCTCTCTCTCTCCTTTTTTTCTCGGTGATAATGATAATTAGAGGTAATTGATAAATGTATTAATATATATTTTGATATGAGATACATATATTTATGTAAATATATATTAAATATTTAATAGTAAATATATATTAAATATTTAATAGTAAATATATTGATGATATTAATATCGGATAGATGAAATTAATATTTAATATACATGGAATGAAATTGATTATACATACATAGATACATGAGAGTGATGTTGAATACACATAAAATTTGTAAAATTCGGATATATTCTGAAATATAGATACATAGGGAGAAAGGCGAGTGAGAGAGAAAAATATGCAAATGAGAGAGAAGAGAGGCGAGTGAGAGAGTTAGGGTCGTTTCGACCATAAAGCCACTAAAGCAACTCTTTAGCGCCCCAAATTTTTTAGGGCCCCCAACTTTTTCTAAATACTATATATATATATATATATTATTTGTTTAATTTATGTAATGTGGAAGTCGTTGTAATAATTGAGAAATTAAATAGTATTTAATTATAGCATCTTTTTTTACGTGGATACTTTTGTTAACTTATTTATACTTTGGTGATTATCATAAACCCATATTACAATTCTTACATTTACCTTTTTTATTCTCCAATCAGTTTTTATCATCTCATTATTAAATATTCTAACGTCTACCAAACGGTCAAACCTTTTGCATTATGCAAAATCTATTGTTTTGTGTTTACAAAAAGATAAAATTTATTTTTTGATGTATTCCTTAAATTTTAAGCACTGCAACAAATTCATACTAGTATCATTATATAAACTTTTTAAATTTTGAGTCAAATTTTATTATTCTAACTTTATATTATAGTTATTCATTAAATATTTTCATTGTTAACATTCTTATTTCATACCTTCACGAGACTTCATTTATAAGATTACATTGATTATGTTATACTTACTCAATTTACATATAATAACTAAAAGAAAAAGACCTTTTCATATAATGGTAATTATTATTACAAGAAAATTCGATTAATTGCAAATGATCATCCCAATTACCCTTGAAATTAATGACATAAGCTCTCAAAATGTCCTCTAAGGTCTGAATAGTATGCTCAGCTTGACTATTGATATGAGGGTGAAAAGTTGTGCTAAGCTTAACTTGAATACCAAGACCCTTTTGAAAAGAACTCCAAAATTTAGGTATAAACTAAGTACATCAGTTTAAAATGATCGATAACGGAACACCATAAAGAATAACTAACTCATGAATATACAATCTAGCATAGTCTTCGGCTTAATAGGAAGTCTTAAAGGGAAGAAAATGCACTAACTTAGTCATTCGGTCAACAACCACCCAAATAAAATAATGTTGGCTACAGGTACAAGGCAAACTCTTGATGAAATCCATATTCAAATCTTCTCACTTCCAAGTAGGAATCTCAATATCTTGAGCTAAACCTTCTGATTTTTTATGTTCAACCTTCACTTGTTGGCAATTGGGATATTTGGCCACAAAATACGCAATATTCTTCTTCATGCCATTTAACCAATATAATTCCCTCAAATCTCGATAGATTTTTGTGGAACCAGGATAAATTGAATAACACGAACTATCAGCTTTAGACAATATCATTTCCCTCAAGCCATCAGCATTGGAACACACAAATTTGGGAGAAAGCCTTGATGGATTTTTTGACTACTGTTTTCTTTAATTCAACCAAAGTAAGATCATTGTCTTTCTTTAACTTAACATCCACCACAAGAGACGATTCAGAACTATTTGGAACAATGACACCACCATCCTCGAAATCAACCAAGAGAACACTCAAATGAGCTAATCTATGAACATCATGAACTAAATCCTTCTTTTCATCCTCAACATGGGCCACACTATTCATGGTCAACCTAGTAAGAGCATCAGCAACTACGTTCGCCTTACCCAGATGGTACAACACACTCATATCATAGTTCTTTAACAACTCAAGTCATCTCCTTTGTCGAAGGTTCAAATTCTTTTGGTTGAACACATATTACAAATTCTTATGGTCGGTTAACATATCTACATAGACACTATAGAGATAGTGTCTCAAAATCTTTAAAGCAAACACAACCATCGGTAACTCTAAGTCATTAGTTAGATAGTTCTTTTCATGCACTTTGAGTTGCCTAGAAGCATAGGCTATTACTTTCACATTTTGCATCAAACACAACCAAGTCCAACTTCTGAAGTATCACAATAAACAAAAAATCCATTGAATCCTTTTCGGTAAAGTCAACACCTGGGTGGAAGTAAGCCTATCTTTCAATTCTTGGAAGCTTTTCTCACATGCCTCAGGCCATTGTAATTTCACCTTCTTTTGAATCAAAGTAGTCAAGGTCTATGTAATGGAAGAGAATCCTTCCACAAACCGTCAATAATCAGCTAAGACCAAGAAACTTCAAATATCGAAAGGAGAGAAAGGTTTAGCATAATTTTAAGCACTTCATTTTTCTTAGGATCCATCATAATACCTTTACAAGAAATAATATGGCGAAGAAAAGCAATTGACCTCAGCCAAAACTCACACTTTCTAAACTTAGCAAATAACTGACGATCCTTGAGGACTTTCAATACAATCCTCAAATGATCGGCATGATTCTCTTCACTTTGAGAATAAACCAAAATAATCAATGAACACAATTACAATTACCTTGCTCATTAAATCCATAAAAGTTGAGGTAGCATTCATTTGTCCAAAAGACATAATCAAGAATTCGTAGCGATCATATCGAGTTCTAAAGGATATTTTTAGAATATCATATTCCCTTACTCCGGGTTGATTATAACCCGATCGAAGAACATTATTTGAAAAGTAGCTTGCTCCTTGAAGTTGGTCGAACAAGTGATCAATCCTTGGAGTGGAATACTTATTCTTAATTATGACCTAGTTCAATTGCTATTAGTCAATGCACATACAGAGAGAAACTATCCTTCTTATGAAAAAAGAGAACTGCAACACCTCATGGAGAGAGATACTCGATCTAATAAAACCCTTATCCAATAAATATTTCAACTGATTCTTTAACTCTTTCAATTCTGATAGAGCCATTTATTAAGGAGGAATAAAGATAGGTTGGGTATCAGGGAGAAGATCGATACCAAAGTCTATTTCCCTTTCGGGAGAGATACTTGGGAGGTTGTCGAGGAAAACTTCTAGGAACTTGTTGACAATCAAAATTGACTGAAGAGTAGGAGTTTCAGAATTTGTATCTCTAAACTGGACTAGATGATAAATGCAACCTTTGAAAATGATTTTTTGAGCTTTAAGGCACGAGATGAATTGATCCTTACACACGAAATTACTACCCTTCCATTTTATGACTGGCTCATTAGGAAACTGAACATGACCACACAGGTCCTACAACATATAGAAGCATAACATATATGAAGTCAATCCATACCAAGAATATCATCAAGATCATTCATGTCAAGCTCTATAAGATCAACTATGAAATAGCTCGAAAGTCAAAAAGTCAGAACCAAGGAGAAAATATTCAAAATATGGACTGACTTCAAATCTACGAGTCCCTATATGACTTGTAGAGCTTCCTATGAGTCATAGGGTAAGTTCTTGAGCTTGTTCAGGGCTATCCTATGAAGAAAACTTTACAACTCATTAGGATGAGTCATTCCAGTCGATGAGTCATAACAAAGACTTGTAGTAAAAGTTTTGAGGCTCGAATATGCAAGTTCTAAGGACCTGTAGGACGAATGAAGATTACGAGTCATATACTCGATAATGAGTTGTAAACTTAACTCGTAAGAGTAGATTAGAGGCTCCAAACTTAAGAAATTCAGGAGTTGCAAGAAAATTCGAATCGACGACAAGTAGTCACAATGATGAGTTGAAGCAACAACTCATAAATACAATTTCATAGACATGATATTTAGGGTTTTTCCAAAATTTGTAGGACGAGTCATCTTGATGACTCATCAGTATTTCTATGATTTGTAGGTCCAAAATTTATTATTTAATGGAGGATAATTTCGTCCTTTTCCAAGTTTAGTTTAATGAATGTAGACACTTTTATGGCCAAGTTCAAAGTCTATATTTATCTAATTCTTCAAATTCCCCTCCTATTTAATTCACTCTTCAAATTTTCCCTAAGGTAAGACTAAGAGATCCTCTCAAAGCTTCTTCTCCAAACTTCAAGCTAGGATTTCAAATTCATTAAGGTTCCTCTTCAATTCTAGGTTGATTTTACCAAGGTATGTGGGGATTGATCCATGGGTTCCTTTCACCCATGGAGTCCCAAGTTTTCCCTTAAAAATCTCATGAAATTTCCTTATCTTACTCTAATTTTGATGAATTATGTTGGGCTTTTTCAATTACGGTTTTAAGTGTTATCAATTGATCATTATAAGTATGTTTCTACGTAAATTATATGATTTCAAGATGAATTATGAATGTCCATGCATGAAGCTATTTTCAATTATGATTTACATGAAAGTGTGATTATGAAGCTCAATGATTTCAAATATTCTCATAATTTTTGTCCAAATTAACTATGTATATGAGTTTTACTCTAAATTCAATATGTATTATGATTACAGATTTCAATTATGATCAAAATATGGATTTCATGCAAGTTATGGAAAAGGTGACTTAGGGCCCTATGTTGGTGACCAAGGAACCTCATGATATGAATTATGAAAGTATGATATTGTAATGTTGAAAGGCGAATACTCACATTGCAAGTATGTTATGAAAATGAGCTTCTCTATGAATGTTAAATCTATGTACAAGTTTTATGATATATGTTGAGTATGATTACTATGTATGTATTCCATGGAATTTGACTAAGCACTAAGCGGACTTTGAGGTGGGGGCCCTACCAAAGCCTTAGTAGCAGCCTCTAGTTCCTTAAACTACGTGCCACCATAGGTTGCTTTAATGGCTTAGCTAGTGGATCCACATATAGCATATGTACATGACCCACCTAGCGGGGTAGAGTCTACTTTGGCAAGTAGATTCTCCTTTTTTCATTGTATAGGAAGACATCGGGATTCCATGTTATAGCTTGCATGGTCTTATTATCGGTTATGGTTCCTATCCCATATACGTATATTATTCTTATGTTCGATTATGGTTTCAACTATGTCCCTTAAATGCTATGATCCTTATGATTTTTCTCATGACTTTACTTATCCTTTTTATTTATGTACGTTCTTTCATCATTGCATCCAATGATTTACATTGCATGTCATGCCCGCATACTTAGTACATTCAAACTTATTAATGCATATTATGCCTACATTGTCTCATATTATAGGTATTAAGGATCATATTCCTGCATGTGGCTAGTGAGCTTCCATTTGACAAACTTTTGGTGAGTCCTCATCTATCGAGGAGTAGTTATGGGTCGGTTCTTTTAAATACTTTTTACTTAAATTATGATTTATAGATGAGCTAGGGACGTGTCTTAGCCATTTTCCTTCTTGGTTAGTAGAGGCATTAGTTGGACAAAATATGTAGAGTCTATGTAGTCAAATTTACGATCTCTTTATGATTCATGTTTAGTCTTTCTATGTTGTTTCCGCATTTAATTTACCTTATGTATGATTTATGATATGTCAAAAGGCTTGGTTGGAGTCCTTCGGAGTTTCAATTGTCGTATTATGACTAGATCCTAGGTTGAGTCTTGACAAACTTAGTATCAGAGTATAAGATTTAAGATGTCATAGGGTGTCCAACATGTCGCATCAAGTAGAGTCTTATTCATGATTGTGAAGTGCGCCACATCTATAAATAGAAGGATATAAGGCATTTTATAAAATCCTTACTTCTTTTAGGATATATTTCGTACAATAGAGTATACTTTAAGACTTCCTTTTCTTAACGATTGTCCTTTGTCATTTTAAGAAATGCCTCCAAGAAGAGCACCTATGTAAAGAGGGATCAATTCTAATGAGGACCAAGCTCTTCGGTCCCTCAAGGCAATGGTCCCCTACCTGACCAAATTACTAATGAAGAGTTTCGAACTGCTATCACCATTCTAGCCCAAGTAGTGGCCAACCAAGGGGTTGTGGCTCCTCCTAATGCTCCTACTCCAGCCTCTACAGTGAGGGACTTTGCAAGGATGAACCCTCCCCAATTCCATGGTTCGAAAGTTGATAAGGATCCCCAAGAATTTATTGATGGGGTCTACAAGATAGTGAGTATCATGGGGGTGAATTCAGAAGATAAAGCGGAGTTGGCGGCTTACCAACTAAAAAGTGTGGCCCAAGTTTGGTATACACAAGGGAAGTTAAAAAGATTGGATGAAGGACCTATTGATTGGGAAGCCTTCAAACTTGTGTTCCTTGATTGTTTCTTCCCTCTTGAGATAAGAGAGGCGAGGTGTTAGAGTTCATCAATATTCAACAAGGGAACATGAGTATGAGGGACTATGCCCTCAAGTTCACTAATCTATCCAAGTACGCTCCTTCATTAGTTGTTGGTCTACATGCCCAAATAATCCAATTCACATTTGGGGTGTTCGACTTAGTTGCTAAAGAATATCATACCACTATGCTTGTCAAAGAAATTGACATATCTCAGCTCATGACTTTTTTCAAACAAATTGAGGGAGAGAAACTCAAAGAGATGAGAGTGAGGGATTCTAAGAGGGCTTAGTTTGAAGGTGGGTTCTCTAATGCTAGGACCAATGGTGGTGGAAGTGGATGTTCTCAATGAGGACAAAGTTTAGGGAAGAAGTTTGTCAAGGATAGGGTGTCATCTCCTAAGGTTCAAGGAGGAGATGTTAATGCTAGTAGCTCTTCATTTCCCAAGTGTGCAAAGTGTGGAAAGAATTGTGGATGGAAATTCTTGATGGGAATGAATGCTTGTTATAGATGTGGAAAGATGGTCCATAAGCAATACAAGTGCCCTTATGTTGCCAAAAAATATGGAGAAGGTCATCCTCAAGGAGGTCAAGTGCAAAAAAATGCCCAAGTTCAACCTAAGAGTGGCTAACGCAATAATCGATCTATGCCCTTCATGCTAGGAAAGATATGGAAGAGATCCCAATGTGGTCACGGGTATGTTATGGGTCTTTAACTTTGATATTTATGCATTGCTTGATCTGGGTGTCAATTTGTCTTTTGTTACTCCTTACCTTGCTATGAGATTTGATGTGTGCTCCAAAGTGTTGTTAGAACCTTTCTCGGTTTATACTCCCATTGGATATTTGGTATTAGGCAAAAGAGTTTATAGAAATTGTCCTATGTCGGTGTTGCATAAAGTTATTCCTTGATCTTGTTGAACTAGGCATGACCGATTTCAATATTATTATTGGTATGGATTGGTTACATGCCTCTTATGCATCCATTGATTGTAGAACCCGTAGGGTCAAATTGTAATTTCCTAATGATCTTACTCTTGAATGTAAGGATAATGATTCGGTTGTTAAGGATCGATTTATCTCATGTCTGAAGGCCCGAAAAATGGGTGCATTTATCATATTGTATGAGTTAGGGATGTTTATTCCGAAACTCCTACTCTTGAGTTGGTCCTTATAGTTAATGAGTTTCCTGATGACTTGCTCGGTGTTCCTCCCAAAAGGAAAATTGACTTTATCATAGATCTCCTTCCCGATACTCAACCTATTTCTATTCCTCCTTAACGTATGGCTCCAGCAGAACTTAAGAAGTTGAAAGAGCAATTGAAGGATTTTTTGAATAAGGGTTTTATAAGGCCAAGTATATAACCATGGGGTTCTCCTGTATTGTTTGTTAGAAAGAAAGATGGGTCACTCTAAATGTGTATAGATTATCGACAATTAAATAAGGTCACCGTAAAGAACAAGTATTCAATTCCAAGGATAGATGACTTATTTTATCAATTATAAAGGGTAAGTTACTTCTCTAAAATTGATATCCATTTTGGGTATCACTAATTAAAGGTAAGGGAGTGTAATATTCCCAAAATGGTGTTCTAAATAAGGTATGGTCATTTTGAATTTGTAGTCATGTTGTTTGTCCTGACTAATGCTCCCACTTTGTTCATGGATTTGATAAATTGCATTTTCAAGCCATACTTGGACATGTTTGTAGTCGTGTTTATTGATGACATTTTAATTTACTCTAGGAATAATGAGGATCATATGGGTCACTTGAGAATTGTGTTACAAACACTGAGAGATAAGCAACTATTTGCCAAGTTTAGTAAGTGAGAATTTTGACTAAGGAAAGTCACATTTCTTGGCCATGTGGTGTCCGGTGATGGGATTAAGATTGATCTAAAGAAAATGGAGGCAGTAAAAAATTAGCCTAGACCATTATCTCCTTCAGATATTAGATGGTTTTTGGAATTGGTCGGATACTATAGAAGGTTTGTTGAAAGATTTTCGTCTATTTCATCACCTTTGACTAAGTTGACCCAAAAGAAAGTGAAATTTCAATGGTTGGATGAATGTCAGAAGAGTTTTCAAATATTGAAGAATCATCTTACGTCGTCTCCTATTTTGACATTGCCTAAAGGTGTAAATGGGTTTGTTGTTTATTATGATGCCTAACGTGTTGGTTTGGATTGTGTTTTGATGCAACATGATAAACTTATAGCCTATGCTTCTAGGAAACTTAAAGTGCATGAATGGAACTATCCAACCCATGATCTTGAACTTGCGGCGGTTATGCTTGCTTTGAAAATTTGAAGTCAATATTTTTATGGGGTGCATGTGGATGTGTTTAATGACCACAAAAGCTTGCAATATGAGTTTATCCAAAGGAAATTGAACCTTAGGAAAAGGAGGTGGCTTGAACTTGTAAAGGACTATGATATGAGTGTGTTGTACCATTCGAGTAAGGCAAATGTTGTAGCCGATGCTCTTAATCGATTGTCCATGAATGGTGTTGCTCTTGTTGAGGAAGGTAAGGAGGAGTTAGTAAAGAATGTCCATAGATTGGCATATTTAGGGGTGCGTCTGGTTGATTCTAATGATGGGGGTATTCTTATGCATAATGGTTCGAAATCATCCCTTGTGGTGGATGTTAAGGCCAAACAAGACCACGATCCAGTTTGGTTGAATTGAAGAAGTCGGTTGCCAAAAAATCCATTGAGGGTGTCACGACCTGACCTAGGGCCTAGCCTTAACACGACGATCGAAAACCCAAAGGCTCCAACCAAGCCTCTTGTACATGTCATAAGCATACACAAGGTAAAATAAAAGCAGAAACATCATAAGATAGTCTAAACCATGAATAGAAATTGAGGAATGTCATATGAATACATAGACTCGAAACATTTGTCCAACTAGATGCCTCTACTCATGAACATGGGTGGAGGCTAAGACATGTATCTATCTCACCCTCAATATGAAACATAACAAATGTCTTTGAAAATATTAACCAACTCAATGACTAGTCCCCAATAGATAAGGACTCACCACAAACACTGTCAATAGGAAAGCTTAACTAGCCACGTAGAGGAATATGATCTTCAACCTCAACCCCTACATTATAAGACAATGTAGGCAAAAGTATGCACTAGGATGTTGGAATGTACTAAGTATGTAGGCAATGAAATGCATAAAAAACCATATTTGTACAAATGACCATTTTAAATAGCATGATAGGAGAAGTAGTAAAAATCATAAGTAGTCTTTAAGAAGGATCAATGCATAATAAACTATAAGAGTATCATATAAAGTAAAAGATAGGTTTAGTCATTTAAAACATAAAAAGGACCATACATATGTGGGATAGGAATCATAACCGACAATAATACCATGCAAACTATAACATGGAATCTCAATGTTGCCCCTACATCGGAGGAAAGGGGAATCTCCTTGCCAAGGTAGACTCTACCTTGCTAGACGGGTCATGCATACGCTATATGTGGATCTACTAGCTAGGCCCAAAAGGAAATCCTAAAGTGGCACGTAGTTTATGAGACATGAGGTTGCTATTAGGGCTTTTGGTAGCGCCTCCACCTCAAGTCCACTCGGTGCTAAGTCAAATCCCACAGAAATACATACATAGCATAGAAATCATAATTACATATATCATAGTCATGATCATAGGTTTGAAATTATAGAGTAGCTCATTTTCATAACATACTTATAATGTGAGAAATATCCTTTCATCATTACAATCATACTTACAAAGACATAATTCATACTTAAAAATTCATGATCATAACTTATACTTGAAATTAGGATAAGACATGAATTCATGATCAATTGACTTGAAAATCATGAAATTGACTTGAAAACATGTATGATCATAAATTTTATATTAGCCCATACATATTTAATAAAAATAATATCATTTGGAAGAAAAATTGAAAATACTCATAATTAATATCATGAACCCTAGAGATCAAAATAGGAGAATTCAAGGGAAAACTCTTCAATTTAATGCAATAACCATCAATTTATATCAAAATAGACTCATGATCATACTTTGAATCATAATTCATGCAATAGAATAGAGATCATAAAACCCATAAAATACCATATTTTCATTTTATAGAAAACCTTAAGAAATTGATTGGGCTTCATGGATGAAAGGATCCATGAATCAATACCCACATACCTTAAGTAACAACACCAAATAATTTGGAAGAACTTGAGAGTTTTGATGAAGAGCTTGAGTGAATTTACTTGAAGTCTTCAATGGAGCCCTTGAGAGTCTCTTGTAGAGAGAGAAATATTTGAGTAGGTGAATTGTAGAAGAATGAATAGAATTAGAGGTTTTGGTAAATTTATAGAGTTGAATTAGGTCCTAAAAACGTCTAGGTTCATTAGCTAATAATTTAGGGAAAAGTCTAAAGTACCCTTACTAAAAACTAAATTCGGCCAAAAATACATTGTCAGGACCGCAATGCGGACTTGACGCGCACCTTACTGGTTTGCGCAGTTCTTTAAGAAATCTATCTTTCGATCTACGGGTCCTAAAAATCCACTAAAACTATTTTCCTGCAGGGTTTGACCCCCTGATCGATATTCCGAACTCGGATTCGCCAAAAAACTTAAGGATAATGCATTACATGGGCGGCCTATTCCCAAGTCATTCTTAAAGCACTTGTGAGCATTTTGAGGGATATTACAAAGGCATTCCTCCAAGGAGGAGATGGGGTGCTTCACTACCAAGGTTATTTGTGTGTTCCTAATGTTGATGGGTTAAGAGAGTTGATATTGAATAAGACCCATATTCTCGATATGCGATTCATCCAGGATCCACCAAGATATATCGCAATTTGAGAGAAGTGTACTGGTGGAATGGCATAAAGAAGGATATAGCGGAGTTTGTGGGTAGGTGTCCAAATTGTCAACAAGTGAAAGTTGAGCATGAAAAAACAAGAGGTTTATCTCAAGATATGTTAAATTCCTACTTAAATGTGGGAAGAGGTGAATATGGACTTTGTGACGAGTTTGCCTCGTACTAGAAGGCAATATGATTTTATTTGGGTTGTTATAGCATGGATGACTAAATTGGCACACTTTCTATCGGTTAAGACTTCTTATGGTGCCGAAAACTATGCTAACTTGTACATTCGTGAACTTGTGAAACTTCATAGTGTTTGTAATGACTCTTAAGGTTATTTTTGGAATTTTTGTAAAATGACCATTTTACCCCTCTCTTTAGTTGTCCCGAGTTGTTTCTGATTGATATGGAGTATTGATTTTTAGAAAATCCTATGAAAATTGAAGTCTTTAGAAATTTTGAGTTTTCATAAGTTTTAAGTATTAAAAAGTGGTGTTTGGGGTCAATCAGAGCTACAGGTCTTGAAACGGAATTATGTCGATTCTAGCAGCTCCAAAATGTCGAAATTGGCTTATGAGACTTTACGAAATCAATTTTGGAGTTGTAACGAAGTTTTGAGTCCTTGAGTTGAGAATTTGAGGAATTTTGAGCCAAGGTTTAACTTTGGCCAACTTTTGGAGTTCTAATGCTCGGAATAGAATTTTGATAACTCCGTTGGATTCGGGAAATGTTTTTTAGTTTAGAAGAAGTGTTGGTTGAATTTTTAGAGGTCCCGAGTCCGTTTTGATATTTTGAAGGCCTAAGTTAGTTTAGTTATGACTTTTCGAGTTTTGGATTAACGAGATCTCAAATTCAAATTCTGATAGTTGCATCAGCTCTAGAATGACTAAATTAGGCTGAAAGCATGATCGTCTCAAATATCGAGGCAATCGATACGAGTTTGGGGTCATTTATCTCTTTTAACTTTGAAAGTTAGCCTATGGTTGACTTTGGTCAACATTCTTGAAAAATGCACTTGGATGAAAATTTTGACAGCGCAATTAGTTCTGTAATGTTGATTTTGATCTAGAAATACCCTTCGTTTGCTTTTTGTGGCTTCCAGTCTAATCTCGAGGCCTGTTGTGGAACGTGGCTTAAAATGGCTCTGGGTGTGGGACCAACTTTCAATTAAAATGATCTTGTATGGGAATTATGAATTCTCCATTACGTCCAGAACATTGAATTTAGTAGGGTAGCATATTTGGATTATTTTTATCGGGTTCCGAACGAATCCTGAGCACCCCATTGGAGATTTTAGACTTTTTCAAAATCTGTGTTGCAGAAAATCTAGTGCAAACCCGTTTTTAGGTTTGGCCTTAATTTTAAAACCCCATAACTTGAGTTATATATCTCTAAATTAGATGATTCAAAAGGAAAACTTGTGAAATTTTTCATGGAGCATTCGATTTAGGTAAAACCCGTGATATTATTTATAGTAGTGTTCATTTTTGAAATAATATTTTGAAGAACTTTGAGAAGTTATTTCTTGACCTATATAAATCCAATTTTGATAATTTAAGGGTTTAAATTCAAGAGAATTTCGTGAGGAATATCGTGGTGATCTCAGAAACACCAGAGGAAGCTTCATTTGAGGAAAAAAATACATTTTTAGTTACTGATTTAGTCTTTTTTTAAATGAAATTTTATTGAATTTTGGAAGAGTGTATCTTGGTCAATATAACTCCATTTTGAGTGATTCTTGAGACTAGATTGTGGGGGTTTTCGTAAGGATCATCATAGTGATATTTGTTTGGGTTGGAAAAGTCTTTTTTCGTCAGAATTAACTAATTTTGATGCTGCCATTTTTGGTCTTATAGTCAGAATTTATGAGTTTTAGTTGCATGCTCATCCCGCGTAATTTCCCATCCCAAATTTTATTATAAATCTGATTTGTGAGCTTGAGATAACTTTAGAACCTATTTTGGGGGTCAAATCCAGAATTTGTATGTGGGTCCACATTTTCCATTTTAGACCCCGAAATTGGTCCATCTCCAAAAAATTATGAAATTAGTGTCTAAACAACTGTATCGACGTCGTGGTTCTTTTTTTGACAATATGGCAGTGTTTCGAGGCTGTTCAAAAGGGAAAAGCTTTAGTAAAATGATTTAAAGCTCGCGTATTTAACCTACAGGTAGGCTATAATTTACCTTTTTTTAGATTGAGCTGAAACGTGTGAAAGCATGTTGAAATAGTTGGAATTTTGGTTGGATAGTTTAATCGTATGCTTTAGGCTTGTTAATGGGCTTTTTGGGTATTTAGAAGTATGTTTATCTTGTCATTATTTGTTTCTATTATAAGGGGAGTTGAATGAGCATGTTGTTGATACTATGGAGTATGTCGGCCTTAGTATAGGATGTAAACTTGCTTTAGATTCTCCGGCGTCGCTTCGATGAACTTAGATCCTTGTAGAATAGTGTAGTGGGCTAGTGCATGATAGTTTGGTCTTAGTTAGGCATTACTCTTTCTCTTAAAAATACACCCATCCATAAATCGGTATAATCGTGACTTTCGTGATGAGTCGGCAATACTAGATTTGATAATCGTTGACTTTAGCTCCGGTTCAAATTTTGGCGGTATATCAGTTGACTCATTGGGCAAAAGATTTTTGGTACGATTGTATTCTAGTTTGGGAGGAGAATATTTAGCATCATGGGATAATTTATCTATGAGCATTCGGGACCCAGTCCCGGCCTCTGTTCTGAATTATTGGAGAGCATCCAGGTACCCAGCCCTGGCCTTTGCCGGCTTGCTAGTATGACGAGCATCTGGGTACCCAGTCCTGGTCTTGATCATATAGATATTTTAAGGCGAGCATCCAGGTATCCAGTCCCAGCCTCGACTGTACCAATGTATTATGGCAAGGATCCGGGTATTCAGTCCCGGCCTTAGCCACTTTAAACATTCGGGCGAGCATCTGGGCCCATTTCTGTCCAATCGCTACATAGACACAATACAATGTCTCACTCTTAGAGGTAGTCCCAGCCCCGGCCTCGAACCCTAAGTCACCCCTAGATCGATTGACTCTTGGAGATTCTGGGATTGGAAATGATATAGTATTTCGGCTCCTGACATCATAGATTCTTGGTTCCTAACCTTGGTAGTTGTAGCTATTCTGTGTACTCGGCGGGTTATGGGGGTTCATCCGAGTTTTTATTTAACTTGCATACGAGTGTCCCAACTGGGCTTATGGGTGCCCAGTTGGATATAATTAGTTGTAGTTCTTATAGATAGTACTGAAGGGGAGCCTTGAAGTAACTGGTAAAGTTGCTGCCATGTGACCAGGAGGTCATGGGTTCAAGCCTTGGAAACAGCCTCTGGCAGAAATGCAAGGTAAGGTTGCGTACAATAGACCCTTGTGGTTGGGCCCTTCCCCGGACCCTGCGCATAGCGGGAGCTTAAGTGCACCGGGCTGCCCTTTTTTCTCATAGATAGTACTCTTTTCCCTTTTGATACTTGTGTTGATTCCTATTTAGGCTTATTTCTCTTTTTTATATTGTTTCTACCTTTTCTTCTCAGTCGGCCTATGATGCCTACTAGGTACCTATTGTCTTGGTACTCATACTATACTCTGCATCTACTTTCATAATGCAGGATCGAGCACCAGCTACCACCGTAGATAGATTGAGCCTGTTGCAGTCAGCTTCGGAGACTAGGGTGAGAACTTGGCATTTTTGGATCATTCCTATCTCCTTCAGTATGGATGGCCCATCTTTTGCCTTTTGAGACTAGCCAGTTGTTATATATATTTTTGGTCCACTTTTGGGATTTGTACTCATTTTTTATTTTGTAGAAGCTCTATACTTGTGACTTTCAGGTTTTGAGAGATATCTTTAGTTGTTTATATCATGTTTTGGTTTACTTCCGCTTATTCTATCTGCCTATCTTTATAATTTGCCACTCTTGTTTAGTTTCTTTCCTCAAACTCATTACTTGAAGTTCTGGGTTGATGGGTTGGCTTACATACTGGTGGATTATAGTAGGTGTGATCATGACCTAAGGAACTAGGTCATTAAAGTGTTCTCTTTCAATTATATCGAATAGAGTTACTTAATTCATTACACATTTTTGGAAGTTATTTCAAAGGGGTCTTGGAACAAAAGTTAAGTCAAGTACCACTTTTCATCCTCAAATCGATAGACAAGCCAAAAGTATGATCCAAACTTTGGAAGATATGTTGGGGGCGTGTGTGATTAATTTTCCATTGATTGAGTTTTTCCACAATAATAGTTATCACTCTAGCATCCAAATGGCTCCTTTTGAAGCATTGTATGGGAGAAGATATAGGTCTCTGGTGGGATGGTTTGAAGTAGGTGAAATATCCTTGATTGGTCCAGATTTGGTAATAAATGATATGGAGAAGGTGAGACTCATAAGAGAGAGGTTGAAGATGGCTCAAAGTCGTCAAAAGTCCTATTTAGATAGTAGAAGAAGAGAGCTTGAATTTGATGTGGATGATTGGGTCTATTTGAAGGTTTCACCTATGAAGGATGTAATGCGATTTGGTAAGAAAGGGAAATTGAGTCCTAGATATGTAGGACCTTATAGAATATTGAAGTGTATTGGCAAAGTGGCATATGAGTTAGATTTACCATTTGATTTGGCTATGGTTCATCTGATATTTCATGTGTCATTGTTGAGAAAGTTTGTGGATGATACAAACTCTATTGTGCCATTGGAAATTGTGAACGTCGAAGGGAATTTGACTTATGAGGAGGTTCCGGTGAAAATCTTAAATTAGCAAGTAAAGAGGTTAAGGAATAAAGATGTTGTTTCTGTCTAGGTGTTGTGGAGAAATCAACAAGTAGAGAGTCCTACATGGGAAGTGGAAGCAGACATGATAAAACGTTATCTGTATCTCTTTCTTTTCACTCAAGCCTAAGGTACTAAATTGTTCATGATCAAGTCAATTAAACTCCTACGTATCAGTTTCTTATGTTTTTTCATATGCATGCATGTTCATGAAGTTGGTTTTAAAAACATGGTTTAAGTTAAATTTGAAATTCTCATGGTTTGTGTTTTTATATGTGTCATTGTATTCATGTTTGGTTGCTAGTCCCCATTCCATGTCCTTTTTATGCTAATTTAATCTCATTCGAGGAGGAATGTTTCTAAGGGGGAGATATTGTAACACCTTGGAAGTCGGAAAATTGAAACTAAGGAAAAAACTATTAAAAATATAGACTGAATTCAAATCGATGAGTCCCTATACGACTCATAGAGCTTCCTATAAGTCATAGGATAAGTCCTTGAGCTTATTCAGGGCCATCCTATGAAGAAACCTTTACGACTCATTAGGACGAGTCATCCCAGTTGATGAGTCATAACAACAACTCGTAGTGAAAGTTCTGAGGCTCGAATATGCAAGTTCTAAGAACCTTCAGGACGAATGAAGATTACAAGTCATAGACTTGAGAATGAGTCGTAAATAGGACTATAAGCGAAGATCAGAGGCTCCTAAAACTAAAGAAATTCAAGACTTACAAGACGGGTTGAATTGACGACTCATAGTCACAATGATGAATTGTAGAAATGACTCGTAAACACAACTTCACAAATATGATTTTTAGGGTTTTTCCAAAACCTGCAGGGCGAGTCATCTTGATGACTCATCAATATTTCTATGACTCGTAGGAGTCTTTTCTTAGGTCCAAAATTCAGAATTTAATGAAGGGTAATTTCATCTTTTTCCAAGTTGGGTTCAATGAACCTAGACACTTTTATGGCCAAGTTCAAAGTCTATATATATCAAATTCTTCAAATTTCCCTCCTATTCAATTCACTCTTCAAATTTTCCCTAAGGCATGACTAAGAGATCCTCTCAAATCTTCTTCTCCAAACTACAAGCTAGGGTTTCAAATTTATCAAGGTTCCTCTTCAATTCTATGTTGATTTTACCAAGGTATATGGGGATTGATCCATGAGTTCCTTTCACCCATGAAGTCCCAAGGTTTTCCTTAAAAATCTCATGAAATTTTATTATCTTTAAAACTCTAATTTTGATGAATTGTGTTGCACTGTTTCAATTACGTGTTTAGGTTTTATCAATGATAATTATAAGTATGTTTCTATGCAAATTACATGATTTCAAGTTGAATTATGAATGTCCATGCTTGAAGATATTTTCAATTATGATTTACATGAAAGTATGATTATAAAGTTTAATGATTTCAAGTATTCTCATGATTTTCATCCAAATTGACTATGTATATGAGTTTTACTCTAAATTAAAATATGTATTATGATTATGGATTTCAATTATGATCAAATTATGGATTTCATGCAAGTTATTGAAAAGGTGACTTAGGGCCCTATATTGGCAACCAAGGAACCTCATGATATGAATTATGCAAGTATGATATTGAAATATTGAAAGACTATTACTCACATTGCAAGTATGTTATAAAAATGATCTACTATATAAATGTTAAACCTATGACCAAGTTTAATGATATATTTTAAATATGATTATTATGTATGTATTCCGTAGAATTTAACTTAGCACCGCGGACTTTGAGGTGGGGGCCCTAACAAAAGACTTATTAGCCGCCTCTAGTCCCTTAAACTATGTGCCATAGTAGGTTGCTTTCATGGCTTAGCTAGTAGATCCTCCTATAGTATATGAACATGACCCTCCTAGAAGGATAGAGTCTACCTTGGCAAGTAGATTCTCCTTTTTTTTGTTATATGGGGAAACATCGAAATTCTATGTTATAGCTCGCATGGTCTTATTATCGATTATGGTTCCTATCCCACATACGTATACTATTCTTATGCTCGATTATGGTTTTAACTATGTCCCTTAAATGCTATGATCCTTATAATTTTTCTTATGATATTACTTATCCTCTTTATTTATGTACGTTCTTTCATCATCGCATCCAATGATTTACAGTGCATGTCATTCCCGTATACTTAGTACATTCAAACTTAATAATGCATATTATGCCTACATTGTCTCATATTATAGGTATTAAGGATCATATTCCTGCACATGGCTAGTGAGCTTCCAACCGACAAACTTTTAGTGCGTACTCATCTATCAAGGAGTAGTTATGGGTCAGTTTTTTTAAAGACTGTAATGACCCTCAAGGTCATTCTCATCTTTTCCAATCTTTTCATAACTTAGAGCTTTCCTGTAGTGAACACAAGCCATTTATGACTTGCTAGCACTGACAGTTCAGTTATTTGGTTGTTTCTTTGGGTTTTATGCCTATTTTCCTGTTTAGGAGCGCTTGGAGTTTGAATGATTTAATTGGTCAAAACTCTACAAAGACGACCTCAAAATCAAATTTTAAAGGTTCCATTAGCTCCAGAATGGCAAACTTAGGCTTATAGCATAATCGACATGAGTACTGAGGCAATCGATATGAGTTTGGGGCCATTTGGTGCTTTAACCTTTGAAATTTGGCCTAAGGTTGACTTTGGTAATCATTCTTGGTAAACACGCTTGGATTGAAATTCCGTTAGAACGGTTTGCTCCAGAATGTCAAGTTTGGTTGAGAATGACCTTTCTTGCGTGTCCCGAGGATTCCGATCCTTTTTGTGGATTTTGGTTTAATTTGGTGCTTGGGTATGGGATCTATTTTTATTGAGATTACTTTGGATAGAAATTTTGACTGTGCAATTGAGTCTGGAATGTCAAATTTTATGGGGTAGCATAGTCCATTTGTGCGCACGGGATTTTGAACTAATCTCGAGCAGCCTATCAGAGCTTTTCAAAGCTCACGGTTGAGCTGGTACAGCACTTTCTAGTGCAAGAACCATTTCTCATAGTGTTTGTGACCTATAGGTGTCACGATCACAAAGCCTTGTCACCTAGACCTTTGCATTTGCGAGGCTTGTTGTCGCAATCGCGAGGTGCTGGCTCCATGGCGTGAGAAAATCGCGATGGGACTTTTTTATATGGGTCACGATTGTGAGCCTTGGTTTCTGTGATAATGAAGGCGATCGCAATCCTTGGTCTCCGCAATCGCGAAGGCAAATTATTCTTGTCTTTAAGTTAAAAGACATATGCAAACCAGTCCCGACCCCTATATTCATTCTTCAATTTTGGGAGCTAGGGAACTCCAATTTAGGCGATTCAAAGTACTACATATTTGTATTGGTTGTGGATATGTGTTGGAGTATCTAGGGAGCTTCGAAAAGCGTTGTAGTCAGATAAATTCTTTCCCAAAAGGGCTGCCCTAGCCTAGTTTAAGCTTTAATGGTATTTTAATTATTGGGCTGATTTAGGTCGTTTTAAGCATCAAGCTGTGCCTAATTTTGGGATACAAGCTCAATGATATATTTAGAACCTTTTTATAGAGTCATTTTTGGGATTTCCATTATGGGCCCCACAATTCCATTTTTGACCCAATTTTGGTTCATCTTCGAAAAATGTGATTTTAGTATCAAAGCATTCGTATTGACAAGGTGATCAAAATTTTGATAGTGTGGAGGAAATTGGAATTGTTTTTGGAGCAAAAAGCTATTAGGATGTGGACTTAGAGCTCGCGTGTTCGGCTCCGAGGTAGGCTATGGTCTTCTTTCCTTGATTAAGCTTTATGAGGTATTATATAGTATAAGTTGTTTGTGGTTTGGATTTTATGTGATGGGTTAGGCTAAATTCCTAGTTTCTCATTCATTTGTCCCGGTATAAGCCTTAGGCTAGGTTGCCTTTATGAGACTTCTAGTCTCGTTGGTTATATTATGGATTATGCCTTAGTTTGACCTTGATTAGCCTATTTTAGGTCGCTTGTCCTAAATTTATGGTGGTTGGCAGCATTGTATCTTAGAAATGAATTTGGGTTGATCTTTAGTCGATGTAGCCGTTGTTGGATGAAATTGATGAGACTTAGTACACTTCACTATTATAGCGCCTATCTTGAAGCCATGGTGTAGTGATTTACACCCTGTTAGGCTTGTGAATTACTGTTGGACTCCATTTTTGGATTTAGAGCTAGAATCTTCTGTGCTTCCTCGTTTGCCATTTTGCAGGGCTAGCTGTGTTTATAATCTCGAGGTTGTATTCCTAGTTGGATCTAGAGGTATTGATTGACTAGCTGAGTACCTATTTCCTCATTTCCTCCTCCTTCTTACGCAGTTAGGATTGATTCCCTTTTGGGATTTGTTGTTGAGTTAGAAGAGTAGATTTGAGCCCTAGGCCTTGGTTAGAGTTCAATTGTAGGTGCCAGTCCTGCTTTTATGCTCTAAAGGGTAAGGTTCTTGTGGCGTCATTATTGTTTGTGAATGTGCATGTTGTTTGGGCGCTGATGATGGCATACATTGCATTAGATTATTTTTTTCTCACAGATGTAGTTGACCCTAGTGCATGCATTGGTTCTTGGCATTGATTTGAGAAAACTGAGTTGTAACCCAAAGAATTTTATACTGATTTTTGAATGGAGGTCGTACTACCTTTATTACTACAATTTTTAGTGGACTAGAGGTAACTAGGATGCGCTCATTTTATGATATTGGTTTGAGGCATCGAGGATGCGCTTATTTCATGATTTTAGTTCGGTCGGAGAGAGTTCTTGACCCTTTCTATATTGATTTGACTATTTATCCCCGGTCACCATAGCAAAGCAAATTTTTTATGATCGGACACATATATTGATACATATCTATATTGATATAAGACCTGGATCGGGATCAGGCAGGTATATAGGGGCATTTTCAAACCCCCAATGGATTCCTGAGAGGTGTATAGGTCCTACTTCCTGGCCGGGACTAGAAGTAGGTGTATATATCTTGGTAAGAGGCACTTGGAATTGATGGTACTACTGGTTTTATTTTATTACTCTCACTTATATATGCATCGCATATCACCAGCATAGTTGTTTGTACTTGTCGGTAGTATGGAATGTCGTACGGGTTTACGTATTTGTGAATGAACCTCCTGGGTGCACAAGGGCTCGGGAGGTATTGTCTGACTATTTGCGAACTTGTGGCAGTATAAAGCATGGTCTCTTGTTTGAAGGTAGTTACTGCCTTGTTCTTATTTATCTAACCTTTTTGTGCAGGGGTTTAGTTGATACGGTTCTATTGGGCCTTTGTCTGATATCTGTGTTTACTTATGTTAGAAGGTTGTTACTTAGTTGTCCCCTTTCGTAGTGTGTTGTCGTATTTGGGTCTTGGGCTAGCACCACCAGGTACGTCCTTGGTTTTCTCGCTTGTTTCCTATCTTCTCTCTTATCTGATGCTTCTTATTTCAGGCTTCCGTATTATTCTTGTTAGTTACTTAGGATATATACTCTTTACTCACATGTTCTTTATACTTGCTTTATCTTTGGACATCAGTCGGTCGATGCCTACTGAGTACCACTTGTTGGTACTCATACTATGCTTTTGCACCATATAGTTCATTGTGTGGATTTTCTTTGTTGATTTGGATATCGTGCGGAGCAACTCTTGGAATTTGGAGACTTGGTTATCTCTTGGCGTTTAGAGTTACCTATCTCTTTCTATTTTGGGAATGGACTAGTCTTTATTTTGTATTTAGAGACAATTTGTATTACTATTACTATTATGGTATCTAAATAAACCTTGTTCTCTTTTATTTAGTTTAGTGGCTCGACTACCAACTGATGTCAGGTCTTGGGGGTTATCGTGTTGCATTGTTATCGTTCTTCTTTTCTTATTATTAATATTATTATTATTCATTTCTTATCTTCCGCTTGTGATGGTCCATTGCCTACAGTTCTGGACTATAGGGTTAGGCTTACCTACTGGTAGGTTGATAGAAGGTGTCATCATGACTTGAGAAATTGGGTCTTCAGAAAGGCTTTTTACTTCATTCATGATTTGAGGGTGAGCTAGGGACATGTCTTAGTCTCCACCATTCTTTGTTAGTAAAGACATTAGTTGGACAAAATATGTAGAGTCTATGAAGTCAACTTTGCGATCTCTTTATAATTCATGTTTAGACTCTTTCTCTATTATTTCCTCATTTACTTTACCTTATGTATGCTTTATGATATGTCAAGAGGCTTGGTTGGAGCCCTTTGAGGTTTTGATCACCGTGTTACAAATAGGTCCTAGGTCAGATCGTGACAAACTTAGGTGACTTTATGGAATATTAAAACTAGACAATTTTTATAAACTCTTTTAGCCACAACTAAATCACCAATAAGAGTATCAAAAAAGGCTCTTACAAAATCTCGGGGCTAACATTAAAATTTTATAGCAAGATAGGGAGTAACAAATGATAGAATAGCACCTAGATATAACAATGCATAAACATCAAAGTCAAAGACTTTCAACATACCAGTCACCACGTGGGCGAATCCTCTAACTCCTGAAAAGTCTGAAGAGTATAAAATCTATTTTGGCGCTGACTTCCACCTGAAGTAGTACTACATTGATCCAGTTGGCCACTAGTAGTCTGAACCTGAAGTTTAGCACCGCCTTTATAATCCTTTTCCTAATGACCCGGTTTACCATACATATAACATGTATTTGATTGCTCCAAGCATTCTACCTTATGGTTTCTTCCACACTTCTTGCATGGAGGAACGACTTGACCACTCGAAGATCCTCCTTGGTCCTTAAGTTTAGGCACCCTATCCTTATTGAACTTTGGAGCTGGAGTGTTTGAAGAATTTTGGCCGGAGTACTTCCAACAAAATTGAGGACGACCCCATTTCCGGACTTACCGTATGAGAAATTACCATCATCGGTTCATGCATCTTATGATTCCATATATTATAGGACTCATCGAGTCAAGTTCTAATTTCCAAATGAGTCTGTCATTAAATAGGAGGGTAGTGATTCAGTGCTAAAGGGTAAGTTTATTTCTTATTTTAAGGCTCGAAAAATAATTTCTAAGGGTTGTAATTACCACATTATGAGGGTTAGTGATGTCAACTCCAAAAGTCCTCCTCTTAACTCGGTTCCCATCGTCAATGAGTTCCCTGATGTCTTTCTCGATGACCTTTCTGGTGTACCTTCTGAAAGAGAAGTTGATTTTGGTATCGATCTCCTCCTTGATACCCAACCTATCTCTTTACCTCCTAACCGGATGGCCTCGACAGAATTGAAAGAGTTGAAGGAACAATTAAGGGACTTGTTAGAAAAGGGGTTCATAAGACCAAGTATTTCACCATAGGGTGCTCCCGTGTTATTTGTGAGAAAGAAGGATGGGTCGCTTCGAATATGCATAAACTACCGGCAATTAAATAAGATGACCATTAAGAATAAGTACCCACTCCCTAGAATAGAAGACTTGTTTGATCAATTTCAAGGGGCAAGTCACTTTTCTAAGATCGACTTTTTTTCTGGTTATCACCAACTATGGGTGAGGGAGTGTGATATTCCCAAAATGGCTTTCCGAACAAGGTATGGTCACTTAGGGTTTGTGGTGATGAGTTTTGGGTTGACGAATGCGCCGGTGGCATTCATGGACTTGATGAATAGGGTGTTCAAAGCTTACCTTGATACTTTTGTGGTGGCATTTATTGATGATATTTTGGTTTACTCTCGGGGTGAGGAAGAACATAAAAATCACTTAAGAGTTATGCTTCAAACATTGAGGGATAGACAATTTTTTGCAAAATTTAGTAAGTATGAATTTTGGTTGAAGGAGGTGGTATTTCTTGGTCACGTAGTGTCCGGAGATGGGATCAAGGTTGATCCTATGAAAATGGAGGTAGTCAATAATCGGCCTAGACCGTTCTCTCCTTTAGACATTAGGAGTTTCTTGGGTCTAGTCGGATACTATAAAAGGTTCATCGATGGATTTTCTTCCATCTTATTTCCTATGAAGAAATTGATCCAAAAGAAAGCCAAATTCATATGGACGAATGAGTGTGAGAAGAGTTTTCAGACCTTGAAAGATCAACTTACCTGTAACAACCCCTAAAATGTTGTATGTCGATATTTCAATTCTCGACGAAAATAATACAGCCTCTGTATTTTGGGCATAACTTTTCATAGGTTGGTCTAAATTAGGTGATTCAAATTTCTGGGTAATCACAACATCCTTACCTACAACTTTCATGAAGAACATAACTACAAATTCGGAGTATAAGTAGGTCAAATAAATTAATCTTTGCAAGATATAGTGCTGTGACGGAATTGAGTGTTGATAGAAGAAAATTCATATCTCACTGTAGGTTGCTCCAAATTGGTTGATTCTTGAATGATATGAAACTAGACTTCCATATCTACAATTCTTATGAAGACACCAAATCCTAATAAGGAATTTATCTTATTCAAACGCAGCTTCGAAAACGAGTATTCTGTTAAAAAGAACTCATCTTACCTACCATGGAAACATCTAGATGCATTTGACATCATGAGTCAGTTCCCATTGTGAATGAGTTTCCTGAAGTCTTTCCTGAGGATCTACCCGGAATTCCTCCTGATAGAGAGATAAACTTTGGTATTGATATCCTTCCTGATACACAACCTATCTCTATTCCTCCTTATAGGATGGCTCCTGCTGAGTTGAAAGAACAACTGAAAGACCTCCTAGATAAGGGGTTTATTAGGCCAAGTGTCTCACCCTGGGGCGCTCCTGTCCTATTCGTGCGAAAGAAAGATGGGTCCCTTAGAATGTGCATTGATTACCGACAACTAAACAAGGTCACCATTAAAAACAAGTACCCTCTCCCCAGAATAGATGATTTATTTGACCAACTTCAGGGTGACACATGTTTCTCTAAGATAGACCTCAGATCAGGCTATCACCAGTTGAAAGTGAGAGAATGTGACATCCCGAACACGGCTTTTCGAACCCGCTATGGTCATTTTGAGTTTCTTGTTATGTCCTTTGGATTGACAAATGCTCCAGCAGCTTTTATGGACCTCATGAACCGAGTATTCAAGCCATACCTAGATACGTTTGTAATTGTCTTCATCGATGATATTTTGGTCTACTCTAGAAGTAAGAGTGAGCATGCTAATCACCTTAGGATTGTCCTTCAAACTCTTAAGGAGAAGGAGTTGTATGCTAAGTTTTCAAAGTGTGAGTTTTGGCTTGAGTCTGTAGCATTCCTAGGTCATATTATATCTGGGGATGGAATCCAAGTTGATACTCAAAAGATTGAGGCAGTTAAGAACTGGCCCCGACCCACCTCTCCAACCGACATAAGGAGTTTCTTAGGTTTGGCTGGTTACTACAGGAGGTTTGTTGAGGGATTTTCATCCATATCCTCACCATTGACTAAGCTGACTCAGAAGAAGGCTAAGTTTCAATGGTCTGATGCTTGTGAGAAAAGTTTTCAAGAGTTGAAAGCTAGATTGACTACTGCTCCAGTACTATCCCTACCCGAAGGAATGGATGGTTTTGTAATCTATTATGATGCTTCAAGAGTTGGGTTGGGATGTGTATTGATGCAGAAAGGTAAGGTCATTGCCTATGCCTCCAGGCAGCTTAAGACTCATGAGAGGAACTACCCCACTCATGACCTTGAGTTGGCAGCTGTGGTATTTGCTCTTAAGATTTGGCGTCACTATCTTTATGGTGTACATGTGGATGTGTTCACAGACCATAAGAGCTTACAGTATGTATTCAGCCAGAAGGAGCTGAATTTGAGGCAAAGGAGATGGCTAGAGTTGCTCAAGGATTATGACATGAGCATTCTCTACCACCCAGGTAAAGCAAATGTAGTTGCTGATGCTCTTAGCAGGTTATCTATGGGGAGTACAACTCATGTGGAAGAGGAAAAGAAGGAGTTGGCAAAGGAAGTGCATAGACTTGCGCATTTGGGAGTTCAACTTATTGACTCTAGTGAGGGTGGTACAATAGTACGAAATGGAGCCGAATCATCTCTAGTTGCAGAGGTGAAAGAAAAGCAAGATCAGGACCCTATTCTTCTTCAACTGAAGGATGAGGTTCACAAGCAGAAGGTAATGGCTTTTACCAAAGGGGGAGATGGAGTGTTGAGATATCAAGAAAGATTATGTGTTCCAAGTGTTGATAGTATTAGGGAGAGAATCATGAAAGGAGCCCATAATTCTAAGTATTCCATCCATCCAGGTTCAACAAAGATGTATCATGACTTGAGAGAAGTATACTGGTGGAGTGGAATGAAGAGAGATATAGCAGAGTTTGTGTCCAAGTGCCCAAATTGCCAACAAGTTAAAGTTGAGCACCAAAGGCCTTGTGGAGTGGCTCAAAATATAGAGATCCCAGAATGGAAGTGGGAAATGATCAATATGGACTTCATTACCGGTTTACCACGAACCCACAAACAACATGACTCTATTTGGGTGATTGTGGATAGGATGACTAAATCGGCCCATTTCTTGTCGGTTAAGACTACGAACACTGCAGAGGATTATGCCAAACTGTATCTTAGAGAGATTGTTAGACTGCATGGAGTTCCTTTGTCTATCATCTCTGATAGGGGAGCTCAATTTACTGCTCAGTTTTGGAAGTCATTTCAGAAGGGCTTGGGTTCAAGAGTGAACCTTAGTACTGCTTTTCATCCGCAAACAGATGGCCAGGTAGAGCGTACGATACAGACTTTGGAGGATATGTTAAGAGCCTGTGTCATTGACTTCAAAGGTAATTGGGATGATCATTTACCTCTTATTGAGTTTGCATACAATAATAGTTTCCATTCGAGTATTCAAATGGCTCCTTATGAAGCTCTGTATGGGAGGAGATGTAGATCACCAATTGGTTGGTTTGAAGTTGGTGAAGCTGAGTTGATTGGACCAGACTTAGTTCACCAAGCTATGGAGAAGGTGAAAACCATACAAGAGAGGTTGAGGACTGCTCAAAGTCGCCAGAAATCCTACACTGATGTTAGAAGAAGAGATTTGGAGTTCGAAGTGTACGATTGGGTATACTTGAAAGTTTCACCCATGAAGGGTGTGATGAGATTTGGAAAGAAAGGGAAGCTTAGTCCCCGCTACATTGGTCCTTATCAGATTATGAGGAGGGTAGGTAACGTAGCCTATAAATTGGAGTTGCCTCCAGAATTAGCTGCTATTCATCCCGTGTTTCACATCTCTATGCTTAAGAAGTGTTTGGGAGATCCTTCACTTGTTGTCCCAGCTGAGAGCATTGGGGTGAAAGAGAGTTTGAGTTATGAAGAGATTCCAGTTCAAATTCTTGATCGTCAGGTTCGCAAATTAAGAACTAAGGAAGTGGCATCTGTCAAAGTCCTATGGCGAAATCAATTTGTTGAAGAGGCTACATGGGAAGCTGAAGAAGATATGAAGGCTAACTACCCTCATCTATTTATTCCTTCTGATGACGATATTCAAGGTAATATTCCTTACTTCTACCTTTGAGTCGATGTTTATTCTTGAGTTTGAGTCATTGACCATTTGAGTATCGGAGTTGATGTATTTCATTCTTTATATCTCCTATTTTCATCTTCATTCGAGGACGAATGATCCCAAGGGGGAGATATTGTAACAACCCCTAAAATGTTGTATGTCGATATTTCCATTCTCGACAAAAATAATACAGCCTCTGTATTTTGGGCATAACTTTTCATAGGTTGGTCTAAATTAGGTGATTCAAATTTCTGGGTAATCACAACATCCTTACCTACAACTTTCATGAAGAACATAACTACAAATTCGTAGTATAAGTAGGTCAAATAAATTAATCTTTGCAAGATATAGTGCTGTGATGGAATTGAGTGTTGATAGAAGAAAATTCATATCTCACTGTAGGTTGCTCCAAATTGGTTGATTCTTGAATGATATGAAACTAGACTTCCATATCTACAATTCTTATGAAGACACCAAATCCTAATAAGGAATTTATCTTATTCAAACGCAGCTTCGAAAACGAGTATTCTGTTAAAAAGAACTCATCTTACCTACCATGGAAACATCTAGATGCATTTGACATCATGCATGACATAAATTGTCCTCCATTTAACATCATCCATGACATCAATATATTCCATTAAATTTTCAGATTTTTCTTTATAATTATTTTATTTATTGTTAGGTCCCTCTTTCCCACCTATAAATACCCACCTTATTTCCTCATTTTATTCATCAAGCTTTCTTAAGCATTTCTTCTCTCTATATACTTCTTCTCAAATATAGTTTTAGTTTTAGTAGTATAAAAATACTACTCCGGTAATTCTTATACTCCGGGTAGTACACAAAATGCTCCGGCGAGAAGAAAAGGCTAGGGGTCCAAGAGTGTTCCAATTCGGAGTAAACCTTCGGATTTAAGGTATGTAAGGCTTTCATAGCATTGGATTGAGTTCGTCCATGCGCCCAATATTAAAATTCATTATAATTGAGTTATAGTTTAGTTTTATCCAAATCTTGAATTCTAAATGAAATAATTCTTCTTCTATTGAGTTTGATATATTATGCATTAATATTATTATTATTCTTATCTCTCATATTATTGGAATTATTGTTCATGGCTACTTTCCCATGAATCCTAATTGATTTAATGTTCATGAATATTTTTACACATGTTGTGAGTAAAGATGTTGGCTTTTTATTATTTTTATTGATAAAAAGAGAGTTATATGAATTAATACTATATATGTATTTTATTGAGTTTTGAAAGAGCAAAAGAGTTGAATTTGAATGAATTTGAGAAAATGATATTTTGAGCAAGATGTTTTGATGAGATGTAAATGATGTTTTTGGAAGTATAATGATTGATGAACATGAAATGAGATGAGTTTGATGATTTAAATTAAAGTCCAATGAGACTAGATGATGAGTTTAATATGAGCACATATTTTGGGAGTAGTATTGAGCACCGAGTTGGGTAAGAGTTTAATTGACTCAAACCCCAGAACTACGTAGCCAGCGTAGGATGGAGGCTATGCCTCTTAAGTCCCAAAAAGAGGACTTTGATGAATGGATCCAAGATGGTGATGTCCTTTACCCTGGCAAGGTATTGGATAGATGTGGCAACGACATCGCTTCGTTGTATCATTGCTAGCTCATAAGTGATGGTTGTCGGTTAGAGAAACTCCCAACTGAGTAAGCATTGCTTATTACTATTATTTTTATTATTATATTTTAAACTTGCATTACATATTCATGTTGAGATGATGTTGAGTTCTGAGCTGAGTTTTCTTGAGAGGAGTTTCTTGATATCTGTCCTTACCTTCCTGCCATTTTACATACTCGTACATTCCATGTACTGACGTCATTCGACCTGCATCGTTTTATGATGCAGATACAGGTGTTAGAGATCCTCAACAGGCGCATCGTTGAAGATCATTTCTTTTCAGCTATTTGGTGAGTCCTTCTTGTATTCGAAGGAACTCCTTATCCTTTTATTATTGTTGAGTGTGATGTTTCTTTTGAGGTAGCCATGGACATGTCATTGGCACCATCTAAGAGTATTAGAGGCTTCATAGACAGAGTCTGATGATGTAATCGGAGTAGTTCTCCTTAGAAATTACTTCTTCTAATAATTATCTATTTTTCCTTTGATTATGACAAGCCCACATTAGTATTCTTAAGTCTTCCGCTGATGAATAAATAAGAAATGAGACCAAGTGGTTCTCTCAGAAGTCAGAAATGGTTTCTGAGTGCCGGCCACGCCTAGGGTACCCTCTCGGGGCGTGACATTACCTCCGCTTCTATTTTGACTCTACCAGAAGTATTAGAAGTGCTTGTAGTTTATTGTGATTCTTCAAAAATTGGTTTAGGTTATATCTTAATGCAAAATGAAAAGGTTAGAGCCTATGCTTCTAGATAATTAAAGGTGCATGAGCGTAACTACCTTACCCATGACCTTGAATTGACAGCCATTGTTTTTACTGAAGATTTGAAGGCATTACCTCTATGGGGTACATGTGGATATGTATACCAATCATAAAAGTCTTCAATATGTGTTCAACCAAAATGACCTTAATCTAAGGCAAAGGAGATGGCTAGAACTCCTTAAGGATTATGACATAAGTATGCACTATCATTCGAGTAAAGCCAATATGGTTGCTGATACACTTAGTAGAGTGTCTATGGGGAGTGTGGCCCATATGGATGAAGGAAAGAGGGATTTGGTGAAAGATGTTCACCGGTTGGCTAGATTAGGGGTGAAGTTGTGTGGTACTGATGATAATGGTATGGTTGTTCAAAATAGGTTTGAATCATCTTTGGTGGTGGATGTTAAATCAAAGCAAGATCATGACCTGATATTTATCGAGTTAAAAACGTTGGTGAAGGAAAAGAAGATAGAGGTCTTTTCCCAAGGGGGATATGGGGTGCTATACTACCAAGGTCGGCTATGTTTTCCAGATGTTGATGACATAAGGAGTTTGATATTGATGAAGGCTCATAATTCTACATACTTCATTCATCCTGGTTCGGCAAAAATGTACCGATACTTAAAAGAGTTCTATTGATGGGGTGGCATGAAGAATGACATAGCAAGGTTCGTGTCCGAATGTTTGAATTGCCAACAAGTGAAGGCCGAACATCAAAGGTCGGGTGGCCTAGCCCCAAACATTGAAATCCCTACTTAGAAGTAGGAAGATGTGAATATGGATTTTGTAGTTGATTTGCCTCACACCCGAAAGTATCATGATTTGATTTGGGTAATTATTGATAAAATGACTAAGTCGTCTTACATCCTACTAGTTAACACTTCCTATAGTGCCAAAGACTATGCCAAGTTATATATTCAGGAGTTGGTGAGGTTGCATGGTATGCCGTTATCCATTATTTCGGATCATGGTACCCAATTCACTTCTCACTTTTGGAGATCATTTCAAAAGGGCCTCAGTACTAAGGTAAAATTGAGCACCGTATTCCATCTTCAAACGGATGGGCAAGTGGAAGGACGATTCAAACAATAGAGGATATGTTAAGGGTTGTATGTTGGAGTTTAAAGGAAATTGGGATAATCATCTACCGTTCATCGAGTTTACTTATAATAATAGTTACCACTCAAGTATTTAGATGGCGCCGTTTGAGGCTTTGTATAGGAGATGATGTAGATCCTCGATTGGCTGGTTCAAAGTAGGTGAGATGACTTTGTTGGGCCCCTATTTGGTACTTGATGCTTTAGAGAAGGTGAAGATCATTAGAGAAAGGTTGAAGAGGCTCAAATTCGTTAAAATTCATATTCCGATACTAGAAGAAGGGATCTTGAGTTTAATGTGGATGATTGGGTATATCTGATGGTTTCACCCATGAAGGGTGTGGTTTGATTTGGTCAGAAAGGAAAATTGAGCCCTAGGTATGTAGGGTCTTATAGAATCATGAGATGTGTTGGCAAGGTTGCTTATGAGTTGGAGTTGCCATTGAAAATGGCCATGGTTCATTCGGTGTTCTATGTGTCTATGTTGAGAAAATGTGTGGGTAATCCTAGTTCCATTGTTCCTTTGAGAGTAGTGAAGGTTGAAGAAAACTTAATCTATGAAGAAGTTCTGGTTGAAATTTGGGACCGACAAATTATGAGATTGGGGAAAAAAGAAGTTGCATCTGTTAAAATCCTTTGGAGGAATCAACAAATTGAAAGTGCTACTTGGGAAGCGGAAGCGGATATGATTAAGCGATACCCTCATATTTTTCCCTCTACCCAAACCTAAGGTATTAAGTTGTCCTTGCTCAATTACTTGAAATCCTTGCATTTCAACTTTTCTTTGTCATACTTCTAGATTAACAATTCATATGAAGATACTAAATCCTAATGAGGAAGTTATCTTTTTCAAACGCAGCTCTAAAAAAGGGTATTCCGTTAAAAGAAGGTTCATCTCACCAACCATTGAAAGATCTAGATCCATTAGACATCACCAATGACATAAATAGTCCTCCATTTTACATCACCCATGACATCACAATCTTCCATTAAATTTTTAGATTCTTCTTTATAATTATTTTAATTATTCTTAGGTCTCTCCTTCACACCTATAAATACCTATCTTATTTTATCATTTTGTACAGCAAGCTTTCTCAAGCAACTCTTCTCTCTATACACTCATTTACACATTCTCAAAATATACTTTTAGTTCTTAGTAGTATAGAAATACTATTCCGGTGATTTATATACTCCGAGTAGTACACGAAATGCTTCGGCGAGGAGAAAATGCTAGGATTCAAGAGTGTTTATTAAGTCCTTCGATTTTGAGTAATGCTTCGGATTCCAGGTATGTAAGGCTTCAATGAGAGTATTCCTTCCACTCTCATGCCTAAAGTATTTTGATTCTATGATAAATTATGTTTATTTTCTTTAAGCTTTACTCTAAGTTATGTGGGTGTTTATCCATGGGTTCTTCCACCCATGTAGTTCAAAATTCTTTCAACTAATTCTCTTGATCTCAAGTAATATTTTTTTATGGGTAATTCTTATTTCTACTTAATAGCATGAATCATGGTTAAACTAATGATAATTGGTCTATTTTGATGCAAAATGATTTCATATGTATGTATTGATGGTTTGCAAGTAATTTCTCTATTTATCTCTTTAAAGGTTCTTGAAATTCATGGTGGGTTGTTTAAAGCATGATTTTTAATTAATGGATTTCAAATTATTTATGCATAATTTTATTTACGTACATGTTTGAAAGTTGAAGTGATTTAAACTCACCTAGTTTTACTATGTTTTCAATGAAGTTTGACTTAAAAGCTTTGACTCCAAATGAATGTTTATGAAAGCAATGTCTACGATAAAAAGGAGTCTTATGAAATAAAAGAATGATGAAATGATATGAATGATGGATTTTTTATGCAATAAGGACAATTCTTGCATATTTGAATAACCAAATGTTTTAATGAGTTATTCTACCAAATATCATGTTTTGAATTCTCAAGCTATATACTATGACTATTTTGAAGTATTAAACTATTCCGTAGGATTGACTTAGAACCGAATGGGTCATTGAGGTGGGATTCGGTAAGGAAATCCTAATAGCAACCCCTTGTCTCATTAACTATGTGTCAACATAGGATCTCTTGTAGGCTTAGGCTAATGGATTCATGAAAGCCCTTAAAGTTAAAGTTAAAGAAATGAATGAAGTTGATAGAATTCTACCCGCCAAGTAGTCTTCCCGGCCAACGTGGGGGTTATGTTGGATTTCATGTAATAGCTTGCATGTTCTTAAATGTTGGTTTTGGTCATTTTCCCATAAAATGAATATTTTAAAGGATATATATATGATTGATTATACATGCATTGCATTATGTTTCGTATTACATAAATGTTTTAATTTTTTCTCAATGTTCATGCATGCTTACATACTTAGTACATTCAAAGTACTAACACATATTCTTCTGCCTACATGATATCACCATGTAGGGACCGGTGATCCTCCTCGTTCTCCTCCATATGGCTAGTTGAGATTTTGTTTGAAGACTACTTTTGGTGAGTTTTCATATTTCGGGAACAATACTCCTTTATCTTTCTAGATTATGATATGTTGAGATCTTTAGACACTTACTATGATATTTTTTTCTATTATGATTGACGGTGAGCTAGGTACTTGTCTTATCCCCGTTAAATCTAAATTTTAGAGGTATTGTTGAACAATGTAAGTTGAAGATTTACAATTATGATTTCTACTTGTTTATTTATTGTCATTACCTATGAAAGGATAAAAGAATGCTAAAAGGCTTGTTTGAGGTACTTTTGGGTTCCTCATTCGCCATGTTACGTCTAGGCCCTAGGCTTGGGTCGTAATAGGAAGCAAAATCTCAACATGAATAGTCTCAATAAAAGAGAGCAAATCTCAAAATGGAAGACAACATAAACTCTATGAATATCTAACATACCTCTACTAATCTAGATGGGGGCATACAAGCTCCTAGCTCACCCAAATACTAAAAAGATAAAGTCGTAAAATAATGAAAAGATAAATGTTTCATCCTAGAAGCATAGGAACTCACCAGCTATGAGAAAGTAAAGCTCAACTCTAGCCACAAGTGGGAGTAGTGTGATCGTCGGACCCTACATTATGATACAATGTAGGAAAAAGTATGCATTAGTACATGGAATGCACTAAGTATGTGAGAAGTATGCATGAACAATGAAAATAAGACATAATCAATTTGAGCATGGGATGCATGACCAATATCTTAAAATATGAGTAAAACCTTAAAAACATTTAAATATCATAATTATGTGGTTAATGCATCAAAACATCACCATGAGAACTTATATATTTTCATATACCTTGGTGTGGGATAGCACCATTAACCGACATATAAAACGCTGCGAGCTATAACATCAAATTCGATGTAACTCCCACATAGAGAAGGGAGAGGCTACTTTTTCAAGGTAGACTCCATGAGAATATCATAACATCATGAGCTATATGCGGATCCATTAACTAGGCCATATTTGGCAATAAGTTTGTGGAAAACGTAGTTAGGGACTAAATACTGCTACTAGGATTCCCTTGGGAAACTATTTGTGCTTCCAGACTGAACCCCACCTTAAATTCCTCTCGGTGCTTAGTGATTATCCCAATGAAAAGTCATAAATTATAGTCATTAACATTATCAGGAAAGACAATAATAGATATCAATCCTGATCATAAAATAGTCATAAGAGTAGCTCATTAAAATAATTGATTCATAAGAATCCATGAGTCAGTGAGAAAAGTTTTTCACCTATTTAACATGAGTGTGTGAAGAAAATCACAACCTTTATAATTTTCTTGAAACATCGGTGATATCATAGTTCATCATCATTCATTACTTTTTATGAGTCGTTCATAAGCCTTGATAATCATTCATAGAAATCTTTTATAAATTATGATCGTAAATCCTTAAAATCATACTTGAAAATAGCATATGGCATGAGTTCATGAAAATCAACTTGAAATCATGCAATGTAATGTGAATTATGCATGATTAGATCAATAATAATTAAATAAACCATAATTGAGATGACTCAATGCAATTACATGAAAATTAGGGCTTAGAAGGAAAATTTATTGGAAAATTAAAGTAAAACACTGAGACTCCATGAATGGAAGGATCCATGGATGAATTACCATATACCTTAGACTTTATAATCCCTAAATTGCACTTGAATTGGAGTCTTTGAGCTTTAAACCCTTGAAATTCTTGCTTGAGGAAGAACAAGACCTTGGGAGAACTTTTAGAGAGAATATTTTATTTTTAGGATGTTAGGGAGTGAATGAGGGAATTAGGAGTGGTTGAGGTAGTTAGTAGAATAGTATATAACCCTAAAACCCTCCAAATACATTTATGATATAATAGATAAAAGACCAAAACACCCCTTAACTTAACTGGATGAGGGCACTTCGACGGAGGGTCACCACGGCCTATGAAGCTTTCCATAGTCCGTGGTGAGGGTTGTCGACCTAGATGAGGACTGGACCTGGATGGGTTGACTTTCATGGAGGCCACCATAGCCCGTGGTGATCTCTATAGGTCGTCAGGGTCTTGGGGGAGTCAAGTTCCCAAAATGGATTACGGTCCATGGAGTCCACCATGTGCCGCGAACCCTTTAGTGGACCTTCACCCATTTTCCAAACTTCTAGTGCTGGACCACGTTGCCCCTAAATGGCCCGTGGTCCCCTTCATGGCCCGTGAAGTCTATCTAGTGCCAAAAAACTGCTACTTCCTATTATTTTCTTTTTAAACTTCATTTTCCATCTTTTCAACTTTCAGGGTCTTACAATCAGTTCATCAAGGATGGTTATAATCTATCTCCTAGAGGGTTTGAACCATCCCGGCAAAGCTGGACTCCTCTCTTGAACAAAAAGGTTGTTTTAAAGGCAAACATAACTATTATATCTTCCTCTACTAATGTTTAACATCCTTTCTTGGAATATTAGATGTGTGAGGACCCAAAGTGCTTTTGAAAGGTTGTAAACTTTAAAATACCAATACAATATTCCCTTATTATGCCTCCAGGAACCTAAAGTCAAAGGTATGTACATGGAATACTACATGAGGAATCCGGCTTACAAGGATGTCACTCTAATACCAATAACAAATTTGATTTTTGTAGGGCGCTGATTTTAATATTACTGTGTTAAAAGACAAAGAACAACATATCACCTGTAAAGTTTCTCATCTTAAAACTAATATTTCCTTCTACTTGACTATTGTTTATGTTAAATGTAGTTCCAAATTCAGAAAGAAACTATGGAATGATCTAGTTGCTTTCTTGAATTAAATCAATGATCATTGTGCAATGCTTGGGGACTTCAATGTCATCAAAAATGTTGATGAAAAAATAGAAGGCACACCTTACATGATTGGAAAAAAAACATTGACTTCATCAACTGCTTAAGTGAATCCGGCCTCCAAGAAGCGGGCTTTTTGGGTAACATAATAACCTGGTGTAACAACAGAGTTCACCCAAACACTATATGTAAGAGGCTTGACAGGATGGTTCATAACTCTGAATAGTTTGATGGATATAATAACATCATAGTCTCTCATCTAGCCAATGCGTGTTCAGTCCATAGTCCTTTACTCATCCAATGCAAAGGTGAGGAAGCCAAAGCTACTAAGTATTTTAAGTTCCAAAGCTTCTGGACTGATCATTAAAACTTTCTCAACCTTTTCATTGAAAGCTAGAACACCCAAGTGGAAGGAGAAAGTATGTCCATCATTTGAGATTAAAAAACATGACCTCAAAGCTTAGAAAATGTAAGACCTTGTAAGTCAAAAGGTCAAAATAAAGGAGAAACTTCTGAAAAAGTGATCTACCCCCAAGTTTATGAGTCCACCTATGAGTCATAGGCACTTCTACGAGTCATAGAAGTGACTCATAAAGAGGGAAATGAGGAAACAGAAATTGGACCAAGTGAGGAGAAAGTTTATGAGTCGAGGTTATGACTCATAGGAGTTTAGATGAGTCGTAGAAATGACTCATCAAGAAACTTCAGAGGCATAGATTTACAGGTTGTCAAAACCCTGTAGAACAACTCAAGTCTACGACTTATCAATAAGTCAATGACTCATAAGAATGAGTTGTAGAGGAGGTTTAGAGACTCAGTCCCTAGGGTACCTCAGACCCTGCAAGATGAGTCACTTTTATGAGTTGTAGAAGTGTTTACGACTTGTAGAGATGAGTCATAGAGGAACTTCAGAGATTCAGTCCTCGGAGTTTTCTCAGACCATGTAGGATGAGTACTTTTGATGAGTTGTAGGGACTTCTATGATTCGTAAAGATGAGTTGTAGGGACAATTTTGGCCTGTTTTTATGAGGGGTAGTTTGATATTTTCCAATATTTTATCATTAAAGTGAGATCATTTTGGGGAATGAATCTAGCCTATCTAAAGGACCCTAAATCTATCCAAACTCACTACTCTCACTCAAATTCTAAGTCTCAAAACCCTACCCTCTCAAGCTCCACTCAAGGTCTTCTTCTTCTTCACCAAGGAAAGTTAGGGTTTCATTGCAAGTCTCCACTTTCAAAGCTTGTATTAGGGCTTTATTCTCCAAGGTACGTGGGTTTTATTCATGGATTCTTCCACCCATGGAGCTCAAGTATTGTTCCAACTTACTAGTTCAATATCAAATGACAGATTTCATGGGTTTTTATATTATGTTTCCAAATATATAGATTTTTGAATATTTAAAGTTTATTTACCTATATTAGCTCATATTGGTTCTTAATTTTATGAAATGGTTGATTATCAAAGGTACTTATTTGAAAGAATGAAAGGGTTTTAAAGTGAATTGGTGGGTTATTTCAAGTATGTTTTAATTGATTGCATTCTATTGCTCTCATGCATACTATCATTGATTTTTAATGATTTGAAAGTTGGATTGAATAAAACCCACCTAGTTTTACTATATTCTCAATGAAGTTTGAATTAAAAACTTTTGACTTCAAATAAATATTTATGAAAGCAATGCCTATGATCGAAGAAATCTAATGAAATGAAAGAATTATAAAATGATGGATTCTACTTATGAAAAGTTTAATTCTCACTTGTGTGAATCAAAGAAATATTTTAATGAGATATTTTATCGAATGATGTTTTGATGATCTAAAGCTATATAAATGATTATGTTCTTATGTTATATTAAATTATTCTGTGGAATTGACTTAGCACTGAATGGGGTATTGCGGTGTGATTCGATAAGGGAATCTTAGTAGCAACACCTTATTTCATTAATTATGTGCCAACATAGGAGCCCTTGTAGGCTTATGCTAGTGGATCCACAAATAGCCCTAAATGTTAAAGGAATGAATAAAGTTATGGAGTTCTACCCAGCAAGTATTCTTCCCTTGCCAACATAGGAGGTTATGTTAGATTCCATGTAATAGTCTGCATGGTCTTAAATATCGGTTATGTTCATCTTCCCACAAAATGAATGTTATAATGTTATTGATGTTAATTTCTTATGCATGCATCTATTTATCTAATTTACCTTATAATGCTTTAGTATATTCATTGAATTGCATGCCTACATACTTAGTACATTCAAAGTACTAACGCATACTCTTTTGAATATATGATATCACCATGTAGGGACTGGAATTGCTCCACGTTCACCTTCACGTGGCTAGTTGATTTTGTTGAAGGCTATTATTTTGGTGAGTCCCATATTTTGGGAATAATATTCCTTTCATTTTCTAGCATAAGTTATGTAAAGATTTTTGGATATCTTCTGTGGTACTTGTTTCCATTTATTATGAGGGTGAGCTAGGGACATGTCTTTGTAACAACCCTCAAAATACTCACAAGTGCCTTAAGAATGCCTTGGAAATAGGTCGCTCAAGTAATGCATTATCCTTAATCTTTTTGGAAAATTCGAGTTTGAAATATCTATCAAGGGTTTAAAACCTACAGGAAAATAGTCTCGGTGGATTTTTAGGACCCATAAATTGAATGATAGATTTCTCAAGGAACTGTGCGAAATAGTAGGGTCCACGACAAGCCCGCATCGCGGACTTGCTTGCCTCCGCGTCGCGGACCTGGTAATGCATTTTTGGCCGAATTTAATTTTTTAGTAAGGGCACTTTAGACTTTTCCCTAAATTATTAGCTAATGAACCTAGATGTTTTTAGGATCTAATTCAACTATATAAATTAACCTAAATCCCTAATTCTATTCATTCTTGTACAATTCACCTACTCAAATATTTCTCTCTCTACAAAAGACTCTCAAGGACTTCATTGAAGACTTCAAGTAAATTCACTCAAGCTCTCCATCAAAACTCTCAAGTTCTTCCAAATTAATTGGTGTTCTCACTTAAGGTATGTGGGTATTGATTCATGGATTCTTTCATCCATGAAGCTCAATCAATTTCTCAAGTTTTCTATCAAATTAAAGTATGGTATTTTATGGGGTTTATGATCTCTACTCCTATTGCATGAATTATGATTCAAAATATGATCATGAGTCTATTTTGATATAAATTGATGGTTATTGCATTGAATTGAAGAGTTTTCCATGAATTCTCCTATTTTGATTTCTAGGGTTCATGATGTAAAATATGAGTATTTTCAATTATACTTCCTAATGATATTATCTATATGAATTATGTATGGGCTGAAAGAAAATTTATGATCATGCATGTTTTCAAGTCAATTTCATGATTTTCAAGTCAATTGATCATGCATTCATGTCTTACCTTAATTTCAAGTACAAGTTATGGTCATGAATTTTCTAAGTATGAATTATGTCTATGTATGTATGATTGTAATGATGAAAGGACAATTCTCATATTATAAGTATGTTATGAAAATGAGCTACTCTATGATTTCAAACCTATGATAATGACTATGACATATGAAATTATGATTTCTATGCTATGTATGTATTCTGTGGCATTTGACTTAGAATCGAATGTGGACTTGAGGTGGGGATTCGAAATATGGGGTCCTTATATAAAGTCTCTTGTCACATAACTACGTGCCATCATAGGTATAAAAGGGATTAGAGGCGAATACCCAAATTTCTACGAGGTGAGTACCCAAAATATCAAAGCTTGGAGGTGAGTACCCGAGTCTAAGAACTAGGGGTGAGTACCCGGTTCACACGACCGCTTAGTGGATCTACTTAGGCATGTAGGAGTCTACCTTGGCAAGTATTCTCCCCTTTTACTCCGATGTAAGGGCAACATTGGGATTCTATGGTATAGCTCACATAGTCTTATTGTCGGTTATTGTTCCTATCCCAAATATGTATGATCTCTTATGTATGCTATGATTTTGAACAAGGATACTTCCATCATTGGAATCAACCAACCGGATACCTAATTGAGCCAACCTATGCACATCTTTAATAAGCTCTTTCTTACCCTTTTTAACATGGGAAACACTATTCATAGATAGTCTAATAAGTGTGTCAGTGATAATATTAGCTTTACCCGGATGGTACAACACGCTCATATCATAGTCTTTCAACAATTCAAGTCATATCCTTTCCGAAGGTTCAAGTCCTTTTTCTTCAACACATATTGTAAACTCTTATGGTCGGTAAACATCCACATGGACACTATAAAGATAGTGTCTCCAATCTTCAAAGCAAATACAACCGCCGCTAGGTCCAAATCATGAGTCGGATAATTCCTTTCATACACCATAAGTTTTCTAGAAGCATAGGCTATCACCTTACCATGTTGCATCAAAAAACAACCAAGACCAACCCTTGAGGTATCACAATACACAATAAAACCCTCTGACCCTTTCGGTAGAGACAAAATGGGAGCGGTAGTAAGAAGATCTTTCAACTCTTGGAAACTCTTTTCACAAGCTTCCGACCATTGGAACTTCAATCTCTTTTTAGTCAACTTAGTCAAAGGCGAAGATATTGATGAAAAACCTTGACAAACCTTCTATAATATCTGGCTAGGCCCAAGAAACTTCTAATAACCGATGAAGACAATGGTCTAGGATAACTCTTCACCGCTTTCATTTTCTTAAGGTCAACTATAATCCCATCATCGGACACCACATAACTGAGGAATACAACCTCCCTTAGCCAAAACTCACACTTATTGAATTTGGAAAATAATTTCTTATCCCTTAATGTTTGCAATACAATCCTCAAATGATTAGTATGCTCCTCATTCTGAGAGTAAACCAAAATGTCATCAATGAACACAATTACAAATATGTCTAAGTACTGTTTTAACACCCTATTCATCAAATCCATGAATGTCGCAGGGGCATTAGTCAATCCAAATAACATAACTAAGAATTCATAATCGTCATACCTTGTTTGAAATGTCATCTTGGGAATATCACACTCCCTCATACTTAGTTGGTGGTAACCAAAATGGAGGTCAATCTTAGAGAAATAACTTACCCCTTGCAATTGGTCAAACAAATCATCTATACTCAGAATCAGATATTTATTCTTGATGGTTACTTTGTTCAATTGCTGGTAGTCAATGCACATACGAAGAGAACCATTCTTCTTTCTAACAAACAAAATTGGAGCACCCCATGGGGATATACTTGGTCTAATGAAACCTTTGTCTAGAAAGTCTTTCAATTGATCCTTTAACTATTTTAGTTCCATCGGAGCCATTCGGTAAAGAGAAATAGAAATGGGTTGGGTACCCGAAAGAAGGTCTATGCTAAAGTCAATTTCCCTTTTGGGAGGAACACCGAGTAGATCATCAGGAAACACATTCGGAAACTCATTAACAATAGGGACCAACTCTAGAGTAAGGGCTTTGGAATTTGTATCCCTAGCCCTCACAAGATGCTAGAGGCAACCTTTGGAATTATTTTCCGAGCTTTAAGGCACAAGATGAATTGACCCTTAAATATGGAACTACTGCCCTTCCATTCTAGGACCAGCTCATTTGGAAATTGAAACTTAACCACTCGGGTTCTATAGTCAATAGAAGCATAACATGCATAAATCCAATCCATACCGAGGATAATATCAAAATCGTTCATATCAAGCTCAACTAGATCACAGAAAGTAACTTTGTGAAAATCAAAACCGAATAATTTCTATAGACTCTGTTACCCATAACTGACTCACCTACGGGATTATAAATGGAAAAAGTCTCTAACAATGTTTCGGGGCTAAGATCAAATCTCATGGACACATAAGGAGTAACAAAAGATAAATTTTCACTTGGATCAAGCAAAGAATAAACATCATAGTGAAAGACCCGTAACATACCAGTAACAACATCGGGCGTCTCCTCTACCTCTTGCCTGTCATGAAGAGCATAAAACTGATTATCGCATTGACAACCCTTTAGTTGCACTTAAGCACCTTGTTTCACTTGACCTTGAGGACGACCATGTTTAAACTTAGACTCCTTAACATGATGACTTGGCTTGCCATATCTATAGCGTATATTCAAACCCGCTAGACACTCTCCCTTGTGGTTCTTTCCACATTTCTTACATGCGGGGGTCACTTTGCCAATTAGAGAACCTCCTTGAGGCTTAGGGTTGGGCACCCTATCTTTGTCAAACCTTGGAGTAGTAGCATTCAAAGAACCTTGATTGGAATACGTTTGGTGAAAATGAGGACGTCTACCACATTCAGACCTAGCATAAGAGGAATCATTACCATTGGTCCTCGTCTTTTTGTACTCTTTAGTTTTCTCCCTTAGATTCTCACCCTCTATTTTCTCTACATGGATCATGAGTCTAGATATATCAATTTTTCAAATCAGCATGGTTGTCTTACATTCCTTAGAAACCAAATCTGACACACCCTACACGAACTTGCTCATACAAGCTCTTGGGTCCTCAACCATGAATGGATCATACTTTGACAATTGGGTGAACTTGAGGGCATCTTCTCTCACACTCATACTTCCTTGCTTAATGTTGATGAACTTTTGTATCTTAGCCTCCCTCAACTCTAATGAGAAAAAGTGATTAAGAAACACTCCTTTGAATTCTTTCTAAGTCACGAGATCTGCCTCTGTAGGCCTCTCACTCTTCCATTGATCAAACCAAATTCGAGAAACACTCTTCAATTGGTAAGTGGCCAATCCACCCTTTCAACCGGGCTAATTCTCACAATCTCAATAATCTTGTGAATGCTATCAACAAACTCTTGTGGATCATATTCCACCTTAGAACCCCAAAACTATGGAGGATTCATCCTTATGAAGTCACAAACCCTTTTTTTCACCATACCCATACTTGGGTTCACGAGAGAAACCACCTCACAATTAGCTTGTGCCATCATGGTTTGAGCAAGCACTTGAAAGGCCGCTCTAAACTCGGCATTGGAGACTTGATCATTTAAGGGATCATTTGGAGCTTGTTGCTCCTCTACAACCACATTCCTTTGAGCAGGGTATCTTCGTGGAGGCATTTTATCAAATTCATAAAAGCAAGCATTAGAAGAAAAGACTTAGAGTACCACTCTACCACACGACATAGATTATGAAAGATGTGAGATTTTCCTAAGATGCTTTATAGCCTCATATTCATAGATTTGGCGCACTTCACACTGATGAATAAGACTCTACTCGATGCAGTATGTTAGACTCCCTAAGACACTCCTAAACCTAGGGCACTAATACTAAGCTTGTCACAACTCGAGCCTAGGGCCTAGACATGATACTGCGATCTAGAAACCAAAGGATCTCAACCAAGCAATCTTAGCATATATCGCACACAGAAGGTAAAGACATAATGAGATAAAGCAGAAGAAGAAATACTCAAATTAATGTCCAAAATGGACTAAATCGCTTGCAACGTCTAAACATACCTCTAAGTCTATACTTGATGGGGGCTTTAGGACAAGCTCCTAGCTCATCCGAATATAAGAGAAAAGTCAAAGTAACAACATGAAAGAAAAGTTATATCCTAGATGAATGAAGGCTCACCAACTCTTGAGAACTAAACCAACTCTAGCCATGAATGTGGGAGCGTGAATATCATTCGTCCCTACATTATGAGACAATGTAGGAAAAGTATGCATTAGTACATAGAAGGTAATAAGTATGTGAGTTATGCGTGAACCAGTAATAGAACATGAACAATATGGCATAGGATGCATTACCAATCATAATGAGCATAAAACAACTTAAAAGCATTTGAAATATCATGTAAATATACGGTCAACGGATCATAAAGCTTCATAGTAAACTTTTCATCTTTGCATATAACTTGAAAGTGGGATAAGACCTTCAACTGACATCTTAAGACCATGAAACCTATAACATGGAATCTGATGTAACTCCCACATCGAGAAGCGAGAGGCTACTTGCCAAGGTAGACTCTATGAGAACAACTTTAACTTTGTGAGATATATGTGGATCCACTAGCTAGGATATAAGGGCAACCTATGGGGGCAATGTAGTTTGGGACTTTAAGTTGCTACTAGGATTCCCTTGGGTAACTCACTACGTTACCAGATAGAACCCCACCTAGAAGTCCTCTCGGTGCTTAGCCAATATCCCAATGGAATTCATTAAAAATATAGAAACATCATCATTAACTTCATCATGGAAATAATCATAAGAGTATCTCATTAACTTTAGTGATTCATAGGAATCTGTAACTTTGATGAGAATTATCCTTATCACCATCTAAACATGATTGTATGAAAATTGTACTTATCACACCATAACAACTTTCTTGGATCATCGCTGATCATCATTATAACTTTTATCCTTAAATCATAAATCTCAACTTCATTCATGAAAGCTTTTTTTTGAAAATTATAGAACTTCATAATCAAAATTCATGTAACTCATGTTTAAGCTTCATAATCATTATTGAAATAGCTTAATACATATGCATTCATAATTTAACTTGAAATCATGCAATTAATGTAAAAATACGCTTAGAATAATTATTGATAACAAGTAAAAAATGAAATTGAAACACCCCAATGCAATTTATCAAAACTAGGGTTAGCTACTAATGAAATTTATAGAGACTTTTGAAGAAAACATTGAGACTCCATGGGTGGAGGGAACCCATGGATCAATTCTCACATACCTTGGCGAAATCAACCCAAAAATTAAAAAAGAACCTTGAGAGGATTCCTTAGTCTTGCCTTGGAAAATTTTGGAGAATAATTTAGAATATGAGGGGAATTTGAAGGAATGGGTGTTTATAGGTTATGAACTTGGCCATAAAAGTGTCTAGGTTCATCGAACTGAACTTGACAAAAGATATAAATACCCTTCATTAAAATTAAACTTTGGACTTACTAATTGACTTCTACGACTTGTCCTCAAGTTGATGAATCGTAGACTTGAGTCATCGTTGCAGTGTCCTAAATTTCCTGAAATTTGGGAGCCTCTGATGTTGCATCTACGAGTCCTTTGGAAGACTCGTCAACAAGATGACGAGTGATAGACCTTTGTCGTCCTACAAGGTCTAAGAACCTGCATATTCTGAGCCTCTAGACTTTCTTTACGACTTGGTATTATGGGTCGTCAATACTCCTACGACTCATCCTGTTGAGTCATAGGATTCCTCTTGAGATTGTTTCTGAACAGGTTGGAAGACTCCCTCTACGACTCATCCCTGTGAGTCATAGAGATGTTTATGAGTTGTATGGTGACTCGTAACTCTGAGGACAGTCAACATCTGAGGATTTTCTCTTGATTCCAACTTCCTGACTTCCGAGGTCTTACATCTAGAGGAGTAGATGCAGTTTGAAATACGGAAAAGAATGCCACAATATGAGATGATCCCTTTCTTTAATCTCTTTCAACCTTGCTCATATAGTTAATAATCATTTTCACAATATTAACCTTGAGGCAAATTGGTCTCATATTTGTATATCCCTTAACGGGAACGTCTTCCACAAGAATATTGCCACCGTTAAATAGAGCAAGCCTCCCTCACAATTTGTAAAGCTCAACACAGATGGCAGGTGTAGGCAAGGAAAGTATGGAATAGGAGGAATCATCAGGGATCACAATAGAAAATTAATTTGTTCCTTCACTAAACCATTGGGAGTAGGCACGAGCAATTGGGCAGTGGCTTCAGCCCTTCTATATGGTATCAAATGGTGCATTGAAAATGAGTTCATCAATATCATGGACGAGAGCGACTCCAAAATGCTAGTCAACGGTATAAATTCCAATGTCAAAATTCTGTGAAGGATTATGGATGAAGTCAAAGAAGATTAAAAAAATACTAATTAGCTCAAACTCCTCTCTAGTCCATGTATTCAGGGAATCCAACAAAGTGGCTGATAGACTTGCCTCCATGAGCCACATCATGAATCAATCCCAACTTTTTCAAGAGGCAAATGACCTATCCTCTCTAATCAAAGTCCTCATCAATATGGACAAATGGAAACTAGCAGCCTTCCGAACCTCCGAAAAAAGTAACTCTGATCTATGCTTCAATCCACTTTGATGTACAATTCCACTCTAGTATATGCCTTCGCATATTTTTTGAGGAACTCCCTACAATGTATAGTTGGGAGTCTCCTGCCCTGTGGGCTTCCCCACCCGCTCACCCATTTTTGCTCATGATTTTTTTTTGCTCAGTCCTTACTGTGTCAAGATAGGATCACCTATATTCTTGATCTTCTACAGAGCTGGGGCTTGTTCAGCTTCTCTCCTGTCCAAATTGTGCTTTTCTTTTGATGTTAAATGAAATAATTTTTTTAAAAAGAAATCATTTTTAATATTTTAATTTTATATTTATTTAAAACTCTAGAAATATAACTTGTTGCTAATGCTACCATATCTTTTTTTTATTTTAGTTTTTTTAAAAAAAAATATTTTAAGTTTATATTCTTATCTTTGAAATAATTTTGTTTGAACATTACTTATAGGAAACTTTAGATAGTTATCATAAGTAGATATTACTAAGATTAACTTCGAACACCAATAGATATGCAAAAATTTACTTAAGGCATAACTAAAAGTGATACTAAGGTATAGGGGTGTATAGGGACCAAGTTAGTTAGGATTTTTTAGATATCAAATTAAATTATTTGTGTTGTATTTTTTAGTCTGTAAATCAAACTAAACTAATAAAACTCAGGGGTATGTTTGTACTTTTGATATTGTTCACAGGTTTTCTCGACCAATCTTTAATATTAGTTTTCTAAGAAAAAAAATGCTTTCAAATACTTTTAAAAGATAAGACCAGTCCGAAGTCATCTAAGATCACTATGTAATTTATTGGATTTTTCATAAGCTTGAAAGTAGTAGAACAGAGGAAACTGTATTTTGGGAACTTGAAAAATATCATAAGCACATAAAGTTGAGGTGTATTGAAAATCTCATCTCTATAAAGCATTTTCTCTTTAGTCTGATTTTGTTAACAGTACAATAGGAATTAATGTTGGACACCTTTCAAAAATTAGGGGTGTATATGGACCAGGTTGGTTCAGATTTTTTACAAATCAAACCAAATCAAAACAAACCATTTGTGTTGGGTTATTAAATTTATAAATCAAACCAAATCAATAAAAGTCGAGTTTTTCGATATCAATTTTTTTTGGATTTTTCAGATTTTTTCGAGTTTTTTCGAGTTTCTCGGGTTTTTCGTAGTATCCAATAAAAAGCACAGAGCATTGCTTCTTAAAAAGAGTTCTAGTACAAAATATCAACATATAAGATGGAGGCAGAACACTGTTTGAAGTTTTAACTTTATAAGATAAGCTTTTTTTCTATATTATTTAGATGGGCTTCTCAAGTCCAAATCTAAATGTAAGAAAGAAAACAAAAATTATGAAAAAATTTTAAAAAATATTTATAAATTACATTTTAATAAAAAAATTTATGTATAACATAATTTAAAAGTAGTATATCTATAATCGGGTCAGTTTGGGTTCGATTTGACTTTTTTTAGTTAAAACCAAACCAACCCTATAATGGTCGGGTTTTTTTCCAAACACCAAACCAAGTCAAACCAAACTACTAGTCGGGTTTTTTTTCCGGTTTGATTCGGTTTATCAGTTTGATGCGGTTTATCGGTTTGCCTTGTATAGCCCTACAAAAAATGTGTCTCTCTGTCTATTGTTAGTTGAGAGTGTTTGTGAATGGAATAAGAGAAAGAGTAGAAATAAAAAAGTTCTGAAAAGGTGCTGTGTATTTAGTTGTGTGAACTAATTTTCATGTGCAGGTGGTGAGAGAGTTTGTAAAGATGCCATGTAAAATTGGATGTGTGAGAAATTATCATACGGTGTTATGTAAAAATGGTCTTACTAATGTGTGAAAGAATCTGTGAAAATAAACATGTGATTTCGTCAAGTATGGCATAAATACAACAATGCAAAAGTGTGGATTTGTTATGTGCAACATCTCTTGCAGGGTTGGTTTTAAAGAATTGCTAGGAAAAGAAATAAACAACTTTCGAGCCAATTAATCATGTCATAAACAAGGTACGCCAAGTTTGAGTTTTGTTTATACAAACTTTCAATGTTTTGATGTTTGTTTAAAACAAACCTTCAAGAATACTAATGTCGACAACAAATGTTTTGCTCATGACAAAGTAACAACTCATGAAAGGAACACACAGCAAGAATATCGTCTATGAAAAAGTACTGAGTGACCTACACTTATATCTCTCTTTTTTTCTCACCAGCAACAAATATCATGTAATTCTGTCTATCAAAGCTAGGACAAATGAAAAGAATCGCCTAGTGTTTTTTTTGTCTCCGCTAAATTGAATCTGAAAACTCAAAGTTCTCAACCACTTCATTGACCACAAGACCACACCCTTTGGTACACCACCCACTTATATCTAATACAACTTTGATTGTTTATCTTCGTTCACACAAAATTCAATTATCTTGACACCGACAAACAAGTTAGCATACGAGGATCCATATTATTCAATCACAAAAACTTGTACTTTATTCTTTCATGTATTTTATTTAAATAACATTGGTTTTAGTTTACGAAATCTACAATATGACCTGGCATACTACGTGCTGAAAAATTAATAACTTAAAACAGACATTCTAATCCTCTCTGTTCAGAGAAGCAGCTCGTCTATGAGTAGCTAAAAAGCAGTAAGCAAAGTTGAAGGAGTACTTCAGAGTACAAATAAATGCACTTTTGAGTAGCGTCAAATTGATAATGCAAATAGCTCAACGTTACAACTTTGGAGAACCCCTTTCCACTATCCTTTTTTTTTAAAGTTAAAATTTAATAATAATATAGTCCACACAAATAAAACTTTGTAGTTCCTACAATATTATTCCTCTATCCAATTACTAGAGTTAATCTCACTGATAACCAACTAAGAATTTCACAAAAAACTATACAAGAATAAATACCATCACCATCCAATAATAAGAGAAACTATCACTAAATACAGTATAATACCAAATTTCAGAAACAAAATAGTATTGCAGCAACTGTACAAGCAGATATGCTGCAAGCAAACCAAACCAAACCATATCTAAACTGCAAAATCCCCTTGTGTTTTTTGAGTTCCCTTAGTTACTATAGGGAAAAGGGTTGGACGGGATACGAGCATCAATAGCTCCAATACAAATTCTCACTCCAAAATTTTAATCATATTGATAAGAGCATCGCACTAATAAAACACCTTGCTGCAAGCAAGAATAGAGTCTCCTAAGCTTATGCCGCAGGAACCTTTTTTCCATCTTCTATAAAGAATATTGCAGATTCTGGAACCTGAGAACCACAGAAAAATAGCTTCAGCAAACATCTTAAGAAATTGGGTAAGACAAGGGTATCTACTAATATAATATTTTTACTTTTTAAAAGAGTATCTAACCAACTTAGTAAATAATATGAATTTTGCACACAATTCCATGTCCATCTATGTGAAGTTTCAATGAAACAAAGTGCTTGAGAAAGAAAGTACCCACAGGCTCAGAAATAAATATAGCAGGAAAGAGGAAGTTACGGTTGGCCTCTTAAATCTTTCTTCCTGATCTGGTTAAGTTCTTATCCAACACTTGAGGGGACACTGAGAGCAACTTACTAAGCATGTTAAGTTCTGAGGGCACTGAAGTAATGTTGACATAGACATAGGCCAAAATCTCAAATATAGAATAAATGTCAGATCTGGATTAAGCTCTTACCAGACTCTGGAGGGGACACAAAGAAATGTAAAATAAATTTCCAAATTATTACTCAGTATTGTCTTTCATAGTAGCAACACATAAAAGTTTATGAACTGTTTTAGATGAAAGGACAAATTCTAAAGCACGATTAGAAATTCAGAAATGTATGTTTCGACTCAAGTAGATTGAATGATGCCTTGACCACATATTTGGCAAGAGAGATGCAATTTTTTGTCAATTGCAGTTCCTTTCTTGACAAAGAGGAAGAAATTTGACTCATTCCGGTGATATTTTTTATTACCTTTTTTTCATATTCGACTCATTCTGATGATTATTATAAAACAGCTACATAAACAGCCATAATTTTCTGTAATACTAGTAAATAACCAGCTAAAAACACACTTAATGACAAAAATCTAAAGATAATACAGAAATGAATATTACATCGGGCCAGGTTTTTGTAATAAAGTCCACAATGTCGTAAGCTATGTCTCCTTGAACGTCAATCTGCTCCTTCTCAGTTGGGCCCTAAAGGGTGAATGCAGGTCAGGCATACAACAAACTTATACCAGAGAAAATCGAAAACTATAACTCAACGCACCTTCACCAGGGAAGCTCCAGTAGCAAACTTTTTACCAAGCTTTTTGGAGGCATCACTTAGTTTAACACCTAAATGTCAAAAAATAAGACAGGCTAAGAATTGCAGCAATTTGGAAGTCGAAAAGGATCTAAAGAAAGAAGAACACGGATTATGCAACATAATACACAATAAAATATAGGTAAATGCTCACCAAAGAGTTCGAGACCTTTGATGGTTGTGATACTTTTCCGCTTGTTCCGTGTCACCTTTTCAATAATAATTTCTTGCTTGTCCTACCAAATAATTCAACAACTTAACCAATTGTAGATTAGTTCAGGAGCTCTAGTCCTGGACACAATTAAAGGATGATTGTAGGAAGTTGGAACATTATGGATATGCCACTCGCTGTTCTACAGTATTTGTATTGCAAACTATATCATGTTACTCACTTCTGAAATTGTACCTGAACTTATTAGCTGACTACTGCATTGCTTGAGTTAGTTACCCAAATCAATTGAAGCATCTGAGATGAGAATTCTTTTATTTTATCCCATTAAGATACCCATATATATTTTCAGTCACCCAAAGAAAAGAGAAAAAGGAAAAAGGAATATAGAAAGAAAAGAAACCCCCTATAGCCCCAAGATTCTATGTTTTTTATGAGGGTTCCAGAACACAGAACCCTTGACAACCACTTTCCTTTCAGGTTCTCTGCCAGGTTTAATAATGGTGGTTGAAAGAAGTAAATGATTAAAAAACTGAAAAAGACCAATACATTAAGTCAAACAATTATAACTCACACATAACTGGTACTAATAATTTTCATCCATGCAATGAAACACTAGCCTTAAATCTATAACAGCAAACTAATTATGCAAAGAGAAACTAGTTCAGCGGGATTTTTGTGGGTAAAACTGATTCTTTTAAGCACTATTGCTTCTCTTAGTGTAGTACTTTAATTAGCCCTTATACACTGCCTTCTGACAAGAAAGGTTGATCATGATCCTAACCTCCTGAGCAAGTTTTCCTTCTTAACATTGACAAGGAAAAAAGCCTTTACAAAACACAATAGCTCCTTCAAGTATGTTCAACCAGGCAAAATAGCATCTTGGAAAATGACAAAATGAAGAATAAACGCTCATCAACAACATACCTATGTAATCCCACAAGTGAAGTCTGGGAAGGATGGTATGTATGCAAACCTTACCTCTACCTTGTGAGGATAGAGAGGTGGTTTCTAAAAGACACTTGGCTCAAGAAACGCATAACAAAACGGGAATGAAAAGGATATACACTAGTGAAGAAGCCATGTTGAAAATAATGGAGAAAAGAATAGTACCGATAGCAAATAATACGATAACCGAAACAAAGGAAATAACAACTAATAATAAAATCAAAGGAAAAAACAATTAGAAGAGAATAATAATAAATGTATCATCGCAGTTCATGATGGGAAAGAGATCAGCTTTTTCATTAAGCATCGTCCACATTCACAATTTGTTGGCCAAGTATCAGCATAAGATGGAAGCTAATTAACAAATGAAGCAGATATGGATGTAATACAAAACTTTATAAATGAGGGAATTAACAGGAGGAATTCCAAGAAAGTCACCACTCAAAATTTGTACATGGCTTGTATTATCATTGGGATGGGGCGGAATCATAGAAACCTTAAAAGAGAGATTTTCATTCTTCAGATAATAAGAAAGTCTTTGAAAGTTCTTACTTTCTTTTTTATCTTTCCACCAGGAAGACGTTTGACTTCTTCTGGTTTAGATGCTGAAGAACCTGATCAAACAAAAGGAAGAAAGAGGATAAGCACAAAATTCAATTTGAACTCAGAAGGCTAATCCTAGAGTTCTCTGCTCAAAAGGGTTTCTACAACTATTGACCCAGATACAAAAACCAATCAAGCATATATCTGACATGATTACAGAATATTAAGTCCAGAAGAGGTAGAAGTAGGTTGAAAAAATATTGAGGAGAGGTGATTAGATAGGACATGACACAGTTTCCGTTTATTGAGGACATGACCCTAGATAGGAGGTTGTGGAGGACACAGATTAGGGTAGAAAATTAGTAGATAGTAGTGAGTTTTCTTGTTGTCCATCTGTACTAGTAGTTGTAAGATTCTTCCTATAGTTTCTTGTCCTTCCATTTCTGTTACTATTTGTTGCTTCTTGTACTTTGATTGTGGTATTATTACGGTGTAGTTACTGTTCAGAATGCTTTGTTATGTTTTCACTTCTGTTTATTCTCTTTCTGGACTGCTCTGAACTATTGTTTCTTGAGCCGAGGGTCTATCGAAATAACCTCTTTATCTCTAAGTAGGATCTGGAAGTAGGGGTAACATCCGCGTACACTCTACCCTTTCCAAACCCCATTTTTGTGGAACTACACTAGGTATTTGTAGTTGATAACAGAATATGATGATGTTGAAAAACACTATAAGAAGTAAGCATCTCTTGGCAATAAAATGACTAATGAAAGAAAAGGCCTCCGCTAAAATGATCTGGGAGTGTCCAATCATGAGAAGAAATATATGGATCACCACAGAGGACATAATATAAATAAAAGATTCAACTTTTGAAGAGGAATAAAACAAGTAGATTTATAAAAACAGGGTATCAGAAAAGAGATGAGAAGAACTTTCAAAACTAAAGGAATACAGCCAATAACGACTCAATACCACACCCTAACCAATTGTCAAACATAGACTACAACAACTATGCCTAAGTCCCAAATAAGTTGAGACCGGCTATTTGAGTCTCCACTTCTTCATCAAATATCATCCATCATATAAATAAAATAAAAGTGAAAAATAAGTTAAATATATGAATAAATAATAATAATAATATAAATTTTCTAACTACTCTAAAACCTCTTCTCAACTAGTAGATATAACTGATATGGATCTTTTTCATTCATTGTGCCCTATTTGCAGGTAAGTCTATATTGATACCAATGATTTGTAGGTCTTTTAAAACAACTTCCTTCCATGTGGTTTTAGGTCTACCCTGTCCCTTTTAAACACCTTCAATTACCTTAGTTTCACACCTACAAACTGGTGCATTTGTAGGTCGATGCAAGACATGTCCAAACCATCTCAAGCGACCTTCTCGCATTTTATCCTTAATGCATGCTACGCAACCTTCTAGAATGTGATCATTTATAATCTCGCCTAATAGTGCGTGATCGCACATCCATTTTAGCATCTAGATCTCTACAACACTCATCTTGTTGATATGTTGGACTTTAGTATCTCAATGTTCACTGCTATATAACATCACCGGTCTTATAGTTGTTCTATAAAAGTTACCTTTCACTTTAGTAGGCATTCTTCTATCACATAACACCCCACTAGCACTTATCCATTTAACCATTCAATTTTAATCCTATGAGTATCATTTTCCACTATCATTCCATTCTCTTGAAACAACGAGCCTAGATATCTATATTGTTTACATTTTCGCACCTCAATCCCATCTACTCTCACCTCAATTTCTCTCTTCCCATGCTAACTAAACTTGCAATGCATGTATTCAGTCTTAGTTCTGCTCATTCTGGCACCCTTACTCTTTAAGGTGCTTCTTCGTAGCTCAAGCTTTTGGTTGACACCCTTGTTAGTTTCATCAAATAACACAATATCATCCGCAAATAGCATACACCATAAGACCTCATCTTTTATTTTGTTACTCGTTCATAAATAGGGTGAACAAGTAGAGGCTCAATGTCGATCCCTAGTATAAACAATTGGTATGGGAAACTCCTTTGTATCACCTACTATTGTTTACACGTTAATGACGACTCCTTCATACATGTCTTTTATGACATTTATATATTTAATAATATGAACTTCTTTCTTATCCATCACCCACCAAAGGACCTTCTGTGGCACTCTATCATATTGTTTCTCTAGATCAATAAACACCATGTGTAGATCTTTCTTACTTTCGTGATATATTTCCATCAATTTTCTCCGAAAGAACATAGTCTGATTTGTAGATCTATTGGGCATAAATCCAAACTGGTTCTCTTTCACTCTTTTATGCTCTCAGGTCTATGATCTCACTCTTCCCCAAAGTTTGCATCGTACATAAATGAGTTCAATGCCACAATAGTTCGCACAACTTTGACTATCTCCTTTGTTCTTATAAATCAGGTGTTCTTCCTCCACTCATCAAGTATCCTACTAGGCTACCATTTCTTTGTATAGCATTGAATAGCTAGGTGAGTCATTCTACTTCGACCTCTGGACAACAAGCTTTCCTTATCCTCATAATTTTCATGCCAACCTTTACCTCTATAGACCTAATTCTACAAATTTAGCCAAAAAGTTTGTACCTTTCACAAATGTGATCTAAAATGTGATCCTCTTGGTTAGAATTGAACAATTTTTCGAGGTGGCCCAGTGGTTAGGGCTTGGGACTTTCATGTTGGAGGTCTCAAGTTCGAAACCCCTTGCCATCGAATGCAAGGGGTTTACCTTCTAGGTTGAGCTTGTCGCATCGGGCTTGCCTAGTGTGTGTTACCTCTCCTGTGTGGTTTGTGAACTATTGCATATGCGCGCGGGTTTTACCATGTGTCCACCCAAAGGGTAGTGGCTTCGGATTCCCTTGTCATAAAAAATGATCAAAATACTTCACCGTCTCTTGTATTGAGAATTAACTTTAACACAAAATCGTTTCTGCAAGCAATTCCTCCAGAGAGATCTTTCAAGCCTGAATTTACAATTCCTCATGGCTCGATGTTGACAGGATATCTGCAACAACCTTATAAGATTCATGTCCTTGGTCTTTCTCAACTGTAAACAACATATTATATTTTTTATGGCATTTATAGGCATCATATAGGGTCACCTTTTATATCTTGAGTTAGATAAGGGATAGAAAGGTTAAACTAATCTTCAAACTGAAATCCCCTTTACAACCAATTTCTAAGACATTGTACATACCAAACATCGACCAATGTCTGGCAAGCTCGTGTGCACTTCCAATGTTCCACCACTACTTGTATCCTCCTATTAGCACATGCAACACGTAACTTTGTGCAAGGCTTCGATACATGAAAAGAAATCATCTAACTTAGTTGTTGTGGGGTCCATCCCACACCTTTTTCTCTTCAACAAAAATTGCAGGCCATTCTTTTCCCTTTTGTCAATAAAGGCTACAGACTTTCTTTGCAATTTGCAATTGCAAATTGCAATTGATTAGTCGAAGAAAGTGGCAAGATTGGTGGTAAAAAATACAGAAGAAGAGTTCCTTCACCCTTATAAAAGGAGCTCTTCAGCTTCTCATTTAATAACACCAATTCACAGAGAGAAATATTTAGAGAGCTATGAGGATTCCATTACACTATAAGAAAATAGTCTGTGAAGAAAAATAGAGTGTGAGCGATATATTTTATAAGGTGGTAAATCAAGAGTGTTATTCCTTTTGAGTGTGTGAAAGTCTTTTTTTGAGTGTTGTACTCGGTACTACCCAGTATAAAATTCATTACTATAGTAATATCAGTTGCTCCTCTTGGCCCGTGATTTTTTTCCTTATTTAAAAAGATTTCCACGTAAAAATTTTGGTGTCATCATTTTTTTCATTTTATTTCATTATTTTGATCATATATATTTTTGTGTTAGTCCGCGTTTTTTCAACAAACTGAAATCAGAGCGAGGTTTTATCTGAGTATGCTCTGTGGTTGCAGCATAGTCTGAACTTCAACATCAGAAAAGATTTACTTTGATTTGCTATAGTTATATTTTTTGGGGGGAAAACTATGGAAGTCAACACTAGTAGAATGATTACTTTAAATGGAGTTAATTATGTCATTTGAAAGAAAAAAGTGGAAGACTTGCTTTATGTCAAGAATTTTTATCAACTAGTCTTTACCACTGTAAAGCCTGATAATAAAATAGATGAAGAGTGAAATTTGTTGCACACACAGGTGTGTGAATTTATTAGGCAATAGGTTGACAATAATGTGTTGAACCATATTTTTGGGGAGACACATACTCGTACCCTATGGGAGCATCAGATAGATCAACTGAATAATTTTCAAGGAATCATTAACCAATTATCTGCTATGGGCATTAAATTTGACGAAGAAATTCAAAGTTTGCTTCTACTTGGTTCCCTACCAGACTTTTGAAAAATATTTAGAACTTCATTGTCAAATTTTGCTCCGGATGGTGTGATCTCTATGGATTCCACCAAAAGTAGCATCTTAAACGAAGAGATGAGAAGAAAATCTCAAGGTTCTTCTTCTTCCACCAAAAGTAGCATCTTAAACGAAGAGATGAGAAGAAAATCTCAAGGTTCTTCTTCTTCGTCGAATGTCCTAGTAACTGGCTTCAGGGGGAGAAATAAAAACCGTGGTTCTCAGAATAGAGAACATAGTAGGAGCAAATTCAGAGGCAGACTTAGGGATATTGAGTGCTATTATTGTGGCATGAAAGAGCACACAAAGAATTTCTATCGGAAATTGAAGAGGGAGAACAAAGACAAAGACGAAAATAAAGAAGATGGCAATGAAAATTGCCTAGCCACTGTCTCCACCGAAGATCTTGTTATAGTCCTTTATGCAGATCTGATAAATATTGATTGTGATGAGTCAAACTGGGTTGTGGACACTAGTGCCACATCTCATGTAACATCAAAGAAGAAATTTTTCTCTTCCTATACTCCTGGTGACTTTGGAATCTTGAATATAAGTAATGAGACTGTATCTAGGGTGGTGGGTGTTGGTACAATCTGTTTGGAAACTAGTATTGGAACTAAACTAGTTTTGAACAATGTAAAACATGCACCTGATGTTTGTCTACACCTAATTTCTGTTGGTGTTCTAGATGATGAAGGATATGTCAATACCAATGGTGGTGGAAAATGGAAACTTATTAAGGTTTCCTTGGTTGTGGCTCGTGGTAGCAAACACCGTGGTCTATACTGGACTACGGCTTCTACTTGTGCTAATATGGTGAATGCAGTTAAGAGCGATAACTCCTCAACGTTGTGGCACAAGAGGTTTAGCCACATCAGTGAAAAAGGACTCAATGTTTTGCCAAGAAGAAGTTGTTGTCTGATTTGCAAAGTGCTAAATTAGAAAAGTTTGAGCACTGTTTGGCGGAAAAACAAAGCAGGGTCTCCTTTAAATCTAATCCTTCTTCAAGAAAGATAAAGTTGCTTCAGTTGGTACACTCTGATTTATGCGGTCCAATGAAGACAGACTCTGGGTGGTGCACTCTACTTTGCCACTTTCATTGATGACTGTTCAAGAAAACTTTGGGTCTATATCTTGAAGACTAAAGACCAAGTGTTGGGTGTCTTTAAGCAGTTTCAGGCTTCAGTTGAAAAAGAAACTGGAAGGAAACTGAAATGTATTCGTACTGATAATGGTGATGAATATTGTGGACCATTTGACGAATACTACAAACATCAAGGTATTAGACACCAGAAGACTCCTCAGCTTAATGGGTTGGCTGAGAGAATGAACAGGACATGGATGGAAAGAGTTAGATGTTTGTTTTCTGAAGCAAAGTTGCCGAACTCCTTTTGGGGTGAGGCCTTATTGACCGCTGCACATGTTATTAACTTATCTCCTGTTGTTGCTTTGCAAAGTGATGTTCCAAATAGAATTTGGTATGGAAAGGATGTTTCCTATGATCATTTGAAAGTATTTGGCTGCAAAGCATTTGTACATGTGCCGAAAGATGAGAGGTCAAAGTTAGATGCCAAGACAAGGCAGTGCATCTTAGTTGGATATGGCCTTGATGAATTTAGTTATAAGATATATGATCCAATTGAAAAGAAGCTTGTGAGAAGCCGCGATATTGTCTTATGAAAAATCAAACCATTGAAGATATTGACAAAATAGAGAAGCTAAAATCTTCAAGTTCAGATGGAGTAGTTCATCTTGATCAATTTCCTCATACAAGTGTAGATAAAGTTGGTGGGCTTGATGATCATGGTGATGCTTAGAATCAAGTTCCAGATCAACATGTTGATGCTGATGGTAACAATGATGTTGTTATTGATAATGCTCCTGCTCATGAAGTTGTGGAAGAAGCAAATAATCCTCTTAGGAAGTCCACAAGACAACTTATTCCCTCATCTCGCTATTCACCTAATGAGTATGTGTTATTCACTGATGGGGGTGAACCTGGGTATTATGAGGAGGCCATGGAAAATGAGCATTAGCATAAATGGTTAGAAGCTATGCAAGATGAGATGAAATCTTTGCATGAGAATCACACTTATGAGTTGGTGAAATTGCCTAAGGGCATGAGAGCTTTGAAGAACAAGTGGGTGATCAAAGTTAAAGTTAAAGAACACAGGTTGAAGCACAGATACAAAGCTAGATTGGTTGTTAAAAGATTTGGTCAAAGAAAGGGGATTGACTTTGACGAAATATTTTCTCCTATTGTGAAAATGTCCTCCATTCATACAGTTATTGGTTTGGCTGCTAATCTTAATTTAGAGATTGAGCAGATGGATGTGAAGACGACTTTTCTTCACGATGACCTAGAAGAGGAGATTTATATGGAACAACCTGAGGGCTTCAAGGTAAATGGTAAAGAAAATTCTGTGTGCAAACTCAAAAAGAGTCTCTACGGGCTAAAGCAAGCTCCTAAACAGTGGTACACGGAGTTTGAATCCGTTATGGGGGAGCAAGGCTACAAGAAGACTCTCAGATCACTATTTGTTAGTACAAAATTTTTATGAAGATGATTTTATCATCCTCCTGCTATATGTGGATGATATGTTGATTGTGGATAGGAATACTTCTAAAATTGACGAGCTGAAAAAAGAGTTGTGTAAGTCTTTTGTTATGAAAGACTTGGGTTATGCCAAGCAAATTTTGGACATGAGAATTACTCATCTCAGGGATGAAAGGAAGATTTATCTATCACAAGAGAAGTACATTGAACGTGTACTGGAGTGCTTCAACATGAAAAATGCTAAGCATGTTAGCATACCTTTTGCTGGTCATATGAAGTTGAACAAGAAGATGTATCCTACAGCTCGGGAGGAAAAAGAGAACATGGCCAAAGTTCCATATTCCTCCGTCGATGGAAGTCTAATGTATGCAATGGTATGCACTAGACCTGATATTGCTCATGCAATTGGTGTTGTCAGCAGGTTTCTCGACAATCCAGGAAAACAGCATTGGGAAGCTATAAAGTGGATACTCAAGTATCTAAGGGGAAGCTCAGATAAATGTTTGTGTTTTGGAGGATCAAATCCAATCTTGAAGGGCTATACAGATGATGATATGGTAGGTGACATTGATAACAGAAAATCCACTACTGGAAATTTGTTCACTTTTTCAGGGGGAGCTATACATGGCAGTCAAAGTTGCAGAAGTGTGTTGCACTGTCTACAGCTGAAGCTGAGTATATTGCGGCTACTGAAGCTGGTAAGGAGATGATATGGCTCAAGTAATTTTTTCAAGAGCTTGGCTTGCATCACGAGGAGTATGTCGTCTATTGTGACAGTCAAAGTGCAATAGACTTGAGCAAGAACTCCATGTACCATGCAAGGACGAAACACATAGACGTGAGATATCACTGGATTCGAGAAAAGATAGAAGATGAATCTATGCAGGTTGAAAAAATTTCTACAAATGAGAATCCTGCAGATATGCTAACCAAAGTGGTAACAAGGAAAAAGTTCGAATTGTGCAAAAAACTTATTGGCATGAGCTCTCTCTAAGAAGATGAAGATACCTCATTCTAGTGTATGGGACTGGAAGGGGAGATTTGTAGGATCCATCCCATACTTTTTTCTCTTCAACAAAAATTGCAAGCCATTCTTTTCTCTTTTGTCAATTTTGTCAACAAAGGCTACAGACTTTCTTTGCAATTTGCAATTGCAAATTGCAAATGATTAGTCAAAGAAAGTGCCAAGATTGGTGGTAAAAAACGCGGAAACAAAATTCCTTCACCAAGGAGCTCTTCAGCTTCTCATTTAATAACACCAATTCACAGAGAGAAAAATATTTAGAGAGTTGGGAGGATTCCATACACTATAAGAAAATAGTTTGTGAAGAAAAATAGAATATGAGCGATATTTTATGTAAGGTGGTAAATCAAAAGAGTGTTATTCCTTTTGAGTGTGTGGTAGTTTTTTTTTTAGTCTTGTACTCGGTACTACTCAGTATAAAATTCATTACTATAGTGATATCAGTTGATTCTCTTGGCCCGTGGTTTTTCCCTTATTTAAAAGGGTTTTCACGTAAAATTCTTGGTGTCACTATTTTCTCATTTTATTTTATTATTTTAACCATATATTTTTGTGTTAGTCCGCATTTTCCCAACAGTTGTCTCTATTGGGGTTCCAACAATAGCTTCATTCCAGCTTCATCAACCATAATATGTTAGTTCTTCCACCCCTTCCCTTGTAAGCATCTCAGAATCCCTACTTCTAGAGAAGCAAATAAACTTAAAAATTTACAACTAAGCAAACTAAAATCACTACACTAAAGTATATATCCATATTACACAGAGTTTGCCAGGTATATGTCTGAAACGAACAGAAAGCGAGCTCTCACCTTCAGAGATTGAAGTCGACTGAAGCTTATCAGAGACTTTATCTGTCTCTGTTCCATTTGATTCTGCAAAGACAAACAAATAAACAAAATCTCAATAGACCTCTATTTATAAAAATATATATAGCATAAATAGGGCTTTCTTAGGGTTACAACCTTTAAGGAAATCCGGGTAGAGATCGGGTGCGTTTTGAATCAGCCAGGGTTTGCATTTCTCAAAGTCGGGACCGAACTCACAGTACTCCCCTGGTAACCCGCAGACTCCACAGTATAGTACCTGAACTGGCTGCGGCTTATCCGCCATTTGAGAACAGCTCAACTTGAGTTGAGCAGCTATCCAACAAGATTCTGAAGCTAAGCAAACGACGGCGTTCGGAGTGTCTTTCGTCCAGTTGTTGAAGTAAATTATGGGGAGAAATAAAATCGTGAGGCTTCTTTTAACCAAATTAAAAATCAGTAATGTGATGCTAGAGTTGAATGGATTAACAAAAAGTTTTTTTGATAAGGAAAATTAACAAAAAGATTGACATTTAATTTAGGGATAATGTATAAATATCACCCTCAACTATGACCGAAATTTCAGCGATTCACATTAATTTTATTAGGGTTTTATTATCCCTAAATTATTTTAAAATAAAATAAATACATCTTAAAGGCTGACGTGGAACAGAGAATATGCACACTCTCTTAAAGGCAACTGATGGGTGAAAAAATTGGACACGTGTCTGTTGACACCCAATTTTGACCCTCCATAACGCAAAGTAGCTATCGAGTTTCTTTGAATTTCGAACATTTTTGAAATAATTAGCTTCTATAAAAACAAAGATATTTTCATTTTATTCTTAACTTTTTTTATTTTTTTATAAATTTTAGTATAATATACATATTTCTATATAACTATATCTTTGATTACTATTTATGTAGTTATTCGAAAATCATCTTTGAATAAATTTTATATTTTAACTAAATACAATAATAGTTAGGTTAGTTTAATTATAATTTGTATTTTTAAAATTTTTAGTTTTTTCTATAAAAAAAAACAAAAAAAAAAACTCCAAGTCTCCCACATCGAAAATCCTTAAGGAATTTGGAATTTTTGGAACTTATATAAAGGTTCATATTTTCATTAAGAAGGGGAGAAGTAGAGGTTTTTTAACCACCCAAAGTTATAAATTTTCTTAACTTGGCTAGAATTTTTGGACTCTTGTCCCCAGCCTAAAAGTTGTAAAAAATTTTAGCTTTCAATCTATATTTTTCTTCAAGGAAAATAGGAGATTGAAGTCAAAATTTAGGCTAAGAACAGTGTTCTTATAACGTCGAACCCACGAAAGTTTGAGTCTAAATTTTTATTTTTTTATTTTATTTTTTTGTAGATTGGAGTTCCATCAAGCTCTTGGATGGTGGTGAAGTTGTCTTTCGCTCATCGTCTTCAATCTCGCGGCTCAGAAAGAGGTAAAATCTTTTTTCAGCTTTATTTTATTTAATTATTTCATGTTTTATATTTAGTTGATTCATAGTCTTTTTTTTAGTTAGTATGTGTTAAGAATAATTAGATTAATGATATAAATTTGTTATAGTTAGCATATGTTATGATTAATTAGCTAGCATATGTTAGGATTAATTCATGAAAGCACTTAGTTTTGTTCATTATTTTTTCAAGTAGTTTTTCTTGACAATATAGATTTTTATGTTTTTAATTTTTTCTTTTAACATGATTTAGATAATAAAAATATGCTTAAAGTTGTTATTTAATTAGAAATTTCATGGCCTAATTGATTTAATTCTTTCTTTAAAATTAAGTTAGTTAGCATGTTTTTAGTCACTTCTAGAATGCCCATCAATTTGATACCTTAACATATCATGATATATTCCTTTGTTTAGTCTAAAATGAGTAGATGCTACTGTAATTTTATTTTGGTGCATGTGATACAATTCGAGTCCATCTTTGGACTTCATCCTTGCATATCGTTGAGTTTTGAGTCTCCCGTCATCTTGATCAAATTGTTAAAAAGTTGATACATGGAAAGAAAGGTAATATTCATGATTTAAATATTGATATTGGGTTGTATACACAAAATACATGCGGAAAATAATGTTGCAAACACTGTATACAATATATATATATATATATATATATATATATATAGTCTTATATACAATGATATATAGTGATATACAGGAGATACAGGGAACAAACACTGTATACAGTGTGTATACAGTCTCATATACAGTGATATACAACAGATGCAGGAAACAAATACGGTATACAATGTATAACAGTGATATGCAATGATATACAGCATATACTGATTCAGGTTGTATTTATATTGATTCAGGTTGTAATAATTTATTTACTTATGTTATTTATGGTTGCTTAGATATTAATTTTAATTTTTTTAACTTAATTAGATTTTCCTAAAGATAAACCAATTCATGTTAATATTACGCTTTAAATGATTTTCTACCTTTATTTAGTCATTTGGTAAATTTTTACTTTTTTTATATACATGTATATTATTTTTAATGTTTAAGTTTGATCATTTTTTTAAAAAAATAATTTTAAAGTCTTTGTTTTCTTTCAAATTAATATTTCCAAAAGTTAGTTAAATAATTTTTTAAATCGTCGGATAACCGCGCGTTAACGGCCACTTTGAATGCTTAACACCTTCTCAAAGTGGAAATAAGAACCTCATACCTTTTTCTCTGGATTTTTATGACTTTAAATCTGTTAGGGTCTTTTAAATTAAGTTCTCTTAATTTCTTTAAAAAATTAAGTGGCGACTCCTTCTTTTTCTAAAATTGATTTTTTATTTATAAAGTTGAAATTAATTTTAAATCGTCTTTTTCCGATATAACAGTGTCTTTTTTTTAATTTATAACTTTACAATTAGTTAGTAAACATAATTATTGATATTAAAACTTACATACAACAACAACAACAACAACAACCCAGTGTAATCCCACAACGTGGGGTCTGGGGAGAGTAAATTGTACGCAGACCTTACTCCTACCAAGGTAGGACAGCTGTTTCCGAGAGACCTTCGGCTAAAACAAAAAGCATAAAAAACCATTAGATAAGGCTAAGAAGTGAAGAGAAAAAAAATAAGTTCAAAGCGAAATGATAAGACAAATAACAGGAGCGCTACAAATAAAATAGAGTAATCAAAGTAGAGAAAGTACGGGAAGTAATAGATAATAGCAGACATCAGAGAACTAAAAATTATAGTTTACTAAAGCGTCTACTAATACGGTAGACTACCGTGACTATATACTAGCCTTCTATCCTAATGTGGGTCCTCCACACCCTCCTATCTAAGGTCATGTCCTCGGTCAGCTGCATCTGCGTCATATCCTGTCTAATCACCTCTCTCCAATATTTCTTCAGCCTACCCCTACCTCTTCTGAAATCATTTCTTTCTATGTAAAATATTTATTTTAATTTCTTCCTCAATTTAATTTTTTTATTTTTTTCTTTCATTAATTACTTATCTTTTCACTTTTAATTATTTTTTAAAAATTATGTAGATTCTTTAAAAAAAAATAATTAAAAAGTGTTCTTTAATTTTAACGTCTTAATTTTTTTTTATGTTTTATTTGATTTTTTTCAATTATTTTGATATACATTCGAAATTAAATAATTTTAAATACAAGCATTTTAAATGAAATTTGAAATCAGATAAAAAGGAAAAGACAAAGAAAATAAAAAGAGTAAAGAAAATTAATAGAAAAATAAAAAAGAAAATATAATGAATGAAGATAAAAAAAATTTTAAAAACTTAAATTCAAGAATATTTTAAAAATAAAAAGTATGTGTATTAACTTAATTTAAATACAAGATAAAAAAAATTAAAAGAAATTAAAAAAAATTAAAACTTTAAAAAATAAATTTTATTTTTTTAAAAAATAAATATATAAAAAATTAAAAAAATAAATTATGACAGGCGGCGAATATGTACAAACACAGTCAAATTACTTGGTTGATAGTGTCTCATCAGCACAAAAGGTGAGCAAAAATGCAAAAGAAAATGAGTGTGGAGGGAGGTAATAGGACCATAATTAAGTTAAAGTGTATCGTTGAGATTTTGTTCATAGTTCAGGGATACTTATGCATTATCTCTTTAATTCACCAAAAAATATATTAGAAGTGATTCAAAAACATGCTTTTTCTACCTATTAGTTTAGAATGTTATCAAAATATCATTTTATTAACATGACATGGCATTGTCCAATCTTTTAATTAAACAAGTAGCCTTAAATTATTGGTCCACTTAAATTTTTGATCCAACTCCGAAAATCTGAGCTATACATTCTAAAACTCACTCACAAAGTAATTCATTACTAGTTAGTACTAATAATTCTCAACTGTGTCTTGATATTCAGAGGCAAAATTTTCATCCTTTCAATTATCTCGTTTTCGTATTTGCCTTCAATTTTTCTTTGCCTAACTACTAAATTTATAATTTTGATCCTTTGTTTTCATTCTTGGTGTTTACTATGCTTCTCCCTATAATTAGTGATTGGAAACTTAAAATAATTGATAATAAGTGATTTAATTAGTTAGCTTGGTTGCCATTTCAACCTACTTTCCAATCATTTTCCATTTCTTTCTCCAATTAATGTTAATACTAATCAAATGACGAAAATCTATTGCCTAAATAATGATTCAAATCTCAATATAACTATCCAAAAATTTCCCATCAAAATGGTTGCTTCATCATCCAAAACAACAACCATTAAAGTAAAAAAAGAAGCATATCAAAGATTCAAAACCCAACTCACAATTTATTATTATTATCATTATTATTATGATTATTATTATCATTATCATTATTATTGTTGTTATTATTATTATTATTATTATTATTATCATTATTATCATTATTATTATTATTATCATTATTATTATTATTATTATTATTATGATGATGATGATGATGATGATGATGATTATGATTATCATTATTATGATTATCATCATCATTACAATTATTATTATTATTATTATCATTATTATTATTATTATTATTATCATTATTATTATTATTATTATTATCATTATCATTATTATCATTATTATCATTATTATTATTATTATCATTATCATTATTATTATTATTATTATTATTATTATTATCATCATCATTATTATCATCATTATTATCATTATTATTATCATCATTATCATCATTATTATTATCATCATCATCATCATTATTATTATTATTATTATTATTATTATTATTATTATTATTATTATTATTATTATTATTATTATTATTATTATTATTATTATGATTATTATTATTATTATTATTATTATTATTATTATTATTATTATTATTATTATTATTATCATCATTGGAAAAAGGCATAAATTTTCTGTTAAAGTTGTACCGAAAAGTCAGTTACACACTTAAACTATCATGACGACCTATTATACAACTAAACTACCTAAAAGTGAAACTATTACCCCCCTACAACTGATGTAAGAAAAAAAAGAGGAGCAGCGCGTTAGATTCTATAAAGTAAAATAAATAAATAAAATAAAATCATCCACCTCACATCCTTTTTTTTTCACACCCACCTACCATCTTCTTCTTCACACCTACCTACTATCTTCACACCCACCTACCATCTTCTTCTTTATCAGGGAGAGACTGATTTGTGTCGGAAAACAAACTTGCTTACTTCTCAAAGATCGAGGGTTCAACAAAGTTGTTTCTTTCTTTTCTGTAGAGGCTGTTATCAAAGGACATCATGCGATAAATGAAAGAATCTCAATTTTGAGATCAACACCCTCTACCTAACTAAGAAGTTTTCTTTGTACACAAAAGAGAAGACATTATTTCAAGAGAGGAAATCACGGGACAAAGAGTTCATGGGAAATAATAATGACCTTAAATTTCACAAGAGACCAATACACAGCCTGAAAGATAAATCGGAGGAGTCTTTGACTATGAAATCTTACTCCTATATCTTGTTATTTTTTTTATAATGGCCCCGCTTTCACACTTTTCTCATATCTTTGCAGGAAAATTGTCTCTGACAATAGTCGGGGATGGTTATAACAATATATGATTCTCGTGAATAGTTGGAAGAATTCAAGTCATATGAGACAATCCCTCAAAAGAGCACAATAACAAGTGATTCCTGCAGGAAATTGGAAGAACACACCAATGTATAATCTCTGAGAAATATTTAAAAAATAATACAATGATAGGTGTCCTCACCGATGGTTGAGAGGACACGAAATGTATTGGTGCAAATAGGCAAAAGACACTCCCCAACTGAAGATATCAACTAGCATTGGACTTAAGTGACGTCACTCTGAGTTTGTCTAAATCTTTAAATTATTTTATATATCATATCTGCAAGAACTACGCACACTTGATTCTCATCTCAATGAGATACGTAGGCAGCCTTTCTTAGGTTCGGTATTTCCTTTTTAAAAAAAAACAATTAAAAAAAATAGAAAATAAATAAAATAATAAATTGTGTATATATTTTAAGAGTCATATCTTCTCGATTGGGACGAATACAGTTAGGAGCATGCGAAATATTTGGTATGATGAAAATGATTGGATTTGTGTTAAACCATAGCTTCTGTTGGTATCTTTCATTTGTACTTTTATGATGCTTGAAAATTCTCTTGCGGGCATTCAAGGTAAGAATAAAACCAACCTCATGGCTTCATGTGCATTATGTGGTGAGCTTTAGATTAAAATTCAATTGCATCGTACTATTGATCTAGAACTTGGCCTGATATGTTTGTTGAGGTAAAATCCTGAGTTATGTTTGGTTTGAAAAAGGATTGTAGGCCTTTTGACCCGATTGTGCCTTTCAAAGCCTACCAAATAACATTAATATCTAGTTTTTCCACTTTGAGCCTAAAATCTTTTCTTTGTACAACCACATCTTAGCCTTTTTTCTTCTGAGTGCTTACATGCACTATCCCTCTCTTGGCCCAACCTCTTTGAGTGCACCAAAGACATGCAAATTATAGAAGAAGATCCAACTTTGAAATTGCCAAAGGCAAAAGACGTAAAGTCTCTAAAGTCAAGAAAGCAAAGACTTTCTCAAAAAAAAAAACTCCTACAAGGTCGATGTAAGACAAAAAGAAAACTACTCCAACAAAAGAGGAGAAACCTCAAAAAGAAGGAGCGAAAAGAGAAAAACTCTAACAAATAAGGACTCAAAGAAGTCAAGACAAAAGAAAAAGGTGAAAAGAGGAAAAACTCTATCAAATAAGGACTCGAAGAAGTCGATACAAAAGAAAGAGGATCAGACATCAACGGCGTATCAATCGTCAAAAGCACATATTTAGTGTGACACTCAAGGAGGAATTAAGTCACTTTTATCTTAAATAAATATCCTACCTGTTCCCAAACCCACATTACAATCCAATGACAAGCCCTACATGATCTCATTCCAAATATTCTCACATTAGTGGAGACTTACATGCAGGCCAAGCATATGGTATCACAGTTGCATGCGTTGAACTTTCTTGAGAGTGTGAGTGCACTTTGATAAATGTCCTCAAATCAAATACTTCAAATATGTGCGAAATAGGACTTTCTTTATGGTGAGGGCACTTGAAACATGAGAATTGATATAATCCTAAACTTTGTTTGAAGCAGAATGAAAAAATCTTGTCGACACTTAAGTATGTTTGAGGTACTACTTGAAGCTATAGGAATTACCTCGAAGTCAATCTCAGTTATAAGAAAGGAAATGAGAAATATTTCTATGCAATCCTAACTGTTGGTACCAATTGTAGTCAAATTTGACTATCTCTTTACATTCTCTAAAAAAAATGCATTTGTCCTTTGAAATTGGATGGTTTGCTCTAAATAATGTGACATTAGGCTAATTCCATCGGGGTGAGATGCCTATTTTACTTTATTGGATCGTCCATATCAAATAAGTGGCATATCTCATGCTTTTAAGATGTAAATATTGCAAATAATACAGTTTTTCATATCATTATGCTCATATTGTACATGTGTCTACTGATTATCTTGTCTCAAATTTTGCAGTACTCATCATCCACAGGATTAGAACTACATTTAACCTGATTCCTGCACCAATAGAATACGTAGGCGCCACAACGGCTCGGTCATGTTCTCCGTAAAATTTTCATTTCTCCCTTATAATGAAAACTAGGACAAAATTTTTGAGATGATCTCAAAAATTCACAAGAATATACTATCTCCAGCAAGTCAAGATTGAAGATCATGTTAATATATGCAATTGAGACAGAATTTTTGAGAAGATCTCAACAATTCCACAAGAATGTCAAAATCCTTTTTCAGCAGCTCGACATTTGTCAAGAGATCTAACTGGGATAAATTTTTTGAGGAAGATCTCAAAAATTCCATCAAGAATTGTCAGAAGTTCGAAGTCAACTTCAAGTGATCTCCAACATTGCTAGAATGGAGCGAACACAAATTCAAGATATGAGTCATCAAGGCCTCGTATAAACTTCTATGAAAGACATGAGTCCCAAAGAAACACAAATTGTTCAAAAAAAGAAAGATAACATGTCAAATCATCCAAGAGGATGACATTTGCATTTTCATTTGCCAAGAGGGCCATTGCATTTTCATTTGCCAAGAGGGCCATTGCATATTCATTGCCAAGAGGGCCATTGCATATTCATTGCCAAGAGGGTCATTGCATATTCATTGCCAAGAGGGTCATTGCATATTTATTTGCCAAGAGGGTCATTGCATTTTTATTTTCCAAGAGGGTTATTGCATTTTCATTTGCCAAGAGGGCCATTGCGTATTCATTTGCCAAGAGAGCTATTGCATATTCATTTAATCTTTTTTTTTTGTAGATTGGAGTTCCATCAAGCTCTTGGATGGTGGTGAAGTTGCCTTTCGCTCATCGTCTTCAATCTCGCGGCTCAGAAAGAGGTAAAATCTTTTTTCAGCTTTATTTTATTTAATTATTTCATGTTTTATATTTAGTTGATTCATAGTCTTTTTTTAGTTAGTATGTGTTAAGAATAATTAGATTAATGATATAAATTTGTTATAGTTAGCATATGTTATGATTAATTAGCTAGCATATGTTAGGATTACTTCATGAAAGCACTTAGTTTTGTTCATTATTTTTTCAAGTAGTTTTTCTTGATAATATAAATTTTTATGTTTTTAATTTTTTCTTTTAACATGATTTAGATAATAAAAATATGCTTAAAGTTGTTATTTAATTAAAAATTTCATGGCCTAATTGATTTAATTCTTTCTTTAAAATTAAGTTAGTTAGCATGTTTTTAGTCACTTCTAGAATGCCCATCAATTTGATACCTTAACATATCATGATATATTCCTTTGTTTAGTCTAAAATGAGTAGATGCTACTGTAATTTTATTTTGGTGCATGTGATACAATTCGAGTCCATCTTTGGACTTCATCCTTGCATATCGTTGAGTTTTGAGTCTCCCGTCATCTTGATCAAATTGTTAAAAAGTTGATACATGGAAAGAAAGGTAATATTCATGATTTAAATATTGATATTGGGCTGTATACATAAAATACACGTGGAAAATAATGTTGCAAACACTGTATACAATATATATATAGTCTTATATACAATGATATATAGTGATATACAGCAGATACAGGGAACAAACACTATATACAGTGTGTATACAGTCTCATATACAGTGATATACAATAGATGCAGGAAACAAATATGGTATACATCGTATAACAATGATATGCAATGATATACAGCATATACAGGGAACAAACATGTAGCATACGGTGTGTGTATAGTTTGATATACATAAATAATATTGTATACACTATATATAGTGTATATACAGTCCGATATATAGTGTATATACAACTGCGATATACTGTGGAATTGTGCTTAAGACCCAAAATGCAGAAGGCCCAACAGCTTAGTCCAGGCGTACAGAAACTAAGTGTCGGGCCATATTTTCATGTGTTATTTATTGTATTTATATTGATTCGGATTGTAATAATTTATTTACTTATGTTATTTATGGTTGCTTAGATATTAATTTTAATTTTTTTAACTTAATTAGATTTTCCTAAAGATAAACCAATTCATGTTAATATTACGCTTTAAATGATTTTCTACCTTTACTTAGTCATTTGGTAAATTTTTACTTTTTTTTATATACATGTATATTATTTTTAATGTTTAAGTTTGATCATTTTTTTTTAAAAAATAATTTTAAAGTCTTTGTTTTCTTTTAAATTAATATTTCCAAAAGTTAGTTTAATAATTTTTCAAATCGTCGGATAACCGCACGTTAGCGGTCACTTTGAATGCTTAACACCTTCTCAAAGTGGAAATAAGAACCTCATACCTTTTTCTCTGGATTTTTATGACTTTAAATCTGTTAGGGTCTTTTAAATTAAGTTCTCTTAATTTATTTAAAAAAATTTAGTGGCGACTCCTTCTTTTTCTAAAATTAATTTTTTCTCTATAAAGTCGAAATTAATTTTAAATCGTCTTTTTCCGATATAACAGTGTCCTTTTTTAATTTATAACTTTATAATTAGTTAGTGAACATAATTATTAATATTAAAACTTACATATATATTTAATTATTATCATTTCTTTCTATGTAAAATATTTATTTTAATTTCTTCCTCAATTTATTTTTTTTTATTTTTTTCTTTCATTAATTACTTATCTTTTCACTTTTAATTATTTTTAAAAAATTATGTAGATTCTTTTAAAAAATAATTAAAAAGTGTTCTTTAATTTTAACGTCTTAATTTTTTTTACGTTTTATTTGATTTTTTTCAATTATTTTGATATACATTCGAAATTAAATAATTATAAATACAAGCATTTTGAATTAAATTTGAAATCAGATAAAAAGGGAAAGACAAAGAAAATAAAAAGAGTAAAGAAAATTTATAGAAAAATAAAAAAGAAAATATAATGAATGAAGGTAAAAAAAATTTAAAAAAACTTAAATTCAAGAATATTTTAAAAATAAAAAGTATGTGTATTAACTTAATTTAAATACAAGATAAAGAAAATTAAAAGAAATTAAAAAGAATTAAAAACTTTAAAAAATAAATTTTATTTTTTTAAAAAATATATATAAAAAATTAAAAAAATAAATTATGACGGGCGGCGAATATGTACAAACACAGTCAACTTACTTGGTTGATAGTGTCTCATCAGCACAAAAGGTGAGCAAAAATGCAAAAGAAAATGAGTGTGGAGGGAAGTAATAGGACCCTAATTAAGTTAAAGTGTATCGTTGAGATTTTGTTCATAGTTCAGGAATACTTATGCATTATCTCTTTAATTTACCAAAAAATATATTAGAAGTGATTCAAAAATATGCTTTTTCTACCTATTAGTTTAAAAATGTTATCAAAATATCCTTTTATTAACACAAGCATGACATGACATTGTCCAATCTTTTAATTAAACAAGTAGCCTTAAATTATTGGTCCACTTAAATTTTTGATCCAACTCCGAAAATCTGAGCTATACATTCTAAAACTCACTCACAAAGTAATTCATTACTAGTTAGTACTAATAATTCTCAACTGTGTCTTGATATTCAGAGGCAAAATTTTCATCCTTTCAATTATCTCGTTTTCGTATTTGCCTTCAATTTTTCTTTGCCTAACTACTAAATTTATAATTTTGATCCTTTGTTTTCATTCTTGGTGTTTACTATGCTTCTCCCTATAATTAGTGATTGGAAACTTAAAATAATTGATAATAAGTGATTTAATTAGTTAGCTTGGTTGCCATTTCAACCTACTTTCCAATCATTTTCCATTTCTTTCTCCAATTAATGTTAATACTAATCAAATGACGAAAATCTATTGCCTAAATAATGATTCAAATCTCAATATAACTATCCAAAAATTTCCCATCAAAATGGTTGCTTCATCATCCAAAACAACAACCATTAAAGTAAAAAAAGAAGCATATCAAAGATTCAAAACCCAACTCACAATTTATTATTATTATCATT